>NW_016107389.1:2131338-2228917 GCF_001604975.1 Cebus imitator | reverse complement strand
AAGAAAAAAACAAGCCCATTCAAAAGTGGGCAAAGGATATGAACAGACACTTTACAAAAGAAGACATACATGAGGCCAACAAACATATGAAAAAATGCTCATCATCACTGGTGATTAGGGAAATGAAAATCAAAACTACTTTGAGATACCATCTTACGCCAGTTAGAATGGCAATCATTAAAATATCTGGAGACAACAGATGCTGGAGAGGATGTGGAGAGATAGGAACACTTTTACACTGTTTGTGGGAGTGTAAATTAGTTCAACCATTGTGGAAGACAGTGTGGCGATTCCTTAAGGACCTAGAAATAGAAATTCCATTTGACCCAGCAATCCCATTACTGGGTATATATCCAAAGGATTATAAATCATTCTACTATAAGGACACATGCACACGAATGTTCATTGCAGCACTGTTTACAATAGCAAAGACCTGGAACCAACCCAAATACCCATCGATGATCGACTGGACAGGGAAAATGTGGTACATATACACCATGGAATATTATGCAGCCATCAAAAAGGATGAGTTCATGTCCTTTGTAGGGACGTGGATGAACCGGAGAACCATCATTCTCAGCAAACTGACACAAGAGCAGAAAATCAAACACCATATGTTCTCACTCATAGGCCGGTGTTGAACAATGAGAACACATGGATACAGGGAGGGGAGCACTACACACTGGGGTCTGTTGGGGGGAAATGGGGGAGGTACAGGGGGAGAGAAGGTGGGGAGAGATAGCATGGGGAGAAATAACAGATATAGGTGAAGGGGAGGAAGGCAGCAAATCACACTGCCATGTGTGTACCTATGCAACAATCTTGCATGTTCTTCACATGTACCCCAAGACCTAAAATGCAATTAAAAAAAAAAAAGTTGATCTCACAGAGGTAGAGAGTAGAATGGTATTTACCAGGGACTAGGATAATTGAGAGGAGTGCTGTGGAGTTGTTGGTCAAAAGGTACAGAATATTTTTTAGACAGGAAGAATAAGTTCAGAGAGCTATTATACAGCATGGTGACTATAGTTAATATACAATATTCTTGAAAAATGCTGAGAGTATATGTTAAATATTCTTTTTACAAAAATATAACTGTATTAGTTAATATATATGTAAATTTGTTAGATTTAGTCACTCCACAATCTGTATATACTTCAAAATATTATGTTGCACACAATAAATATATAGTTTTATCTGTCAATTAAAAAATGGTAAGTTAAAAAATATACAGCTCTACTCTCTTATTTTCTAGTGTTTATTTCTCTTGATAGGCTCAAGGTTGGAGAATCGAAGTGACCCTTTTTTTGGGGGGTGTAAACTAAACGATCTTCCAACTCTAAGTTAATCACTATATTTTTGCTACTTGGTAGAAAATAAAACACTTACCCAAACCTATTTTTATTTATTTGTACAATGAGTATAATCAAGGCATACTGGACTTCAATATATTGTTGACTTTTATTAGTTGTATGACTTCAGGCAAGAGATGGTATCTCTTTGAGCCTTTTTCCTCACATGCAAAATAAGAATGATAATACTTTTAAAGTTCCCTAACAAGGATATAAAAATGATTTAAGACAGCCTATGAAAAGAATTTGGACCTAGATACTTAGTAAACTTCATTCCTGAGAAAGCTTATTTAATTTTAAGATGATAAACTAATTTTAAATACATTAAAAAAGAATAATTATCTGAAAAATCAATATTCAACTAGCACAATGGACCAAAGAAACTAATTAAAATGATAGCTATTATTTATAATATATTTAAGAGAAACTTGCTTGAAAAACTCAATGCATAACTAAAATAGTGTTATATTTTTGAATCTTCTAATAAGTTCTTGGTCATTTCCAAATAACTTTAAATATTATAGATGCTTTTCAAGGGAACTGGTGAGTTAAAACACATTCCTTTTATTAGACAAGGACACTTCTATACAGAGCTTGGTAACTCACATCAGAAATTATCAGAAGACCTATAATAAAAGCCTATGACTTTTTGGATCATGAAACATCAGGGGGTAAAAGGTTAATGTCATAAGAATACTTCTAATATAATTCTGACTGTTCTGAAGATGTAATGGCCTGTTTCATGCTACTAGACATTAATGGTAGTAAAAATTAAGAAAAAGTAACAGCAGAATGTGATACTAATTCATATACAGTTATACCTACAGCTTATAAATATGAATGCAAACCTTCATATGACATACTTTCTGTGTTAAGCTACTTGAGACCAAAGCTGCCTTATATGTCACTCAGAAAGATAAGCCTTTTGTAAAATTGTTGGATAGTAGAGGTTTCACATTGTTTACCAGGGGAGTGGGTGGACAATTTACAAGAACCCCATTTGGTTTCAGCAGCTCTCTTTTTTATACTGTTCTCAGGCAACCATATATTGATTTGCAAAATGTAGAGTTGTTTCAGAGATTTAAAAAACTGTGCAGTCAAATGGTAGTAAATTTGGTTTAGGATTCTTGGAATATAAATGATCTTTGTAAACACTTCAGTTCTTTGTTTGCTAATCTATTTTCATTTTATGTGCTTACTCACATTTAATATATTATTTTGAAGTATCAGCTTATAAATAATTTCTTCTTCCCACATTGGTTGTGAAAAGAAGGAGAAATAAGCTTGATACCCCTGCTTGTAATACAGGTAGCAGAAACACCTGACACATACAATAAGAATGTGTACTTATTATGCTACATCAACAGTATAAGCTGGGGATTTGTTAGATATGCAAATTCTCAGGCTCCAGTCAGAGTGAATCGGGAACTCTGAAGGTGGGGACTTGTAACAAATTATTCCCTATCTAGCCTTCCAGGTGATTTTAATGCATGCTAGCTACAGTTTGCAAACAACTATTCTAAAGGATAGTAATTGTATTAAAATAAAAACTGTGAAAATAGGATTACATGATAAATATTTAAAATATTGTGAAAGAAATAAAAGAGGATACTGATTGAATCACAGAAAATTAATAACTAATATGAAGTTCAGCTCTTATTTATATGTGTTGCAGAAGATAAGAGCCAATTAATATCTCAATATTATTTCTTTTCTGTATTCATTCACTGGCTGTTCATGAAATGCACATAATTATACAATCCCAACACACTCATACACAGACACAGATGTACAACCTGTGTGTGTGTGTGTGTGTGTTTGTGTGTGTGAGAACACACACAGAATTCAAATAGGGGTTACTTTTGACTGCATTGTTCTGAATTAGATGTGCAATTCTATTTTAAAAAATACATGTCAAATATACTTTTATAGATATCTGAAATATGTTAGTGAACAAGAGAAAGAGGCATTGTCAAAGATATGACAAGTATAATTTGAGTTTTTTAAATATCTTTTATACAAAGAGATATTTTAGTTAGCCTTGGAAATATTTTAGCCAGTGAGTTAAAAAAATTAAAATACTGAGATCGATCTTTAAAAGAAAACTCTTGAAAACACAGCATGCACTTAATTTTCAGTCAAGTTACACAGTTCTAACTTGATGGAAGTTTCGATGGTACTGAGAAATCATACTGCACATTAATTTTTCATAAATGAATATATGTTTGCTGATAATTGGCTTCTATAACAATGTCTTGTGTAAAATAAGGTTTATGTAAACAAGCCTGATTTCAATCCAAAATGCCTTTTGAAACAGAATATTAGTTTTTATATATCTTATTATCAAGTTTTCTTACCTTTAATGGAAATGAGAGAAGACTGAGTAAAGTTGAAATCAGATTTTGTTAAACTGTTTATTTTGAAACAATTTTTATATTTAGACAGTAGTTGCAAGGATAATACAGAGAGTTCTGGTATAACCCTTCACTGGGTTTCCCTTAATATTAGTGATTTATATAATTATGCTATATTCATCAAAATTAAGAAATTAACATTGGTACAATGCTACTAGTTAAACCACAGACTTAATTTCGGTTTCAAGTTTTTCTGCTAATGTCCCTTTTGTGTTCCAACATTCAATTGAGGACACCATGTTTCATTTAGTTGCATAAAGTGCCTATTTTCCTCAGTTGCATGGCAGTTTCTCAGTTTTTCCCTGTTTGTCATGATGTTGACACTTTTGAGGAGTAATGAATAGATTATTTTTTAGTAGTGTCTCACTTTAGATTTTTGTGATGTTTTTGCATGAGTACATGATAAACAGGAGTTCAATCTGACATCTTTGACTCTAATTCAGCACCTCAGAGTCATTCCAGCCTCCATTCCACTCCCTTATTTATTTGTAGCATCTTTCTCAGATAAGGAGAAAAAGACTACAAATATCCACAATTTGTTTTATCAACCCTAGCATAGAAGTACATTAATTCTAAAAATGCTATCCTTTATCCCTGTAAAAGAAAGTTTACCACCTAGACTGTAGTGCTTATGAAAGTTCTTTTTGTTTCTAGCCTTACAGCACCAGTTAAAACATTGTTTGCTAAAGTTACTAGTCAGTTCCTTTTTGCCCATACCTTTTATATATTTTGCTATATAGTTGTAACACAATTATCTGTTTTTAAGGAGTAAAATGGTAATTCAATTCTTTTATTTCCAGTTTTCCTTGCATTTCTGATTTGTAATGTTAGTTTTCTCGTGCATAGCTTCTAAATATCAGTAGATCTCTTTCTAGACTGTTTACTGTGCCTGTCGGCATATTTTGTTTATAATTTTCTCACCATATGCTTTAAATGAAGCTTCTTATAACTTTAAATAAAACTTGAAAGAAGTTTGATACGTGGTAGGTTTTATTTTCCTTTCTTCCCCTTATTTTAGTTACATGAGTTTGATAATTAGCTTTAAAATTTTTATGGAAAACTCAATTTAGAATTTGGTTGAATTTATTTTATGAATATTTTCATTTTTTATTAGATAGTTTTCCCATCCATTAAGATAGTATATTCCTACATTTTAAATCTTCATTGATTTCCTTCCGTAAAATTTTATGCATTTTTCAATGAATTTTTCATGATTTTTGTTTGTCTTATTCCATTACTCTACAGATTTTATTTCTATTATAATCAACTTAAAAACTTATATTTTCTGAATGTTACTGACTTGGTTATTAAAAATGATCGATTTTATACTATAAACTTTCATATGCTTATACAACAAAAGTCACTTACTAGTTGTAATAATTAGTCAGTAGATTCACTTGGATTTTATATGAATACATCTCACATTTAGTGAACAATGACACGTATGTTTCTGCCATTCTAATCCTCAAATCAATATCCTTCTCAATATTATTCTCTCCTTGTCTTTCTCTTTTTCTCTCTTTTTCTGTCTTGTTGTATTACCTGTGTTTTCTAGTACAACATAAATTATTATTATAATGCAGACATCCGTGTCTTGCTGCTAACTGTTAAAAGATGTCTTCTAACATTTCACCATTATATGTCATGTTATCTTTTTTGATAGATGTTCTTTATTGAGTTACATTAATTAAGCTGCTTCCTTTTTCACTAAGACTTCATTTTTTTTAAAAAAATGATGAATCATTACATTTTTACCAAAATTGTTTTGTGCATCTATGAAGATGATAATTTGTCTTTTTGTTGTTTTTGGCTCAATTTGATGAATGACACCAAAGGACTGCCTAAAGTTAAAAAATCCATTATATTGCTATGCTGTACTTTGTTATTATCCCCTGTAATTATTTTTCTACATTCCTAGATATAGTTTGCTGATGCATTATTTAGAATTTTTGCATAAAAATTCACAGTAACATTGAAAATGTACTTTTTGCTGTATATATCCTATATTCACATCAATATAATACAGTTCTTATAAAATTGCTTGAAGAATTGTAGATTTCAAAAAGTAATATGAAAAATTTTCAGTGACGTTTTAAAGGACTCTGAAATAGGGAAGACTGGCACAAAGATAGGTTGTAAAAGTTACCAGAATTTAGATGCTGCCCCTGGAATTGAGGAGCATAGTTACAAAAAATACACATAAGTATGAATTTTTTCACACACTTGAGTTTCTGAATGATCTTAACCTGATACACAAATAACTGGAGAGGTGTGTGTACAGGGCTGTATATGTGAGTGTGTGTGTATGTTGGGGGGGGCGGTGCTGGTTTGAGAAGGCACAAAATAAAGATAAGAAATCATAGACATGTGGAAATGTAGGATGGAGAGATCAGGAGGGAAATAAAAATAAAAACTAAATTTATTATTATGGAAAGAGAGAGCCTATCAAGGGTTCATATTGGTCGAACTTTTAAAAATTATTCCTCCACCATTGAGTAAAACTCTCTCATAGAATAAACATTATTTTTTAAAGTATGTTGTTTTAAAATTGTGGTTGTTGCTATTTTTACAATCTGGCAAAATTTATTATTAATACTTTGAATTTGTACCTAGTCAAATCCCAGTGACTGCAACTACAGTCATGCATAGTTTAACAATAGATATACATTCTAAGAAATTGTTTAGGTGATTTCGTGATAGTGTGGTCTTACTGTGTTACTTACACAAACCTAGATGATATAGCCTACTACACACCTGTGTTATATGGTATATAGCATTTTGCTCCTAAATTACAAAACCATACATCATGTTAATGCACTGAGTACCACAGGCAATTGTAACACTATGCTAAGTATTTATTTATCTAAACATGTCTAAACAGAGAAAAGGTACACTAAAACTACAGGATAGAAGATAAAAAATGGAACATCTGTACAGGGTACCAATATGGTTTGGCTGTGTCTCCACCCAAATCTCATGTTGAAATCCCACATGTTGTGGAAGGTAATTGAATCATGGGGACAGGTCTTTCCCGTGTTGTTCTTGTGATAGTAAGTCCCACTAGATCTGATTTTTTTTTAATTGTACTTTAGGTTCTGGGGTACATGTGCAGATCATGCAGGATTGTTGCATAGGTACATACATGGCAAGGTGGTTTGCTGCCTTCATCACCCCATCACCTATATCTGGTATTTCTCCCCTCATTATCCCTCCCCACCCCCACTGTCCCTCCCCTAGCCCCCACCTACTGACCGCAGGGTGTGATGCTCCTCTCCCTGTGTCCACATGCTCTCATTGTTCAACACCTGCCTATGAGTGATAACATACAGTGTTTGGTTTTCTGTTCTTGTGTCAGTTTGCTGAGAATGATGGTTTCCAGATTCATCCATGTCCCTATGAAGGACACAAACTCATCGTTTTTAATGGCTGCATAGTATTCCATGGTATGTATGTGCCACATTTTCTTTGTCCAGTTTATCGATGCTGGACATTTGGGTTGGTTCCAGGTTTCTGCTGTTTTAAACAGTGCTACAATGAACATACGTGCACATGTGTCTTTATAATAGAACAATTAATAATTCTTTGGGTATATACCCAGTAGTGGGATTGCTGGGTCAAATGGTATTTCCATTTCTAGGTCCTTGAGGAATCGTCACACTGTCTTCCACAATGGTTGAACTAATTTACACTCCCACAAACAGTGTAAAAGTGTTCCTATTTCTCTACATCCTCTCCAGCATCTGCTGTCTCCAGATTTTTTAATGATTGCCATTCTAACTGGTGTGAGATGATACCTCAATGTGGCTTTGATTTTCATTTCCCTAATGACCAGTGATGATGAGCATTTTTTCATGTTTGTTGGCCTCATCGATGTCTTCTTTTGTAAAGTTTCTGTTTGTATACTTTGCCCACTTTTGAATGGGTTTGTTTGTTTGTTTCTTGTAAACCTGTTTTTAGTTCTTCGTAGATTCTGGATTTTAGCCCTTTGTCAGATGGGTAGATTGCAAAAGTTTGTTCCCATTCTGTTGGTTACCGGTTCACTCTAATGATTGTTTCCTTTGCTGTACAGAAGCTCTGGAGTTTAATTAGATCCCATTTGTCTATTTTGGCTTTTATTGCCATTGCTTTTGGTGTTTTAGCCATGAAGTCCTTGCCATCCCTGTATCCTGAATGGTTTTGCCTAGGTTTTCTTCTAGGGTTTTTATGGTGTTAGGTCTTATGTTTAGATCTTTAATCCATCTGGAGTTAATTTTAAAGTAAGGTGTCAGGAAGGGGTCCAGTTTCTGCTTTCTGCACATGGCTAGCCAGTTTTCCCAATACCATTTATTAAAATGCTTTCCCCATTGCTTGTTTTTGTCAGGTTTGTTCAAGATCAGATGATTTTACATGTGTGTTGTTGCTTCTGAGGACTCTGTTCCATTGGTCTGTGTCTCTGTTTTCGTATCAGTACCATGCTGTTTTGATTACTGTGGCCTTGTAGTATAGTTTGAAATCAGGCAGTGTGATGCCTCCAGCTTTGTTCTTTTTGCTTAGGATTGTTTTGGCTATGTGGGCTCTCTTTTGATTCCATATGAAGTTTGAAGTGGTTTTTTCCGGTTCTGTGAAGAAGGTCATTGGTAGCTTGATGGGAATAGCGTTTAATCTATAAATTACTTTGGGCAGTATGGCCATTGTCACAATGTTCATTCTTCCCAATCATGAGCATGGGATGTTTTTCCATCTGTTTGTGTCCTCTCTTATTTCCTTGAGCAGTGGTTTGTAGTTCTCCTTGAAGAGGTTCTTTACATCCTTTGTTAGTTGTATTCCTAGGTATTTTATTCTCTTTGTAGTAATTGTGAATGAGAATTCACTTTTGATTTGGCTCTCTGTCTGGTATTGGTGTATAGAAATGCTTGTGATTTCTGCACATTGATTTTGCATCCTGAGACTTTGCTGAAGTTGCTTATCAGTTTAAGGAGATTTGAGGCTGAGACGTTAGGTTCTTCTAAATATACAATCAGGTCATCTGCAAATAGAGACAATTTGGCTTCCTTTTTTCCTAATCGAATACCCTTTATTTCATTCTCTTGCCTGATTGCTCTGGCTAGAACTTCCAATACTATATTGAATAGGAGTGGTGAGAGACGGCATCCTGATTTTTTTATAAGGCAGAGCTTTCCTGCACACGCTCTCTCTTTGCCTTCTGCCTTGCACATAATATGTGACTTACTCCTCCTTGCATTCCACCATAATTGTGAGGCTTCCCTATCCATGTGGAATGATGAGTCAATCAAACCTTTTTCTTTTGTAAACTGCCTAGTCTCGGGGGTATGTCTTTACTGTAGGGTGAAAACAGACTAACACAGGCACTTGCACCATCAAGGGAGCCTGCGGGACTGGAAGTTGCTCTTGGTGAGTCAGTGCTCTTGGTGAGTGGTGAGTCAATGTGAAGGCCTAGGATATTACTGTATACTACTGTAGACTTTATACACACTGTACACATAGGCTACATTAAATTTACAAAATAATTTCTCTTTCTGCAATAGTAAAATAACTTTAGCTTTTTGTAACTTTTTTACTTTACACCTTTTAAATTTGTATTTTTGTACCTCTTTTACTTTACAAATTTTAAATTTTTAAAAACTTTTTGACGATTTTACAATAACACAACTTAAAACACAAACACATGATACAGCTATGCAAAATATTGTATTTATATTCATATTGTTTAAAATTTTTATATTTTTAAAATTTTAAATTTTATTTTTATTTACTTAAATTTGTTTTTGATTAAAAAGTAGGACACAGAAACACACATTAGCCTAGGTCTACACAGAGTCAGGGTCATCAATGTTATTTTCTTCCACATCCACGTCCCACTGGAAAGTCTTCAGGAGCAATAAAAAATGTGGTGCAGTCATCTCCTATAACAATGCATTCTTTTGGAATACTTCCTAAATGATCTGCCTAAAGCTATTTTACAATTAACTTTTTTTTAAGTAGAAGGAGTACAGTCTAGAATAATGATAAAAAGTATAGTAGAGTAAATACATGAACCAGTAATGTAGTCATTTATTATCATTATCAAGCATTAGGTACTGTACATAATTGTATGTGCTTTTTACTTTTATACAACTGGCAGTACAATAGGTTTGTTTTTACACCAGTATCACCACAAACATTTGAGTAATGCATTGTGCTACAATATTATGACAGCTAAGACATCACTAGGCTATGGAAATTTTTTAGCTCCATTATAATAGTCTTATGAAACCACCATTGGATACATCATCTGTCACTGACTGAAATGTTATGTAGCACATGACTGTATCTACTTTGGATGGTTTATTAAAAAATAAATAATCATGAAATAAAATGATAAGAATCAAAGAAAGGCATTTCTGTGAAATCTATAATGTGAATTATTTCAAAAAAGAAAGAAAAAAGAAAGAAATGAAGGAAGGCCTGATAAAAGAGAAATGAGCTGTGCCCTTTGACATGCAAATAACATGGTTTAAAGTTAACAATAGAAATATACGCTAGTTATGAATAATATAGTTATAACCTTAAAAACCCTATGAATTACTAAAATTGTAACAGTCAAACTAACTTATCTATCATATTTTATATTGTCCTTGAAGAGTAATGCATGTGTACAAAATATTTTTGATTTTTCACCAGTAAGCAAAGTCACTTTGGAAAAACATTTGTATTTGGCCATTAGAAAGAAACATTGGATATCTTTCTGGTATGCAGTGCAATAGGAGAACCCACACTCTGTCCTACAATTCACAGTCAGTCTAGTATTCATAATCTATAGTCTTATTAGAAATTTTTTTTGACTACAACAAAATACAACAAATACAGATAATCTTTAAGAGAATAATCTTTCTTTCTTTCAAGGTTCTTTGATGCTACTCCCATTATCACATACACATTTGTCAAGTTTATAATATGAAGTATGCGTCTTTCACAGTGCAGTTATGCTAATCTTTTTATTCATGTTCCTTTGAAAATATAACTGCCTCTATCCACCAGTAAGTGGTATCCCTTGTGTGTTAGTCAGGATTCCCTAGGGACAGAACTAATAGGATTTATATATATATATGTAAAGGGGAGTTTATTAAGTATTAACTTACATGATCATAAGTTCCCACAATAGGCTGTCTGTAAGCTTGAGGAGCAAGGAGAGTCAGTCTGAGTTTCAAAAGTGAAGAACTTGAAGTCTGATGTTTGAGGGCAGGAAGCATCCTGCATGGGATAGTGATGTAGGCTGGGAGGCTAGGCCACTCTTGCCTTTTCATATTTTTCTGCCTACTTCATATTCTCTGGCAGCTGATTTGATTGTGCCCACCCAGATTAAGGATGGGTCTGCCTTCCACAGCCCACTGACTCACATGATAATCTCCTTTGGCAACACCCTCACACATCTACCCAGCATTAATACTTTACATCCTTCCAACTAATCAAGTTGACATTCAGTATTAACCATCACACCTTGTGTGTATACTTTGTGGACTGCAGCAGAAAGAACTATATGAAAATTCAAATTTTAATGAAAAAATTACTTTCCTTTGGGGATTCTTTGTAGCTATATGCTATTATATAATTATTACATATACAATACAGCATATGCAACATAAAGACAACACTACAGAACAAAGAGAAAGATTTCTAGTTCTATTAGCAAAATGTTATGAATAAAAATAAAAACAAGAAATGTAGGGCATTATATAGAAAAATTATCTCCCAAACTTTTCCTGCTTTAGTGCAAATAAACAAAAAGAGAATTAAAACATAGGTAGACAAATATGTTAATATATTCTGTCTTGGATTTGAGTAGTTAACATTAAATATTTTTTCTATTGTTTTCTAATAGAATTCACCTATGATTAAAACACAAGTTCCTTAGTAAGTTGGCTTATTTGGCTAATTTTTTGTAATATATGTGTAGTTTTTTGAAGTATAATATGATCATACTTAAGGTACTTAAAAAAGTAAACAAAAATTTAATATTTAAAATAAGTGTTTAATATTAAAATATGTATTTTCCCATGAAATAATGAATTAAAAAACTCTTATCTAACAAGAATATCCTCTTATACTGCAGATGGAGCCTATAATGCTTTTCATTCTTATATGTTTTCTAATAGCGATGTAAGTGAAAGAACTCAAATCAAAGGAAAATACAAGGTTCCACAGGCCTTCGGCATGATTTGATAGTATAGGTTCTACAAAGCTTCAGTGCAAGTTTGTTTACATGGGAAAACCTATGTATACTGCTTCTTTAGTATTCCTGTGCATTTTTCTTTTATCTTTCAGGATTGCAAATTATGATTAAAATTAGTTTATAAAAATGTGAGAATGATGTAGCTTTGGTAATTGTGTAATATGACTAGTAGCTGTAAATTGGCATTAGAATAATGTGTTTCACAAGCTTGTATTATCATGGACACTTATGCTATATTTACATACTTTATATTGTGCTTATGTATACTTCTTGCATAAAAACCTGTTTATCTGTTAAGGAAAATAACCTCTTATAGAATATAAAGTTAAATATCAAGCCTTGAAATCTTTGTAAAAAGGAAGATGCTAAACATATTGCTGTTTCTCCCATACTTTTCCATCTTTATTTAAACAGACTATGAGCTAGGTGTGCAATTGTAAATGAAGTGATTCTTTTTGTCAACACTTTTGATACTTTTCTGGCTTAAGTTTAACATAACTCACACCTGTCTCTTCACATTTGACAGAAGACAGAAAACTAAATATTAGTGTTTTTTTCAGAGTTCCTTCCCTAACAAAAACTTTGGAATTAGGTAATGCAGGAAATTTGGGAAAACTTCTGTTGTTCAATCTGTAGTGGTCACTGATGAGCTGTTCATTGCTCAAGCCTGGTTAATCTCTTCCAAGACAGGCAGTCCCATAAATCTTAATGTCTACTTAATCATTGACAGGTGAGGCTAATCTCTTTTGGCTGTAGCTTCCAAAGGTGAGGAGTACAGTGTTCAGACTGTTGGTATCTATCGGTAGATGTAACTTACAGGTACCCTCCATTATCTGGGTTTGTGAAATTATCTGCTTTTCTAAAAACCTACCTCACCTTACTTTTGAAGTCCAGATTCCTTCTTTGTGATTAAATTATTCCATTTCTCATTAAATTTTTGAAACTATTCTAAGACATTCCAGAACACCAAGAATTCTCCCAGGTTCTAGGGAAGCCCAGATGTCCAAGACAAAAAATTGTGGCTCATCTGAGGAGAAGGAATAGAAGGGGGAAAATTGTTTTTAATGTACAATTAAAAAAAAAAAGCAAATACAAATTTTTCAGAATGTTGTTATGCAATATTTAGTCATCAAACCTTGCTTGGATTTTTCTTTGTAAAAAATAAGATTGCGCATTCTTAAGACCTAGGCAAGGGAATGTTCTTCCTAGTAACAATGTGAACAATTAATTAAAATAATTATTTTAACAATATAAAAAAGAGAGGCAGATGGATTCAGATTGTAACTGAGAGAAGAGGCTTATGGGAACACTTTCATTCAACACACTATTTTCAGGTTTTATATGTTAATTTTACTATTACAGCCATCATACTGGTCACCAACTTTTTCTGTTGACCTCTGTCACTTAGGTGATATAGTATAAATGGCCCTATTTTGATCAGGACATGGTCTCTTTTTTTCCTGTAGTTACAATGTTATCTATATTTGACAACTTGACATTTTCTTTAATATGTTCTGTCTTTTCTTCAAATTGAATAAGCCAAAACCTAAACTTATTATCCTTTGTCTCAAAACATCTCTTTTGACATTCTTTTTGCTTGGCTTGGGCCAATAATCACCCAGTAAGTCATGCCCAGAATTCAGACATTGTTGAAATATTCCTATACTTGAACTGCATATCAAGTAGAGTAATTAAGTACAGAGTATAACTGATTCTTCCTTTCTATTCCAACTACCACCACCACTGTTATTCCTTCTGATTTGGGCACTTATTGTTTCATGTCTAGATTATTGTCATTGTCTCTTTAGTTTTCTTTTTTTTTTTTCCTATTTCTACTCCTAACAGACTCTATCGTGGCTACCTGGTATTTATTCCTAAATTCTTAGAGCTTTCCTTGATCAATGTCACTTCCTTACTTTAGATCATTATACATATATATGAATATATGATGCTTATGATAACAATTGCTTCAATTTGAGCATCAAAACTCTGTGATCTGGGTTCATTTCACTTCTATATTCAGCTACACAAAACTCACTGCCAAACTCTTCCTGTCTTAACTTTATGCCCTTTCCTTAGAATGCTGTCAGAACTCTTTTCTGCCCAGGTTAAAGCAATTCTCCTGTCTCAGCCTCCCGAGTGGCTCGGATTATAGGCATGCGCCACCACGCCCATCTAATTTTGTATTTTTAGGAGAGATGGGGTTTCTCTATGTTGGTCAGGCTGGTCTCTCCCGACCTCAGGTGATCCGGCCACCTCGAGCCTCCCAATGATGGGATTACAGGCATGAGCCACCAGGCCCAGCCTAATTCTACTATTCTTTGAGGCCTAGTTTTATTCTATCGTTATTATCTTCCCCTGAAGTGCCTACCATTTGTTATCTTTTCCTATGAGTACTATTACCTATATTTCTCATGTTATTTCTTTGTGGTGTTTTTTTTTTTCCTTTAAAGCAGATTTACATTTATAATTGCAATTTAAGCTATGCAGACATAAAATTTTATTTATTTTCTTTACACCAGAACTAGCATTGCCCTAAACTGAGCCAAGTTTTGGAGTTTACATCCCTTTGATGAATGATCTATTGAGTCTCAATAATCAGCCACCTTTTGCAGTAGGAAAGCTCTAGGAAATTATTTTAGATTTCTCCATGAGTCTCTGAAAGTGTTTGAGAGTAAGGTTGGGGATGGTGCTGCCACTGTGTCTGCTTTACTGTGGCCAGCTTATACTGGAAAGTATACTGTTCTTTCTGTGTTAAAATCATACCTATTATTTAGGGCAAATAATGCTCTATTTTCTCCTAAAGACCAAGAAAAAGAATGTCTTGATCTGTAGGAGCAAAATTAATTAAACTCTCTTTACTAGAATTCTCTAAAACTTTGGTTTTAGCTTCACTTTAGCATTATTTTCCAGTGTGACTGATGCATGAAGAGTCATCCATATGATTTGACTGAGCAAGAGTCAGACAGGGTTGGGGTACCTGGAGCAGACATATTGAGTCCACATAATGTTTAGTGAAATTGTGTGTCTGAAGGGACAAACAAGCTTTTAAATTTTCTTGCTGTAATGTGATTTCTGAGCACATAGAGCCAGCAGTATCCATGATTCAGGAAGAAAGAAGGTGCTGCTCAGAGCAAAAACATTAATAGCTCAGACTTGACTTTCACAGTAGAATTTTAAAAGCTTTTTGACAGAAATAATAGTCTGGAGAACAATGCATTCATTTAAAAGACCAAGATTTTATTAAAATAAGAAAGCATTTGTTGGTTCAAAACACAAAGCAAAAATTAGAGCATTAAACAGGAAGAAGAGAAAAACCAGAAAGTCCTTAAAACACAGCTTCTCAGCCAGGGAGACTTATAATATTCTTTAAAAAGTATTAGTCATCATATGCTAATATTGAATGAATGTCACAATTCTATGTAGTGCTTTTTATTGCTAATGCTTCAGGCAACAATGTTGCATCTTGTTTAAAGAGACTAAAAAGACTATTGAAGAATAAGGATCCAGACAGTCTAATCTAATTTTCAACTGTATCAATTGGAGCAGATGTCACAAAACTCAATATTCTTAGTGATTTGGCTTTATTTTATGAAAACCTGTAAAGAAATGCAAAGTTAGAACTGAAAAGGAAGTTGTTCTAGTTTAAATAATTTTCCAACGAAACACAATAAAACATAAGTATAATTTACACCTCTCTTTGACTGACAAATTATTATACTTTGTTATGTAAACTCCAGCCTGTACTAAGAATTTCTTAACATACATTCATGATTAGTCCTGTATACAAAAGATAAAATTGTTTCTCATGAAAAGCCTAATTTAATTTTGGCCTGGGGCAATAGGGCTTGTTAATCCTTCACTATTAGATAACTTAGATATAATTCCAAAAAATGATGATAATGTTCTGAAAGCTACATGGCAAAAAGGAACAATTCCAGCCTTTGTTATAATAAACAGCTCAATACGTGAGAGTGCAGGCTCTTTGAACTCTCTCTAACTTTTAGGAGATTCTGTCAAAGCAAACAATAGGCTTAGTCCTGGTCTCCAGTCACTCTAGGTAAATGCATTCTCAGTGACTTTGTAGCTTTTATTTGAGGAGAAAGTAAGAACATGTTCTTTTTCTTATCTGAAATTCTAGAAACAGCTGGAGACTATTTTCCCCCCTTTCCAAAGTCATCTTGACCTGACCAGGTGAAACTATAGAAGCATTTCTTCATTTAGACACTAGAGTGGAAATTGCCAAACTTTTAATCTAGAGAGCTAAATAATAAATATTTGAGGCTTTGCAGGCCACTTGATCTCTCTCACGATTACTCAACTCTGACCTTGTAGTGCAAAACAAACTATTTGGCAATATGTAAATGAATAGTCATGGCTGTGTTCCAATAAAACTTTATTGACAAAAGTAGAATGTGGGCTGGCCGTAGTTTGCTGACTGATACTGTGGAGAATTGACCTCTTTTTCAGTTTATATCTTGTTAGTTCTGTGAATGGCTTGCTAAGAAAACTGAAGAAACCCACACTATACACATTTTACATTTCTTTTTATAGATTTTATTTCTAGTCAACATAATAATACCAAAGTGAGAAGTATTTGTCACTCTGGCAAAAAGTAATCTCTTTCTCCTCCTGGATATAAACATGAGTTATGTTTGAATAACGTCTGAATGATAAAGGACTTTAAGTAAAATGAACCTAAAGAGATGAATTGTAAGAATTGCTCTGTTCAGGGCAGACTGAACAATAGATACAGAACCAGTTGAATTGTTCATATAAGATTCTAGCTGACACTCATTGATCCAGTATAAAGTGCCAGCCATAGGACTCCTTTCTTAAGTTATATTTGATGGTGACAGGCTATGTAACAACTTGCATATACTTAGTTGAAAGATTGTCTGTTTCTTAGCAAGGGTCACCATGGGAAGAAAATAGCTGGTCTCAGAAGGAAGTAGAACTAATAATAAGAGTATTATTGTAATGGTATTTATTGAACGGATATACTAGGTTTTGTAGGAACATAATCTTATTTAATTTTCAGGGCAACTCTTTAAAGTAATTATTGGGAGCCTTCATTAAGTGAAGGAGAAAAAATGTCCTAATGAAGCCATTAGCTTGGTCCCAATGAGCTAAAAGAATGATGAGTTTAGGTTAGACCTGAATTACAACTTCAAAATGAAAAATAGCACATGGGTGCTATTCAATGTCTGGTAGTGATGGAAGCAATGGCAATAGGATATCTTACAGACTCTAGCACCCTAGACAATAGCTGGAGGCAGAGGGACAAAGATCCTGTGGGGAAAGGAATTGGCAAGGTTTGCCAAGGAATTGGCAATCTTTCTCTGTAGGTTCAAAGAAAGATTCCTGATCTATCATTAAGTAGGCAGTAACACAGACATTTTGGAGAGTCCATGGATTAGTGTAACCAAATAGCCTAGCTTGCCTAAGACTGAAGAGTTTCCTGGAACATAAAACCCAGTGCTAAAACCAGAAAAGTCCATGGAAACTTAGGAGGAGAGTATTAAGGTGCTTGGGGCTTAGCAAAAGCTCATAAGCAGTGCTGTGCTGGAGCTCATTCATGTCTACTCATGAGAGCTGTTAAATTTCCAGAAATGTGGAAAGCCATTGTGATGCAATTATTAAAAATTAAATTATATAAGTATATAATTAAATTATGTTAAAATACAAATAGATATTCAAAACTCACTGCCTATGAATTTTAGGCTTTTATCTTCTCTTGTCTATGATCTTGAGCTTCCTTACACTTACTGTAACAATCTGTAGGGTGGGAAGACCAGATAATGGTGAGCTACTTCACATTTCTTTTCAACTCTGCATTTAGTGACATCATGCTTTTAGCTTGAAATAGGGAGGTGAGTGACTTTGTGTTTGTCTAGGTGACAGGGGAAAATGTTAATAATGCAGATTGAACTTCAAAATGTATGGTGTCTATTGCTGTTAGATTGTGAATGGTACAAAAAAAAGAAAATATTCTTTAATATTTGAAAGCCATTATTCTCATTAAAAATTAATTCACCATTGACAAATGAGTATAGTTTGAAACATGTCTTAATTTTATTGTTTTACTTTCTCCTACTCATTAAAGCAAACAAAAATATGACTGACATTGATGCTGCAACTACACTGCCATCAATTTAAAGCATATGTTGGTAGCAAATACAAGAGGTTGGTGAACATTAACTAAAACATTATGTGAGAATTGATTGGCCATATGAAATTGACATTAAGAGTATTATATATTTTATTATTATTGGTAAATTTTATGTCATATATTCTTTAAATCACTAAAATTTATGATAAATTTGTACCTGTGTATGTGTTCATATCAGTAGATTTATATAACTGCAGAGAGCCAGTTGCTAGCCATTTTCTTGTATATCACTGCTTATAAACTATGGGATGAGGAGTAGCAGCAAGAAAAACCCAGACCCATTAGCTAGTGGTTTTGAGTTTATAATCTACTGGTTGCTTTACTCAGATATGTTCAGGCTCTCATTGCAGCTGAGTTTGTGCATTGCATGTTTCCAAGCAGAAATGGGTCTTGAATAGCAAGTTCTGATATTATATAAAGAGAGGAACCATCTTTGTGGGTTCATGTTCTTCATGTGCTCTGCTTCAAAAATAAAGTTTCTTTGAACTTTTGTATTTCTACTTAAAATTTTACATAAATTTTTATATTTTTCCCCGAAGAGCACTAGATTTTCATTTACCTTAAAGGATCTCTGAAAAGCTCTTTATAAAACAAACATTAACTAACTTTTCCTCTGTAAATCTTTGAAGAAAATTGGTGTTCCAATGAATGTATTTTGTCCTATAACAGTTTATTCAAATACACTTGACATGTACTCCAGGGTTTCATGTAACCTCGTCTGAGAAGTTTTACATAGTTATTCATAAAATTTTCTCCAAATGACTTATGCAGATAATAGAACACTATTCTATGAGATCTAACATTTTCCGTAAAAGCAAATGAACAAATATTCTCTATAGCATCCCTGTTAAAAAAGAAAACAAAAGCATTAATAAAAATACAAAATACTTTAATTAAAAATCTGTTTCAGTTTGAGGATGTTTAAAGGTCATACTAATGGTTAATTATATATTATATACTTTTAAAATTTTTATTGTGTTTTATTATATTATAATCTTATAAAGATCATATTTTAAATTCTTGAATGATTTATATGATTATATTTTTTATTTACCCACATTGTCTAAAATTAAATTTTAAAAAGTTATATTGAATTATGATAATATATTCCAGAGCCAGTTACTGAAATTATTGATGATAAAATAAAGCAACGTTGCTGAAATACTCCAATATTCTTGTCTGTGATTATTACAGTTTACCCAATTTTTGGAATCAGGTTGTGCCAACAGTAGTAGGTAAGTGCTTACAAACACAAGTGACTTAGATTATTTCTTGGCACAAAATTGCTTTTTCTGCTTTGACTTGCTGACATTAAATCTTAGGTGTAGGCAACCACATCATTTAGAGCATTTCTAGTCTATTTAGCAGAATTCCCTTTTAAAAGGTGTTTTTGTTAGATTCTGAAATTTGGTTCTTTGAGGCACAGAATTTATACTGCCTCAACATCACAGGGCCAGTTGCGGCTCAAAAGCATAAAACTGCTGCTTTCTGATTACTCCATATACATGACTTTAAAAATTGATAGAGTTTATATTTTAGAGTAGTGTTAAATTTACAGAAAATCGATCAGACTAGAGTGGTTAATGTCGGGTATTTATGTTAGGTAATGTTTTATGGAAAACCAAGGCATTAATAGTTAAAAATGTAATACACTGAGAACTACTGAAATTTAATTTCAGAAACTTTTGCATTTGCTGTTCATTTCTCTGAATTTATGTGATATTTCTGTGACTGTTATATCTATTTATCATCATCACCATCCAACTACTGTCTTCAGGAAGTGAACTCTAAAAATCTCACATTTCAGAAAAGCTGGTAATTTTCATGAAATTTCAGATGGAAAAACATGGGAATATTGAGGCTGAACTAATCTATTTAAATAAAAGTCATACTTTCTGATCCTAAATTTTTTTTTATAGGGGTATCACCAACCCTAGAACACAGCATAATTTGCATAAATGTAAAGTAATGTTTATCGCAGTGATACAGGCAAAAAAAATGACAATTATTTCTTAGGATTTTATTTTTGGAGGTTTCAGAAAACAGTTTACAAATAATTTTTAATGTTATTTAAAGGTGTAAACTTGGAAAACTAGGGACACTAATATCTTCACTTGTTTTCATGTATTTTTGTTAGTCTTTTATATTTTCTAGTGAAATTTGTGGCCAATTTGAAATGATTTCTGTTTTAATTTTGATAGGCTTTTCTGGCATTTTGTTAATAGCAAATAAAATAAAGCATTTGTTAAAGATAAGATTTAGTAACTTTTGGGGGCCAACACTACCTGGTAATTTTGAATCCAAAGATTATGGCATATATGCTGTCTTTAGTGGCAAAGAAGCTCTGAGTAGAGTTCACTAATATATCAAATGCTTTACAAGGAAAATTTTATAATCTTCTGCCTTTGCTATAAATTTAACAATTTATTATGGTATTAGGACTAAATCCTAAAGGTGAATTTATTTAATCTTTATAAATGGAAAAACCAATGCAATAGAGAAATGATTTATGCTAGTATATCAAGCAGAGTTTTATACACTTTGCCCTTAGGCCAAAGGGAAATCTGCGCTACAAAGTACAAATCTGTACCACAAATCTGTACTGTATGATCTCACTTGAGGTCACCCCATACACCCACAGTTATCTTTACAGGTGCTGCCATACCCTTGTAAAGATAACTGTGGGTGTATGGGGTGATCTCAAATGAAGAAAAGAAAAAGAGTAAAGGTATATGGATTCATGAAATTCATGAAAGTTGAAACTGTTAAATCAGTGAGATGCAGAAAGAAATATGAGACTGAAGGCAGTATTACATAAAGACTTAGAGACTCCAGAGTTTGGGAAAGTTACTTAATACTTGTTTCTGAGTTTCAGTGTTTTCTTTTATAAATAAAAGTAATAGATTTGTTATGATGACTTCATAAAATCATATATATAAATTATCTATATAATTATGTGATAATAGTTATAAACAATAATTATTCACATTATCTCTATTATTTTATTACTGGGCTTATAGAGGACACAACTGAAAAGAGTGGTCCAAAATTATTTACTACTTATAGATAGGAACAACTGAAGGATAGACATTTGTAGTATTTGTCTGTGTTGTAAATATTTGTATGTGTACATTTCTGGGTATTTCACAGTTCTTAATTGTCACTAAATTTAAATATTTTTTCAAAGATATTCATGAGTCAACTTTTACTAATTGTTTCTTTTCCTTTGAATCCAAATGTCCTTTTTCCTTTCCTTTTGAGTGGAATCTCACTGAATCATAGGAAAGGAAGAATTATTGAGAAATGCAAAAAGAGTTTCCCTTTATTTTTGTTTAAAGTTTTATTAAAAAAACACTGTTTTAGACAGATGGAAAATTGATGGGAAAATCAACAAACAAGCAAAGCAAATGTGAGACAACAATTAGCTTAGTATGAAATAATTTGTGCTGTTTCTGTGGAAATCAAAAAAACACAATATGCAAAGATACACAGACAAAGATGTAATACATTTGTGATGCTAATGTCGACAGAAAGTAATATTTTTAGGAAGCAGAGTTTTTACTTTTGTTGAGCTTTTGTGAATTTCCTTTTCGGTTTAGATTTTAACTATGGATGATTCCCTTTCACATAAATATCTAAGCTCTTTAATGAAAAAAATAGTGGAAAAATCTGAATTATAAATTTAGTTATCTTACTTTATTTAAAAATTGCCTATATAAGCATGTACTTTTTATTACTGATAATGTAGAACTTTAAAATAAAGTATCAGTTGGGAAAGTATAGATATGTCAATTTTATCATAAAAGAATATATGGCTAAAATGGCTGTAATAGAGAATATTGCTAATTATTTTCAATATTTGTCATTACCAGATGATTATCTGATTGTGTAATATTGACATGTACTTTTAAATGCCTGTTCCTGATGAAATGTTTATAATAACTATCAGAATTTACATAAATATTTGAGATTAGATGCTTTTGAAAAGATGATATTTATATCTCAATGATAGGATTAACCTCCTATAAAAGTTACTCACTAATCTTAGAATTCTTTTATTTACTTTTGTTTTATTATACTTTAAGTTCTGGGATACATGTGCAGATCTGGCAGGATTGTTACATAGTTATACACATGCCATGGTGGTTTGCTACCTCCATCCCCTCTTTACCTATGTTAGGTATTTCTCCTAAGGTTATTCCTCCCCTACATCCCCACACCCTGCTATCGCTCCCCTAGTCCCCCACCCCCAACAGATCCAAGCGTGTGATGTTTCCCTCCCTGTGTCCTTGCGTTCTCATTGTTCAGCACCCACTTATGAGTGAGAACATGTGGTATTTGGTTTTCTGTTCCTGTGTCAGTTTGCTGAGAATGACAGTTTCCAGATTCGTTCATGTCCCTGCAAAGGATATGAACTCATCCTTTTTTATGGCTGGATAGTATTCCATGGTGTATATATGCCACATTTTTCTTATCCAATCTATCCTGGATAGGCATTTGGGTTGGTTCCAAGTCTTTGTTATTGTAAACGATGCTGCAATGAACATATGTGTGCACGTGCCTCTATAATAGAATTATTTATAATCCTTTGGGTATATACCCAGTAATGGGATTGCTGGGTCAAATGGAATTTCTATTTTTAGGTCCTTGAGGAATCGACACACTGTCTTCCACAATGATTCCACTAATTTACACTCCCACCAACAGTGTAAAAGCATTCCTATTTCTTCACATCCCCTCCAGAATCTGTTGTCTCTAGATTTTTTAATGTTTGCCATTCTAACTGGCATAAGATGGTATCTCATTGTGGTTTTGATTTGCATTTCTCTAATGACCAGTGATGGTGAGCATTTTTTCATATATTTGTTGGCTGCATAAATGTCTTCTTTTGAAAAGTGCCTGTTCGTATCCTTCACCCACTTTTTGATGGGGTTGTTTGTTTTTTTCTTGTAAATTTGTTTTAGTTCTTTGTAGATTCAGGATATTAGCCCTTTGTCAAATGGGTAGATTGCAGTAATTTTTTTCCCATTCTGTTGGTTGCCGGTTCACTCTAATGATTGTTTCTTTTGCTGGGCAGAAGCTCTCAAGTTTAGTTAGATCCCATTTGTCTATTTTGGCTTTTGTTGCCAATGCTTTTGGTGTTTTAGTCATGAAGTCCTTGCCTATGCCCATGTCCTGAATGGTATTACCTATGTTTTCTTCTAGGGTTTTTATGATGTTAGGCTTATGTTTAAATCTTTAATCCATCTGGAGTTAAGTTTTGTATAAGATGTAAGAAATGGGTCCAGTTTCAGCTTTCTGCACGTGGTTAGCCAGTTTCCCCAACACCATTTATTAGACAAGAAATCCTTTCCCCATTTCTTGTTTTTGTCAGGTTTGTCAAAGATTAGATGGTTGTAACTGTATGGCATTACTTCCAAAGCCCCTGTTCTGTTCCTTTGGTCTATATCTCTGTTTTGGTACCAGTACCATGCTGTTTCCGTGGCCTCTGTTCTGTTCCGTTGGTCTATATCTCTGTTTGGTACCAGTACCATGCCAATTACTGTGGCCTTAAAGTATAGTTTGAAGTTAGGTAGCGTGATGCCTCCAGCTTTGTTCTTTTTGCTTAGGATTGTCTTGGCTATGAGGGCTCTTTGTTGTTCCAATTGAAGTTTAAAGTGTTTTTTTCTAGTTTTTTGAGGTCATTGGTAGCTTGATGGGGATAGCATTGACTCTATAAATTACTTTGGGCAGCATGGCCATTTTCACGATACTGATTCTTCCTAACCATGAGCATGGAATGTTTTTCCATGTTTGTATCCTCTCATTTCCTTGAGCAGTGATTTGTAGTTCTCCTTGAAAAGGTCCTTCATATCCTTTGTTAGATGTATTCCTAGGTATTTTATTCTCTCTGTAGCAGTTGTGAATGGGAGTTTGCTGATGATTTGGATCTCTGTCTGTTATTGGTGTATATGTATGGTTGTGATTTTTGCACATTGATTTTGTATCCTGAGACTTTGCTGAAGTTGCTTATCATCTTAAGGAGATTTTGTGCTGAGATGATGGGGTCTTTTAAATATCCAAATGTGTCATCTGCAAATAGAGACAATTTGACTTCTCTTTTCCTAATTGAATACGCTTTATTTCCTTTCTTGCCTGATTGCTCTGGCTAGAACTTTTAATACTATGTTGACTAGGAACGGTGAGAGAGGGAACCCTTGTCTAGTGCCGGTTTTCAAAGGTAATGCTTTCAGTTTTTGCCCATTCAGTATGATATTGGCTGTGGGTTTGTTGTAGATAGCTTTTGTTATTTTGAGGTACATGCCATCAATACCTATTTATTGAGAGTTTTTTTATCATAAAGGGCTGTTGAATTTTGTCAAAGGCCTTCTCTGCATCTGTTGAGATAATCATGTGGTTTTTGTCTTTGGTTCTGTTTATGTAATGGATTACATATATAGATTTTCATATGTTGAACCACCCTTGATCCCCGGAATGAAGCCTACTTGATCGTGATAGATAATCCTTTTGATTTGCTGTTGCATTTGGTTTCCCAGTATTTTATTGAAGATTTTTGCATCAATGTTCATCATGGATATTGGCCTGAAATTTTCTCTTTTAGCTGTGTCTCTGCCTGGTTTTGGTATCAGGATGATGTTGGTCTCATAAAATGAGTTAGGCAAGTATTCCCTCTTTTTGTATTGTTTGGAACTGTTTCAAAAGGAATTGTACTACCTCCTCTTTGTAAGTCTGGTAGAATTCGGCTGTGAATCCATCTGGATCTGGACTTTTTTTAGTTGGTAGGCTATTAATTGCTGCCTCATCTTCAGACCTTGCTATTAGTCTATTCAGGGATTCAACTTCTTCCTGGTTTAGTCTTGGTAGGGTGTAAGTGTCCAGATATTTATCCATTTCTTCTAGATTTACTGGTTTATGTGCATAGAGTTGTTTGTAGTAGTCTCTGTTAGTAGTTTGTATTCCTCTGGAATTGGCGGTGATATCCCCTTTATCATTTTTTATTGCATCTATTTGATTCTTCTCTCTTTTCTTTTTTATTAGTCTTGCTAGTGGTCCATCTATTTTGTTGATATTTTCAAAAAACAAGCTTCTGGATTTATTGATTTTTGAAGGGTTTTTTGTGCCTCTATCTCCTTCAGTTCTGATCTTAGTTATTTCTTGTCTTCTGCTAGCTTTTGAATTTGTTTGATCCTGCTCCTCTAGTTCTTTTAACTTTGATGTTAGGGTGTCAATTTTAGAAATTTCCTTGCTTTTCATATGAGCATTTATTGCTATAAATTTCCCTGTAGACACTGCTTTAAATGTGTCCCAGAGATTCTGGTACATTGTATCTTCATTCTCATTGGTTTTGAAGAACATCTTTATTTCTGCCTTCATTCATTATTTTTCCGGTAGACATTCAGGAACAGGTTTTTCAGTTTCCATGTAGTTTTGCAGTTTTGCATGTGTTTCTTAGTCCTGAGTTCTAATTTGATTGCACTGTGGTCTGAGAGACTGTTATGATTTCCGTTCTTTTGCATTTGCTGAAGAGTAATTTACTTCCAATTATGTGTTCATTTTTAGAGTAAGTGTGGTTTGGTACTCAAAAGAATGTGTATTCTGTGGATTTGGGATGGAGAGTTTTGTAGATGTCTATTAGGTCCACTTGGTCCAGAGTTGAGTTCAAGTCCTGTATATCCTTGTTAATTTTCTGTCTTGTTGATCTAATATTGACAGTGGAGTGTTAAAGTCTCCCACTGTTATTGTTTGGGAGTCTAGGTTTCTTTGTAGGTTGTTAAGAACTTGCTTTATGTATCTGGGTGCTCCTGTATTGGGTGCATATATATTTAGGATAGGTAGTTCTTCTTGTTGCATGGATTCCTTTACCATTATGTAATGCCCTTCTTTGTCTCTTTTGATCTTTGTTGGTTTAAAGTCTGTTTTATCAGAGACTAGCATTGCAACCCCTGCTTTTTTTTTTTTGCTCTCCATTTGCTTGGTAAATCTTCCTCGATCCCTTTATTTTGAGTCTATGTGTGTCTTTGCATGTGAGATGAGTCTCCTGAATATAGTACACCAATGGGTCTTGACTTTTTATCCAATTTGCCATTCTGTGTCTTTTGATTGGCACAGTTAGTCCATTTACCTTTAAAGTTAATATTGTTATGTGTGAATTTGATCCTGCCATTTTTGATGCTAGCTGGTTGTGTTGGCTGTTAGTTGATGCAGTTTCTTCATTGTGTTGATGGTCTTTACCATTTGTTATGTTTTTGCAGTGGTTCCTTTCCATGTTTAGTGCTTCCTTCAGGAGCTATTATAAGGCAGGCCTGATGGTGATATAATCTCTCAGCAATGGCTTGTCCATAAAGGCTTTTATTTCTCCTTCACTTATGAAGCTTAGTTTGGCTGGATATGAAATTCTGGGTTGAAAGTTCTTTTCTTTCAGGATGTTGAATATTGGTCCCCCACTCTCTTCTGGCTTGTAGAGTTTCTGCTGAGAGATGTGCTGTGAGTCTGATGGGTTTCCCTTTGTGGGTAACTCAACCTTTCTCTCTGGCTGCCCTTAGCATTTTTTTTCTTCATTTCAACCCTGGTGAATCTGATGATTATGTGCCTTGGAGTTGCTCTTCTTGAGGAATATTTTTTTGGGTGTTCTCTGTATTTCCTGGATTTGAATGTTGGTCTGCCTTGCTAGGTTGGAGGAGTTCTCCTGGATAATATCTTGAAGAGTGTTTTGCAGCTTGGATTCATTCCCCTGTCACATTCAGGTATACTGATCAAAAGTAGATTAACTTCTTTTCACATGATCCCATATTTCTTGGAGGCTTTGTTCATTTCTTTTCACTCTTTTTTCTCTCATCTTGCTTTCTCATTTTATTTCATTGAGTTGATCTTCAATCTCTGATATCCATTCTTCTGCTTGATCATTCAGCTACTGAAACTTGTGTATGCTTCGCAAAGTTCTCATGCTGTGTTCTTCACCTCTGTCAAGTCATTTATGTTCTTCTCTAAGCTGGTTATTCTAGTTAGCAGTTCATCTAACCTTTTTTAAGGTTCTTAGTTTCTTTGCATTGGGTTAGAACATGTTCTTTTAGCTCAGAGAAGTTCATTATTACCCACTCTCTGAAGCCTGCATCTGTCAATTAATCCAACTCATTCTCCATCCAGTTTTGTTCCCTTGCTGGTGAGGAGTTGTGATCCCTTTGAGTGGCAGAGGCATTCTGGTTTTTGGAGTTTTCTTCCCTTTGCACTGGTTTCTTTCCATCTTTGTGGATTTATCTAATTTTGGTGTTTGAGTTTGGTGACTTTGGATGGGGTCTCCGAATGGGCATTTTTTTTTGTTGATGTTGAGGCTATTTCTTCTGTTTTTTAAGTTTTCCTTCTAATGGGCCCCTCTGCTGCAGGAGTGATGGAGGTCCACTCCAGACCCTGCTTGCCTGGGAATCATCTGTGGGGGCTGCAGAATAGCAAAGATTGCTGCCTGTTTCTTCCTCTGGTAGGTTTGGCCCAGAAGGGTACCCGCCAGATGTCAACCAGAGTTCTCCTATATGATGTGACTCTTTGGATATACAGGGATCAGGGGGCCATTCTACGAGGCAGTCTGTCCCTTGTCAGAGCTCCAGTGCTGTGGTTCTGTTGCTCCCTTCAGAGCTGCTGGGCAGGTACACTTAAGTCTGCTGCAGTGGAACTCACAACTGCTCCTTTTCCCAGGTGCTCTGTCTTGGGAAGGTGTGGCTTTATTTATAAGTCCCTGACAGGCTGCTGCCTTTCTTTCAGAGATGCCCTGCCCAGCAAGGAGGGATTCTAATCACAGTCTGCCTGCAGAGGCATTGTTGAGCTGCTGCATGCTCCCCGCAGCTGCTGTGTAAACTTCTTTGTGTTTTTTTTTTTTTTTTTTTTTTTTTTACACAGGAAGGAGGGAGTCTAGTCACAGTCTGCCTACAGCGGTGTTGCTGAACTGCTGCAGGCTCTGTCCAGCTGCTGTGTAATGTTTTTTTTACAGAGGTAAGGTTTTTTTACACAGGTAAGGTTAGAGCTGCCTCAGTAATGGCTGATGCCTCTTCCCCCACAGAGCTTTACTGTTCAGGGTTGAGCTCAAACTCCTGTGCTGGCTGGGAAAATCCCAAGCCAGTGGGATTCAGTTTGCTGGTCTCCGTGTGGGTGGGACCCCTGGAGCCAGATCATCTGGCTCCCTACCTTCAGCCCTCTTTCTTTCATGTGTATGGGTGACTCTATTTTACAGGCACTCCAGGTGCCAGTCAAAATGGTTGCTTGGATTTGTGCTGGGAACTTGCCGTGCCAGGTGAATTGGCCACCCAGATTTGCTCTGGAAATCTGTGGTGCCTGTCGGTATATGGGGGTCTCCTGGTCTGTGGGCTGCAAAGACTGCAGGACAAGTGCAGCATCAGAACCTGAGTTCCGGAGTTGCCAGATGTCCCAGATGGCCTCTGTTGGGTAGCAGGGAGTACCCTCTGGCATCTTGCACTGCCCAGGTGAGGCAGTGCCCCACCCTACCTCGGTTTGCCCTCCTTAGGATACACCCACCGTCCAACCAGTCCCATTGAGATGAACCTGGTGCCTTGGTTGGAAATGCAAAGATCATTTGCCTTCTGTGTTGCTCTCGCTGGGAACTGCATTCCAGAGCTGTTCTTATTTGGCTGTCTTGGCGGAAGTCCCCTACTCTTTCTATAATATTGAAAAAGCAAGTGAAGTTTTTGAAAAAAGAATGGATTGTATCTTAATGGCTGAGAATAGAGGGACCAGCTTACTTTTTTTCTTCTTCAGTTTTCAACTGAGACTATCTCTCACCTGTATATCATTATTCAGACTTTATTCATATATTTAATTTTATCAGTTTTCCAATTGAAATGTCAAAAATCAATCAGGTTGATTTTCATTGCATGTCATCTTTGATACTATAGTTCGAAATATGTAAATGGGATTTTAGTGTATAAGACCTTTTTCTAAATTAATTTTAGGATAAAGGCATATCTAAAAACTCCATTAGATTAAATAGGATTAAAAGCTGCAACAAATATGATTTTATAGTTTATTTGTGTGTTTCTGGGCTGGCTCAAATAACACAGTTGACTTGCCTTTGTGCTAGGATTGATAACGTGGACATGCATAAATAATGAATTGACTATGTATTCAAACTGATATTTTAATTAGATATACTCTTTAGAAAATTAGTAAGTGGGCAGAAGAAAAACAGTTTTTAGCAATTCTTTGGAATTATTCTTTTAAGGGGAATGGCTAAATGATTATAGCAGACACTTTGATGTCCACCATATACAACCTAGGCTTACCTGTAAGTAACCACTGTGGACAGTTCATGTACATGCTGACAGCTTGTCCCATCAAGCTCAGGAATCTTTCTGCTTCTGGGCCTCAGAGCTTTCCACCATACTATGGAGGTTAGTGATGGCAATGTGTGCAGAAAGAACCTTGGAACAAGATTCTGGAATTGAATGACTCGTCATTTAGATGGTGTATTAGTTCCTTCTCACATGGCCAGAGAAGGAGAAAGGGAGAGATCAGGGAGGTGCCACACACTTTTAAACAACCAGATCTCAGGAGAACTTACTATCACAATGACAGCACCAAGGGGCATGGTACTAAACCAGGAGAAATAAACCCTATGATCCAATCGTCTCGCACCAGACCCACCTCCAATATTTGGGGATTACAATTCAACACTATATTTGGGTGGGGAAACAGATCCAAACCATATCAGATGGCAAGAAAAGATTCCTCGGTTGATAGTAAGTAGGGTGAATGATGATAACCAGTACTGCAGTGTGACAGGATCTTTCTTGCCAAGAGACTCACATATGACAAACTGGGATGTGATTTTGTGGGGATTCACTCAGGGTGGTGATAAAAATATTAAAGGAAAAACATTAGAGTAAGTTATAAAATACAGTCTCAAACCCCTGAAGGCCTAAAGGTTTTTTGTTTTTTTTTTTTTTTTTCTATAGTTCTTGGCTGAAGGCAGCCAGAGTCTCTGCAGGAGCCAGAGAGATTAGGGTTCAAGTACAAAGGAACATGAGTAGTTTACCTAGCTAGCCTGTTTACTCATGTGGTCCTATAAAACTAACCTTTGAGCCAGATGGCCCTCTCGGGGGGAGGCCAACCAGGGAGATTACCCTCTAATGAGTAAACAAACTAGCTAGGTTTGCTTTGGGCATCAGAACCTGTCCTTTAATCTTCTCACTCTAGTGGTGTTGACTCAAGCCTTTGTCAATTAAACTTTACTAAATAAATGTGAGTATCACTGGCTGAGGAGGGTCGGTGATCACAACTGTTTACACCACTCTCCTGGGAGTCTGTAAGTGGCCATGGACACCAGCCAAACTGGCAAAGCATAATATCTGTGTGCCAGTGTTCTTTATTCATTGATCACTGAGTCAAGATCTATAGGACAGATCCCCACAGGTGGTGACCTCTACAGTGGCACCCAACGTGGGGTGACTCCGACATGATTTGGGTGGAGGAGGAAGCAACTATATGTCTTAGTCTATTTGGGCTGCTATAACAAAATGCCACAAGCAGGGTTGCTTATAAACAACAGATTTTTTTTTTTTTTTTATTTTTTCCCTTATAGTTCTGGACACTGGGGAGTTAAAGATCAAGACACCAGCAGATTCTGGTAAGGTCCTATTTTGTGATTCATACATAGCGTCTTCTTGCTGTGTCTTCACATGTTGGAAGGGTCAAGCAAGCTCTCTGGGACCTCTTTTATGAGGCCACTAATCCCATTCACTAGGGCTCTGTCCTCATAACCTAATTACTTCTCAGGGCTCTACCTTCTAATACCATTACCTTGGGCTTAGGATGTTAACATATTAGTTTGGAGAAATGATGGGGACGCAACTATTCAGACCATAGCATTTTGCAATAGCCCTACCGAATTTAGGGGTAATGGTGATTACAAAGCGTATGCTTTTGGTTGGCTTTTGCCAACTGCCCTAAAACTTTGACAAAGAGATATTAATAGCATTAGCAAAGCCAAATCTCTACTCAGGGTTTGCTGTGAAAGCCAGAAGACATCCATGGTAACAGTTAAGAAAATTCCTATTTTCTGAAGCAGGACAAAAGATCATGCTAAATATCAGGCTCAGGATTTTATTATAAAGATAGTGGGACAACGAAGAAGATGGGATTCATAATATCAAATGCCTCTTGTGACAAAATGGTGATGCTAATAGGGAAACAATTGTTTCGAGAAGAGATATTTAGTAGAAATAAACTTTCTAAAGTATCAGAAGCAGTCTGTGGAAATACTCATATCCATCTTATTGATGTTCTGGAAAGTTGTTTTTTTCCCTAGAAAAAAATGACTTGTTTTTTGCCTAGAAATTAATTTTTCCAATTAATTGTCAATTGCAAATAAAATATGAAAGCCAGAAGACCTTTTTGATAGCATTGAAAAGTGTTAATATCCACTGCAGCAAGACAGCTGAGCGTGCTGAGTATTAGATCTTGGTCTTAACTCTCAGAGTAGTCTATCCTCAAAGGAGGTTAAACTCTCAATAGAAGAAGAGCATGCTTTCTAAGGTCATGAGGCTGTTCAGAAAGGAATGAGACCCAGGCACATAGAGTGGTAACACTTGGTAAACATCACTACAAAACATGCATTCTCAGACACCTCTGAGCTCTCTGAGCCTGTGGAAATGGTACACCTTTCTCTGTTAAGAGCTACCATTCTCCCACTGTCTTAAGGTGATGCAGATTCTTCCCTCCTGCAAGTCATGTTTGAATTTCAGGATGGTCCCCATCTTCTTTCCTGGTCACTAGTCTGTGGTTAAATTATAGCCTAATCCACCAAGAAATATGCTGGCTCTGATAAGGGAGAAAAGTAGCTATACTGATAGAAACTGTAAAATATAACCATCACGAACTATCAAGAACCATGGCAGTATAAGTAAGATTGCCTTCCGAGTTTATTTAGGATAATTCTCCTGAGGCATGGTAATAAGTACCTTGTCATGAACCTTAGGAGATGGTGAGAACTACAATGGCTTCTAGGAATATGGAAAAGCTGACATCTCATACTAAGTAATACATAAATGGCAGAATAGAAATAGTTGGTTGTTGGGGGAAATAATTAAAAGGTTCAGAGAAATGAGCAACCTGGTATGAATATACTATGCAAGCCTGAAAAACTGATGATGATATTTATGTAAAGGCAAGGATAATAGACAGTAGGCTCACTAATACTTATAGGGCTGACTAAACCCTGAAATAACAGAAGCCACATGATAGCACTTAACCTCCAGATGTTACAGAGTACTAGAGTAGAAGTGGTAGCCAGAGGAATTTGGTCACAGAGCATTAGGTAGATGGTTAATAGAACATGTCATCCCTAGATGCAAAACTAAATGAGCAACCAACAAAGGTCATTCATTTGCATGTTCAGTATGTAGCACTGAAAGAAGTGTGGACATCCTGGAGGCTGAGAGCTAGCTTTCCACCAAAGTGTCACAATTCTTACCCTGTTTCCAAACCTGAGCCAGTTTTCTGACCTAGAGCTCACTGAAGTAGCCATGGCAGCACTTATGCATAGGCCCAACATTAGGAGTTTCCTTTTGCCTGGGCTCATTTAGTGACTGCTGCCACCATATATTCAACCTATTAGCATTAGACAACAGTGCTGACATCCCAACATGGCTCTGTTCCTCAGGAATTCCAGTTGTCTACTAATGACAAGCTGAGCCATTGGGACCTTCCATTCTGGAAAGTTCATAGATCTGTTCAATAGGAAAAGACACATTATAAGCCTGGGTTTACTTTTCTTCTGCACAGGGCTTTAGCCAGCATTATTATCCAAACAGTATGTTTGGTCCACCAGCATGCAATATCATGTATCACAGCAGCTCAGAAGACCCTCAAAGGAAGTGTAACAGTGCACTCATGATTGTGTCATACATTTTTCCTATCACATACTGAACCACTCAGCTACTAGAGTATTGAAATAACCTACCAAAGATACAGATAAAACCAATCTTTGATAGGTTATTTCAGCAGTCTAGTAGATAAAATCTATCTTTGATAAGTTGTTTCAAGCTACTAGATTGTTGAAATAACCTCTATTAGAGTTTCCCAACTACTAAAGTGTTGAAATAACTTATCAAAGAGAGATACAATGTCAAGTTACTGGCGATATAAGTTTGGGAGTTATCTTCCAGGACTTACTATGTACATAGTAGAAAATATTTTAATACTATACTTTGTTCCTAATAGGAAAAATATAGGGGGTACAAGTGGCATGTCCATCACAAATGTGATCCACAATAACATTACTTGGACCCAAAGATCAATTTTATAATAAAAGAGGTGAGCGTGTGACAGTTGGTATGTGTACAAACAATCCTCTGGTCCTACTGCATCATCCGGAAGCTGCTGTCTGATTAAACATTGAAATTGTCTCTTAAAACTCAGCCAATAAACTAACATACAGATTATAGTTGTGGGCAGATGCCCAAAAGTATTTTTGATATGAGGTACAGTGTGTAGAATCAATGGTCATTAAATAGTACAATGCCTTCAATAGCATAAAAATATATGTCTGCTTATTTTAGTAGAGCAACATGGAAAGAAAGATGTTATTGTATTGTTGGATGTTATCAATACTGATAATCATGAATACTTGAGTATCCAGTGTTGCTAATAAGTGTTATAGAAAGGGCAGAATATGTCTGGAGGCTGGAAGGCACTGTGGGGAGTCTTGATATTTCCATAATCAGTGAAAACAGTAAATATGCAATCTCAGCAATCCAATATAAATAGGAGCTTATATTTCTCAGAGATTAAACCTAGGTCATTCCCCTGGATAAACAACTTAGATCAGTAGAAGTATACATAAATTTTAATTTTTTAAAAAAGACCTAGTATAGGTGATAGAAGAGATTAGATTAATATCAATGAATGCCTTGGAACCTCCTTGGGGCAGTAAGATTCTAGCTTGTTTCATGAACTCTCTAGTTTTTGAGTTTTTTTTTTTTTTTTTTTTTTTTTTTTTTAGATATTTTGGCTGGCTAGTAGCTTGAAATGTTAGTAGCCAGGTATACTCAATATGGGACATGAAAATATTTGGGTAATTTGAGGTGTGAACAGTGGCAAACACTAATGATTTCTCATTTTGTATCTATTCAGTTTACTTCTGAATTCATTTAGAAACTACAGTGGACAATTACCCTACATACTGATTTCACATCAAGCATCTAGTGTCTATATCGAATCTACTTTTGCCACTGCTGCAGAAGCCTGCTTGGCCTGAGACAACAGCAGCCCAGAAATATTTGGTATTTAGACAAGGGAAATCCTTAACAACCTCAGCCACTTAAGATCAGTATCTTTTTCCCTCCATGGTCAATTCTGAGGCAATTCTGTGTCTGGTTGTTCACAATAGTAATCTACACTTAATCAAACATACGACTTTTCAGGCTTCCCTATCTTTCTCTACTTCATTATCTGAGCTTCTTTGTCACCTCTCAGATAAACTACTTGTGTCCAAGACCATGTCGTATTGTCTGATTTGGAGTAATTTGAAATAAAAAAATGATCATTTTTATATATTACCATTTATTGCTATGTTTTCCAAGGCAAACGATGTTTCTGAAGCAAAATTTTACTTGGAAAGCTAAAATTAAATTGCCAACAATGTTAATACTTCTCCCAAAAAACAAAGGATAATGAGGTTAAACACGCTCAGAGAGTATCACATGTGTTGACAATCATTTTAGTTAATTTCTTAATAAACCATTTAATGTGCCAGGAGTGTTTCATGTATATTACACATTTTGGTTTCAAGAAGACCTTTACTTTTGTTCAAAGTTGTGCTTTTTCATTGAGAACTTCAATGCATTGAATCAAGATGGAAGGTAAAAATCAGTTGCTACATGTCTTCAAATAAATGAATGTAACACCCACTTCAAATATTACCTTATATCACTCTGATTTTCCAAGATAAAGTTATTTGTACCCTCTGTATAGATTTGGCTTCACCCTGCACACTTGTATCAACCCTCTTCATAGTCAGAGGAGTTGAAAGAATTGTGGGTAACTGTCCTCTCCTAAGGCAGTTGGACACTATTCTGACTTTATACAAGCTTCTATTAAAGTTACTGGTTTGTCTTTCTGCCAAGTACACCTTTCCAGTTTCTTTTGTTAACAAACATTCCACTTACACCTCCTAACAACACATCTGCATGCCATTGTGAAATGTGGCCAAAGCTGGGCCAATCAGGCAATCTTATACAAAACTCTAGCCTTGTTTTACAATCATGAAAATGGATGACAGAGCTGAGACTCATGAGAACTGTTTCACCATCTCCTTTGTTAGCCTGAAGGGCGGTATCTAAAGTCTTGCAATAAACCGTGCCCACTGTTTCTCAGCTTTGGGCCTTTAAAGTTCCATACAACAGCAGTCTCTTCCTATGTTTTGTTAGAGAAGAAAGATCACTGAGTAGAATCCTAATGGTTTTGCACCATTAATTGTAAACTATACTTTTAATTGTGTCTTTCCATATGACATAGTTTAATTACTCCCCCTTTTCTGTTAATTAATATTGAAATTATACTTCATGAAACAAAATCAAATTCTAACTTTTTTACTCACTAATTTTTATTTATTAAGCATTATTGTATACTTCATTATAGGTAATATGGTTCCATCATGTGACTCATATAATAATCTATTTTAGTTTAAAGGCTATAATAATCTCTATAATAATCTATTTTAGTTTAAAGGCTCATATAATATCCCTATATGAGCCTTTAAACTAAAATAGATTAGTAGTTAATATTGTTTTTATAGTTTCTAACATGTTAAGGAGAGATAAATTCTAAAATTTTATGACTATGAAATAAATGAAGAGTTTTAAAAATACGTACATTCTAGGGAAGAAAATGGATTTAGCAGTTGGTTGAAATTATTAGATATAAAAATAATAAGCCCTCTTCTTAGTATCTTTTCTTTAATATAATGTCCCCATAATAAAAATATAATAGGATTTCTTTCTTTCTCTCACACTGAATTCATGACTATATTTAAAAATGTGATTACATGTTTTTAGAAAGGTAATAAAATGTATAAATTTTTATTCATTAAAAATGAATACAACTATGATAAGTATTCTGAAAATTTAACTATTTTCTGGAAAATAAGTTAAGAATTGTCAAACTCAGTTTTACAGAGATTCCCATAAATGTAGTTTATATCATCGAATCTACTCTGTGGCTCTTGGATTTAACAAAAGACTCTCTTGGTCCTTGGGGGGCAGTCTTCCCTACTACAGTCTAAAACTATTAAGCAGGAGCCTGTTGGTATTAAAGGGTTACCTAGGGTTAAAGTACATATGGCCACAGTAATGACATCATTTGGTCCATTTGAAAAACAGTTTGAAGGCTATGAAGTCAAATTGTCCAGAAAGTAAAATGTCTCAGGTCGAATGCTCAATATATTATCCTTGAAAAGAAAACATTCTGACTTTGGTTTTCAAATATCAAATGTCATTCTTTTGTTTTAAAATGGTTCAATTTTATAATAGCTTTCACAAGGGAAAAGATGAAGGCAATGTTTAAACTAAATGTTTGAATATACTTTGTATCCAGTTGAGTGAATCTCAGAAACTGCATTTATTTGCCTACCTACTATTTTAAATTTTGTCGTCATTACAAAATTATATATGAGAGAGTGACCAAAGAATGTTATAATAATTCTTTTATGTATACATGTAGAGCTATGTTGGAAAGTGCACTCTTTACATTATGATATATGGAAAATGATTATATTTCGAAAAATACTGGGGTAGACAGAAAAGGCCAATCACTGTTGGTTGGCTGTGACCCTCTTAGGGGTCTGGCTCCTCCAAGCTCTCCCTGAATACACAGGCCAGGTGGAATTGATACTTTAGCATATTAATGTAGTAGTAGTGTGCTCTGACGCTTTGGGTGTAAGGCTGCTCTAATTGTTCCTTCACACTTGCTAATTAACCAGTATTGCCATTTTTTACTCGTTCAGTTTATGATCCTGGATGATTTTTATGTGGGTAGCAGTCTTAAATATTTCATTTTCACTTTCAATGGAAATGTCCTGTTTCTTTCAACAATATTTATCAAGATCTATTATTGCTCTACAATGAGAAATGTTAAAATGAGCAAGTATCTTCTACTCTTCAGCTCTGCTGTTCTTTACCATCAATACTACATAGTAATATATTTCATAATGATTTCCTTGCTATTGTTGAGTATGTAGATAAATCTTTATCTTTTTTTGGTAATAAATGATATGCTTTGACTCTTGAATACTATAGTTGCTTATCTTACATTACCAAGAGTTAATCAACAAACTTACCCCTTTTTATTATGGACAGGGTCTCTCTCTGTCACCCAGGTAGGAGAGCATTAGTGTAATCATGGTTCACAGCAGCCTCAACCTCCTGGGCTAAAGTGATCCTCCCACCTCAGCCTTTTAAGTAGCTGGGACTACAGACGTGCCAGCACACCAAGCTAACTTTTTAATTTTTTGTAGAAATAGGTCTCACTAAGATTGTCCAAGCTAGCCTTGAACTCCTGATCTGAAGCGATCTTCCTGCCTCTGCCTCCCAAAGTGCTGAAACTGCAGGTGTGAGCCACTGTGCCTAGCTGACAAATACTTCAAATCAAATAATTTTTTATTATTTTATTTTCAAATTGTTGCTTCTAACCATATATGTTGTTGTTAATGTATATAGTATTTGTATGCTGCTGTGTAATTCTAGTATCTGCATTTGCTTTAGACTTAGTTCTATTTGTAAATAAACCAGAGCCAATGATTTTGCAGTGGTTTTCCAGTCAACTCTTAATTGATGGAGGTGTATTCTTTACCAGCTTTTGTGATAAAGACTCATGAAAATGACTACTTTAATCAAAACTCTTTATAATTGAAGGACAGACAGCTGAAAACAAACTATTTGACATCTTTTTTCCTTGAGTATTTTGTTGGTATTGAATGTTACTCTACAGAAATCTGAGGCAGTCTACTGTTGCCACTTTTAAGACAATCGAGTTTTTGCCAGGTTACCCAAAAACTTCTTTATTGCTAGATTTCATAACTTTTTACAAGAATAGGTTTTGGTGTGAAATATTCTGAACCAATTTTATCTCGCACATAGTATGCTTTTCATATATATGATCAAATCTTTTTTTATCCTTTTTTATTTCTTGAAAGTTAACTTTTTTTCCTAGAAAGGTATATAGCTAGACAAGACATTGTTTTGATTTTCTTTTAAGGAAGGTGCTCTAAATTTATATATGTTGGATCTTCTATACCCCCTTCCTCTAACATTTTCTGTAATAGTTTTACTATTTAGTTCTGTTTTATTTTTATTGCTATACTAATTATATGTTGCACAATGTTTATTTCCTTATTATGTCTTTCAATATTGTCTTCATTTCTAACTTCTGACAGTCTCAAATCACTTCTCTGCTGAAGGTCCACCTTGCCTTGACTTATAAGATCTTATATAATCTTGCTTTCCTAACTTCCCTGACTTAATTTTCTTCTCCTCTCATCTCCCTTGGTTTTCTCAATTCCAAGACACTGGGCCCTTGGTGTTCTTGGAACAGGCCAAGCAACCCTGTGAGAGACATTTTCCCCTCAGTTATCAATATAGCTGCTTGCCTCACTTCCTGTAGGTCTTTTTCTCAAAAGCCACATTGAGGCTTTTCCTGGCTACCTCATGTACAACTTCAATTCTCTCCCCAAATTTTATATTTCTCTTCTTCTTATTTATTTTTCTTCAGCTTGTAACACTACTAGTATACTATTTTATTATTTGTCATGATTGTCTTTCCCACTGGAATAAAAAATTGTTTATGAGAAAATTTTGTCTCTTTTCCTTACTACTCTATCTGTAGCATCTGACACAGAGAAGTTCATTAGTGTCAAAAAAAAGTTGTATATTTTATCAACTTTAGCTTTCACATTTTCATTATATTGTAGTTTTGCCATCTGATATTTAATTTTAACAAGTTCTTTTTCATAATCTGATGTTATTTTTCTTGTAACTTTCTATACAACTTAACTTCATTGATGTAATCTCTCTCTCTATTCTTCTGAAGCTTTTAAATAACTAATAGTTTTCTCATAATTATTGCTTTTACTAGTCTCCAACTTGCATTAATTTAGTCTTTTTCTATTAGAAAAATACATAGGCACTAAAATATCTGACTGGAAGTTTTTGTGAATATTTGTAGCTTTTAGGTTGTGGGCTTAATTGTAGGTTATTAAGGCTAGATCTATTTTTATTGACAAATACTCAACTCTGGGTGTCTTTTGGTTTCTTTTGCTTTTCTTTTCTTTTTTTTTTTTTTCTGAGACAGAGTCTTGCTCTGTTTCTCAGGCTGGAGTGTAGTGGTACAATCTCAGCTCATTGCAACCTCTGCCTCCCAGACTGAAGCAATTCTCCTGCCTCAGACTCCTGAGTAGCTAGGATTACAGGCATGTGCCACCGCACCTGGCTAATTTTTGTATTTTTTTAGTAGAGATGGGGTTTCAACATGTTGACCAGGCTGTTCTCAAACTCCTGATCTACCTGACTTAGCCTCCAAAGTGCTGGGATTACAGGTGTAAGCCACTGCACCCAGCCGTCTTCTGGTTTCTTTCTGGGGCCTCCTTCATAAAGGATTTATCCACTATAGTGGTAAGTCCTGAGACTTCCAACTGTGACTTCCACTGTGCTCAAATCAAGTGGAAGAAGAATGTTGCATTTTATGGATTAATAGAAAGCATTTCCTTTATTTCCCCTTTTTAATTGGGAGAATGGATTCCATATTCTCATCAGGGGCCATAGGTTTCTAAATACTACATCTATGTAGTTCAACCTTTGTAGAGAGGAAAATTCTGGCTTACTGCTGATTGGAGGAAAGTTGTCTTCTTGGCTATATAAAATTGGGAAAAGAGTCAGTAACCCAACTTCAGAAAGTTCTGTTCCCTCCAATTCCTTAATTTTTTCTGCTATTCTTTGGTATTAATTAGTTTACTTCTAGGATTCTTCAGTGGGCAATTGTTTGGCTTTTTACATCTAAGTCATCTAATACTCATATACATTTTTAGATTCCACATTTCATTTCTATAATTATCTTTCCTATTCTTCTGTGTTCTTTGTTGGTTCATTCTTTCTTAAATTTATCTTTTCTTTATATCTTCAGGAGGGAACAAAGAAAAAATACATGCTCCAATTACTTTATTTTAAATAATAGAATTACGTAAAGAGTTCTAGTTTAGCATAGGTAATAAGCAATTTATTGTATACCTTATGCATAATACTTTTGAGTTCAGACATTGAGAGTACAGAATTGGGGTCATTTAATTTCCCACATTCCTTATTTACAAGAAATTAAATTTCTCACAATAGAGCAGAAAAGAAACAGCATAATTTTAGGAATCAAAAGGTCAGAATGTAATGTGTGACTGTCTCATTAGCTCTGCGTGTCTTGAGACAGTTCTTTGCCCTGCTGGACATGTTTACTTCTCATTAAATTAAATAATTGTTCTCAAAGAAATTTCTATAATAAATATTTTATATTTTATTAATATAAATAAAATTCCATTCGTTTGTTTGTTTTAGTACAGATTCCATTGAATCACACCTTAAATACATAAACTGGTTATATTATGCTGCCATTTCATCAAAATTACTTCTGGTTCCATATTTTATTATGTATGTTATGGCTGAGCTCTGACAATTTGTTCTCTCCAGCAATACTGGAAAGCATTTAATCAGACTCAATTAACACAAGTTTACTCTGATCTCAGGCCTTATTGAAATTATGATTTGTTAGATGAATATGAAGATTGTTAGAGCTGAACAATTACTTAGGGACCATTGACCCAACCTCCTTTTTTCACAGGTAAGGAAACTTAAACTGATATAATGATATGGACTGCCCAAGATCAAAGTGAGATTTAATTAAACGGTACTCCCATGACCTGAAATTCATTGTTTCAGACCATTACACATCCAGGATGTTGTCATTGTTGTTGTAGTAATTTTGTTTTTATTGCTGTGCTTTTGTTTGTTTTATTTTGTTTACTACCTCATATACTACCTTTAACTAGAGATTAACATTGTCCACCTTGAACCAACTCTTAAACTGGCAATTAGGCTTAGATTCTCACAAATAACCCCATAGTTTTCTCTTACTTGCAGACACTTTTACCTTTCCATTATTAAGTACTAATTTGATGCGTTAATCCTCTGCCTCATTCTTTATCTTGTTGAAAGACATTACCAAAATGTAATTAAAAAGAGCTTACAAAAAGGACAAAACTTTATCATTATTCTATATGGTAGATAGTGAAAGGAAATGAAACAGATTACTTTAAATCTGTTCAACAATTATAATTGCAGTAGAGTAATAACATTTTAGAATTTTTATTCTATTAGAATTTTATAATTTACCAATTGAATATAGTATAAAATGATTTCTTCATTTCAATACTTATTTCATTCAGAGAATAAAAGCAACCTTCTTCAAGAAGAGGTTATTTCCAATAGTATTATAAAATACAGTGGATTAGAAGGAGAGGGACTGAATTTTATTGAAATACATGTACTTTATGACATAATTTAAAAGAATATTCTCCTCTGTAGATAGCAATACTCAGTTGGGAGGTTTCTTTTTGCATATTTTGAAGCATAAAAAGTAATTTCATAAATTCTATCAGGAGTGGCACTAAAAATGTTAGATTAAAAACTAATATGCAGAATTAACCTATTCATATTCATTAAACATCTATAATGTGCCTAATTTGAATCTATGTTCAATAACAAGCTTAGGCATTTGCAACATTTTTACATTAAAATTCTTAAATTTTTACATTATACATTTTCATTTTGATTATGACATCAGTTTTCTTCATGATGCATTTTACTTTTCAAAGTTAGGAAAAAACTTCACATTCAATAATAAAGATAAAAATGGGGATTCACGCTTCCTGCTTTTTCTTTCTAGGTTTACAGCTGAGGGTCCAACTTTATAACTCAAATCATCAAAAACAAAAATTTTTAAGCGACTGCAGTCCAGCCTGGCACCTGGTGACAGAGTGAGACTCAGTCTCAAAAAAAAAAAAAAAGTTTTGTTTTTTTTTAATTCCCAGTTAAATGGAAAAAAAAAAAAAAGATAGGATGACTAACTCCAACAGACCATTCTTGCATTGTTATAAAGAAATACCTTAGGCTGGGTAATTTATTTTAAAAAAATAGATATTTAATTGGCTTATGGTTCTGCAGGCACTGGGCATCTGCTCAACTTCTGATGAGGCCTCAGGAAGCTTACAATCATGGCAGAAGGCAAAGCAGCACCAGGCACCTCACATGATGAGAGCAGGAGCAAAAGACAGGAGGAGAGAGAGAGAAAGAGAGAGAAAAAGAGAAAGAGCTAGAGAGAGAGCAAGTGTGGGGATAGGGGAGTTGCCACACATTTTTAAATAACTAAATTTCATGAGAACTATCATGAAGACAGCACCAAGCCATGAGAGATCTGCCCCCACGATTCCAAACATGTCCCAAAAAGCCCTACCTTCAGGATTGCGGATTATAATTTGACATGAGATTTGGTGGGGAAAAATATCCAAACTATATTACTAATTCTAAAATAATTTTTTTTATTTTGGAATTTGAAATTAATCCAAAGGATTCAGGTTTCACACCTTATTATCAACACAAAATTTATAGGACATTCCTGAGTGTTTACTACTGTGATCTGATTTGAGGGATATGATTTGGGTAAATCCTATCTAGTTTTGTTTCTGTTTGTTTTTGTAATTTTGTCACACTCAGCTTTATAGCCATTTTTTTCTTAGCTTTCATCACTGCAAAGCAGCAAAATGATTTTCCACTAACTTTATAAATCTATTCAAATACCTTAACAGAAGTAGAAGATTAAAGAGTGATAGGGAAGAAAAAAAAGATGTCTACTATTACTTATCCTTTCTCAATATAATAAATTTCAAACATGCTGTTCAATAACTTTTATTTACTTATCTTTTAGTTTTTAAATCTTTTTTCATATGCAGATTTAGTACACATACTAAAATAAGCTTCTAGAGTGGACAGAATAAAAGGATTGTTAGTAAATAAAAATACAAGTTACTTTCATGGGCTAACAGGAGACTTCTCACTTTGTGTATCATCATTTTTTTGTCAATGAAGGCAGCATCTTCCTTCTGGTAATTCAGGTCTATAGTTAGACTGATGGAGAGGACCAGATTGTAGAACATGTTTTATTACTTTAGACCAGTTTCCCACATATCCCTCTAATAAAATAAAAGGTGGAAAATTATGTCCCTAAAAATATCAAAGTTCGCCTAGAAAGACAGTCACTTTATAAAGAGGTATGATCTCAGTGATGTGTAGAAATACAGACTTTGGAGTATGAATTTCATTGGATTTCATGCTCTGTGTAGGTGTAGATAACATTCATTGTTTTTGACCTTCCATGCCCAGCACAAGGCTGGACTCCTAATTAGTAATCAGGAGTGTTTTTTGCTTGGTATAATTTACATATGCTATTTAACACCATCTAGCTGTTACTACACAGAAAGGACGGAGTCATCCCTCACTCACTACCTCATTCTTTTCAGAGTTAATTTCTTATTCTAAAGTTAGAAACATGAGACTCCATGAAAAGCTATAAGTGAAAAAAACAGACTCGTGAGTTGCAGAGGTCTATAGTGAAAGGGCAGGTGATATATTGTCCTTTATGCTTTTCATATCTAAGAGCCTTTTCTTCATAGGATTTGTTTTACATTTCCCAATTAGGAGATAAATATTATTTTACATAATTTATACAGTCATCCAGACCTATCAAGAACTGTTTAATTAAATAAGACAGTTTAACTGAAAGTCAACAAGCATACTTGAGCATCATTGAATCAGAATTTCCAGGGATTGGGTTAGAACATTTACCTGTTTAGCAGTTGTATTAGTTCATTTTAGCGCTGCTAATAAAAGCATACCGACTACTGGGTAATTTGCACAGGAAAAAGGTTTAATGGACTCACAGTTCCGCCTGGCTGGGGAGACCTCACAATCATGGTGGAAGGCAAAGAGGAGCAAGTCTTATGTGGATGGCAGCAGGCAAAAAGAGAGTTTGTGTAGGGAAACTCCCACTTCTAAAACCATCAGATCTCATATGTTCATGCCAACAGCACAGGAAAGACTCAATCCCATGATTTAATTATTCTCAATCCCATGATTTAATTATTTTCCACTGAGTACCTCCCACAACACGTGGGAATTGTAGGAGCTACAATTCAAGATGAAATTTGGATGCGGCCACATCCAAACCATATCAGCAGTCATCTCAGAATTTCTGATATACACAGAATAGGATTATTAGGAAACTAGATCAAAAGACAATATAGATGAAAGCTGCATTCTTTGAGTCTGTTAAGACATGAAGAAAACACTTCTGTATACTTAATTCTGGACAAATATATTGCTTTTATAAATTTCTCTGAGGACAGAAATCATATAAAATGATATTTATTTTTAGTGGTTACTGATAATTTAAAAAAACATAATTTAGAAAAATATATGTATTCTAAAACTGAGCTCCATATCAAATAGTATCGATATAAACAAGCAATATTGTTTCCCTTAAGAGTAATACACACCTAAACAAATGGTATTAACTAATTTTTAACTCATACATCTAAAAGATTTTGTTCAATGGACAGAATAAAATAAATACAATTATAAAATAGAAAACTATATGATTATGAATAAAAATATGCTTTTATAGTTTTTTCATATATGCAGAAGAAAATAACTCATAAACTGAAAACACACTTTAACTGCAACACCAATTGAAGAATTTTGAATGTCACTATATCTGTGTCTGTGTCCTTGGGTCTGTCAAATTGAAGGTGTAAGAACATAGCGCCAGCTGAATGCTGCCATGGACAGGGAATTTTTATTATCATGATAGCTGTAGAACTCGGCTCAGGGAATAACTTCTCTCTTAAAATCTGTGTCTAAGTATGGTAAATTGCCTGAAATGTCATTATTATGCATTTGGAAGTTAATAAAAATGTTAGGGGTATTCACAGAAGCAATAACTCAAACACTTTTCACCTTTGCAAGTTTCTTAGCTTTTGGTTCCGCTATTAAACTTGTCTTTCATTTTTCTTTTGTACAGAGTGAATATATTGAGCAGCTTTTTCTTTGAGGCATTTATCTTTTATCTAAAATACATTGGCATCACTCACATAATACTGGCGCAACTTTGCATTTAATGGGGGATAAGTAAATTTGAAAATATATTTAAATGTAGCACTCTTACACATGCATAAAAACAGACACACTTGTTGTGTAAATGTACTTAACAATTATTAATAAATATGTCAAGAATTAATTTCTTTCATGTGGTAGTAGGCATAAGAAAGTGATTTTCTTTATTTTCCTTTCTTCCTCTTTTTCTTTTGTTCTGCCCCCCCCTCCCCTCTGCTCCTTTTTTATCTTTATCTTTTTCAGTTCCATCAGCCCTGTAGAGAACACATTGACCATTGGCAGTTGGCTGTGTTCTTATGACCTGGCGGATTGCTAGGTCTTAGAGAAAACCAAAGGACAAAAGAAATATATTTAAGTTGAAACTAAGAGCTTCCTGGGACTCTGGGCTTTCTAAAACAGGGCTCATTGAGGACAAACTGAAACTTTGATTACCCTCCTGTAAATCTGTTTGGGGATGCAATGACTTACTGAACCCACATTTTTCTGGAAAACAGAAAACATTCTGTTTTACTTAATTAAGTGATTATGTTTACCTACAATCATCACGTAGCAAAAACAACCAGAATATTAAAAAAGGAATGAGAGAAAGTCAATAAAATGGTCAAAAATCAGTGCTTGGTTTAGGAAAAAAATTATCTTTACAGAAATACTATAAGTAATTGCAGTCAAGTTATGTTGTATTGGCTCAATATTTATGAACTCTCAATTCTTACAAAACCTCTCAGTGGTCTAAATTATTTTCCATTTTTAGGCTTCCACACTACCCCCAGCCCCACTAGAAGAAGCTTTGAGAAATGTGGCCCATCACCCTCTGTACCGCCCCCAAAATATTCACTGCCCCTCCCACTTTTTCTTCTTTTTACTTTTTTATATTAACATAAGAAGACAGTAATGCAAGGTTTTTTTGAACTGGCTGCACCATAGGCCATACTTTAGTAGAGCTGTGGCAACCCCTGTAAGCCACACGTACACCTCTGGATGGCCTCCCAGAGCCAGAAAGTCTGAAGTAACAGGAAAACCACAAAAATAAGAAGAATAGCTAGCTCGTACAAAGCCCAATTAACCGACCTTGCAACATTTTGCCATTGTTTCTGCCTCAACTCTTCCTGCCTTAACTGATAACCCAACCTTGTGACATCCTCCCTCTCCCTGAAGATACCCACCCCCCTGCCGGGCTTGCAAAAACAACCCTGAACTGTAACTTCTGTAACTTTCCACTGCCTATCTCAAACCTATAAACCTATAAAATTAACTCCTCTCCCACTGCCCTCCCCTGACTCTCTTTTCAGACTCAGCCCACTTGCACCCAGGTCAATAAATAGCCTCGTTGCTCACACAAAGCTTGTTCAGGTGGTATCTTCATTCAGAGCATGCTTAACATTAACAATATTCCATATGTATTTAAAACAGTCATGCTTTTGTGTAAAAATGCATATAGCAAGGTGATTGCAGAGAATAAATAGATTACTAATTATTAATTAAACCTGTCAAAGAAAAATTGCACTGGACTGAATTAAGCAGGCAAGGAAGACTGTATTCAAGAATATTGCAATGAGAAAGAGAGAGATTGAGTTTAACTTGGCTCAAAAAAAAAAAAAAAAAAAGCGGTAGAATTTTTAAGCACTAGGGTGACCTAATGGAAAAGTAGTGAAGGAGATTAGAATGGAAGTTTGTCAATGTGATTAGGTTATCTTTGTTTGCTAGTTGTCATTTACCAAAGTTAGGCTTCTGTATTTCAAGAGACACTAAGAGAGAGAGCACTCTTTCAGTCTGCATGGGCTTCCATAACAAAGTACAGCTGGGTGGCTTAAACAACACAAGCTTATTTCTCACAGTTTTGGAGAGTAAGAAGTCCAAGATAAAGGTGCCAGCAGTTTCTGGTGAGTACTCTCTTCCTGGCTTGCAAATAGCTACCTTCTTGCTGTGTGTCCTCACATGGTAGAGGGAGACAGGGATCTGTGATTTCTCTTTGTCTTTTATAAGGACACTAGTTCTACTAGATTAGGACTTCCACCTTCTGACCTCTTTAGCCTTTAGCACTTCCTAAGGTGAACTGTGTTACCTCCAGTACAGTCACATGGGGGTTAGGGCTTCAATGGATAAATTTTGGGGGGATATGATTCAGTCCATATCTTCTTTATGGACCACGTATGGAACAGACCCTATCTTCCTTATGATTACATGTCAAAGGGAAGGTTCCCAGGTCCTGAAGAATAACATTTCTGGGTTATAAATGTGCTAAGAGACTTGGAGAAGATTTACATCTCAAAGGAGCAGAAAAATAATTTACAATGAAAAGTTTTCTAAAGTAAATATACCCCCTCCCCTCAAAAAGGTTGGGGGAATCAGGGTCTATAGTTAGGAAGAAATCTGCCCAAAATTAAGCTGAGGGAAATCTAAGACTTTCTTGGTTGACCTTTGGGTCAGCATTGCTTTACCATGCTCCAAAAAAGAAATGGCTGCAAATCCTCTTTGTCTTTTCACTCATTAATGGTAAAACTGGCCACACAGGACTCTACGAATTAGCTAAGCTATGGCCTGGAGGGCTTGTGAAGTGAAACATTTGCAGTAGGTGGTGACATTTAAATTAATACTCCTTAGTTCTGCTGCTGCTTGTTGATTCAAGGGGAAAATGAATTGGGTCTATGTTTAATAATAAATTACTTGCGTCCCTTGGGCTTTCCCAGTTCTTAGGACAATTACTCATTTTTAATTTTTTTGGTGGCCTGATAGCCTATGGCCCAACATCTAGGCCTAAGAGCCAAGATAAGGCCCTCATTTATCCTTGAATATAAGAGGCAAGACCCAATTTGTGTTTCTGTGTGTTGATGAAAGTAATGTCAAAGGATACAAAGAAAGAGGAGGAAAATGGGACAGAAAGGAAAAACAAGAGGAGGGAATGTCTTTCCTTGGATTGGTATTATCAATATCTGCTGAAGAACTATTGGTTAGCAAAACTGCCAAAAGTTCTCAACTACTCACAAAGGAGCCTTTCAACTTACTTACTATTTTATAAACTTTTAGATAAGTGGATGAAGAAAAGGGTGAGACTAGAATGAGGTGAGAGACACACTTACCTCTAGGTGCAAAATGTAAGGGGACACCAAAAATCAAAATTAATTCAAAAAAGGATAAATATTACTGATTTTTCTTTTTTTTTCTTGTGGCTCATGGTCTAATACAGCTTTATAGGGCACTGTTAGTGATCCATCTTTAATTTAAATTTTGATATTTTGTTTCCTATGGATTTTTGCATCAGTTTTGATTTCTAAAAATATTATCCTAAAATATAATGTATCTTAATTACCAAGATTTTTGTCATTCCCATAAATTTTACAGCCAAGGTATGTGCCTGCTTATGTTGCCCTAGTTCCTACTCTGCAGCAGAAAAGATTTTTGGGACTTCCTTCTTGATTTTGATTATATTTTTAATCTTTCTAGTTGAGTGGAGTGGGTCTAGAAAGTATTATTAAAGTAATGCTTTCCTTAGTATGAACTTAATGGAGATGAACACTGGTCTAGTTAGGGACAATATTATTGTTCACTTCCTACATAAGTTACTAAAAACACTCTTGAAGTCAGGAGTTTTTTCAATAAGAAAGTTTAATAAAAAGAAACATTTGTAATGGTGTACAGATAACTTACTGCAGATATTTTTATATCAAATATAGAGAAAGTTTAGTTAATAAAGTTGACTAAAAGACAAAATATGTAATATCTAATTCCACAAATTAGTCATATCATATTTGTAAGTCTTTTAAAACTATCTAAGCATCATCTTTAGTGTTCTAAAGAGAATATTTAATTTGTCTATCTCTTGGCATTGTAAAGAGAAAATGTATGTACATTAACATGGTCTGTAACTGTAAGATCAAATTTGTGTAGGTTTAGGTGGATATCTCCCTCACTGTTAAGTTAGGTACCTGAGAACAAATAAATACTGTATCTGTTCTTTACTTAAACATTCCTTTTTCTTTTTATTAAGTTCATAATCATGCTATGTGTAGTTAAAATACATTAAAATACTAATTTTAAAAGCAAACTAATTTATGAAACAAGGAAGAGAAATGGGGTATTTCTATTGGCTTAGGAAGGATCCTTTACAAAACTCTGCTCAAATAACTCTTGCAATGTACATAGACCGCAACCAAAGCAGCCTGAATTAATGTGTTATATCAGTTTTGGCAAACTTTCTGCAAAGGGCTAGGTAGTTAATATTTGCAAGTTTTCAGGCAATAAGGTCTCTGTTGCAACAACTTAATCTCACTATTATAGTAAGAAACAAACCATAGGCAATAGTAAACAAATGGGCATAGCTGTGTTCCAATAAAACTGTATTTATAAAAACAAGAATTGGGCTGGGTCTGGTTTACAGGCTATAGTTTGTCTGCTCTTGTGTTAGTTAATTTTGAATGCTTCACCAAAAACTCTGAACTGGGTTGTCCACAATTTAGCCATAAAGGATTCATGCCACTTATTGAGTTGAATTTTCAGGCCATTGTCTAGACACAAATGAACCTTCATGACTGGTGACTATGGAACAGCTGTTATACCAGTAACCTGATCGTATCTCTCATCATTCTATATCCAGCAAGATTATTTAATTTTAAATATTACTATTATGAAGGCATGGTATTTCTGTTTTGCCAGTATTTTTCCCTTTTATAAATTCTTACAAAATACTGTAATTTAATACTGTATTGAAGACCATAAAACTTCAGGATATTTTTTAATGAGGGCAAATTGTTTTACTGGCAGTAATGAACGCTTCTTAATAGTCAGTGACTCAACTAAAATCACCAAAGTGAGGTGGCTTAACATACGTTAGCTGATTTGTGGTTTTCAGTTGTAGTAGGACATCTTCCTAATTTAAGGAGCATTTACTGTAGCTATATGAACAAAGGTTAAGTGGTGCTAAAATTACAATATTTGAAAACTAGAGCTCTATATTTGGAAAAGCTGTTCCGAAAGACCACTTTTCTCTATGCATTTAGCAATATCTTTGCTATTTATTCCAGTTAATGAGCACTTTGATATTATAAACGACAAGAGGGAAAACAATATATAATGATTTTAAAATCAGTGTGAACTATGCTCTAGTAATTCTATCATGTGAGGAAAGAATAAAGTGAGAGCAAAATACTAGAATGTTCTTAGTTTAATTTTCTAAAGACAATTGTAAAAATATCGTATATTTGAACTACATTGATAGTAGCATTGCCATGTCTTCTGGAGGTCCACAACTAAACCCACGGGTACGTCTTCCGTAAGGTCACCACAGTATTTTCCTCAACTAAGAGTCACTTTTATTAATCACAAAGTGACAGGAATAGTCAAGAGATCAAAGAGTTTTCAAGTCAGAATAAACCTCAGAGACTATTTTTTCAAATCTTTAACTAGAAATGAAGAAGTTGCTGCCCAGATAATTTATGAGATTTTGCAAAAGGTTACACAAAGTGTATTGACAGATTCGCCATTAGTGCTCTGGTCTGTTCCGCCCCTGCACTGGGCTCTTAGAAATGAACTTTTATCCACATTTAAGCACATCTACAGAGTCTTACATGGTGGAAACCATGTGAGCATGTAAAAACTATGATCCCAGGGCCAGCATTCACGTGCTTCCTGTTAGGGTTCTTGCAGTGTTTTTTGTGTGTTTGTTTGTTTTTAATAGCTAGTTTACTATGATTTAAAAGTTTGCATTTCCACGTATATTTTGTCTTACTTTGTGCAAATGTATTTAAGATGCTAAGCTAGAAAGCTTAAAATTTCTGGGACCAAAATCTCAAGTCAATCATATTTCCTAGAAACCATCATCTTTTACATGTGAATGGGCGTATAGGTATTTGGCCAGTAGCATATCAATGTAAATAGGCTGAATTAAAGTGGATAATTTAATTTTGTGTTCTTTTTGGTTATTTTTTGGCTTCACCTCATATAGAATAAGCTTTTATCTCCAAACCTCTCTTTCATGGCCAGGACTAGGATGAGGTACCTCAGATGCAGAAGCCAAAGAGACTTTCACTTGCAGGACCCTAACAACAAAGGCCTCCTTGATTTTTACAGCCTAGTAGCCTCTCTCACCTACCGTAGTCCTACTACTCACTTTTCAAAAAAATTAATTATTTCTTCCCTGACAGGATGTTGAGAGAATGACTGTGACAATTTATTTCTTTAAGACAATTTTAGCTCCTGAGAAGAAATGTGTTACAGTCATCTCATATAGTATCAATTATATTTTAGTCAGACTATTTTGGACTTAAATATTCAATTTATTTGATAATTAACTAGATATAAATGTAATACATAGTTCAGATAAAATTCTCCTGTTTATGTGGCATAGATTACCATATAAACCAGGCCTCTTCAGAAATATCTCATCATATGAGAAATCTGATCTTTCATAGTTTATCAGAGAGATTTAGCTGGACCATTGATGTTCCATATTTCCCATTTGCCTTCAAATGCCTCCTCAAAAAATTTATATCCTATTTTCTGAGTTTTATTCTTTTTCCTATTAATATACTATATACATTGGAGAGAAATGTGGAAGGAGAGAAACAGATATTGAGCTTTCTATTTGCTGAGCTCTGTGCTAGATATTGTCTTCAAGTAATAGATCTAATAATATTTCTCATCATCATATTTCTAAGATGTCATGTTATGTATTTTTCTCATGAAAATAAGCCTTAAGAGGCATAGAGGTCTTGAATCACAGTAATAAAAACTTTATTTCTACCTCTTGCAAAAAATTGAGTAACAAAGGTGTCTGTATAGTTATTTATACATATATAGATGTATAAGTGTGTGTATATATGTATAAAACCTAAATATTTCTGAGCAAATCTAGCATTAATTTAATCTAATTTTAATTCAAGAATAGTGTGATTTTTTTTTTTTTTGCCATCAGAACTCAATCATAGGTTTCTTACTTGATGCCTCTGTTTATTGCCCATTGTTAGAATAACTAAAAAGCAGACCCCTCAAATAGAGCAGCTGTGTTGCATCCACAGTTAGTTTTTGGCTTGAAATGATAGATCCAGTTTGAATCAGAGCAGCAACAATCTTTCTAAAGCAAATCTTGTCTCCCAGTCACCTAATAGATCACAGCATAATCAATTTATGTTATGAAATTTACCTAGCAAGATAAATGGCTTAATTTTTTCTCATTTATAAGTCAGAATAACAATAGTAAACATATACATATTCCCTTCCTGGTTAGTCCTCGAGAGTCCAAGAACATAGAATCAGTTAGTGGCAAAAACAAATTCAATCCCAGCTTTCTGTGATGCCAAAGATCAATCTTAAGTCCAACGATAAAATTTAGGGGGCTTATAATACTTATTTTTATATTTATTTTGGCTCTCTTCATTTTTTAAACAATGTTATAAAATATACATAACATAAAATTTAACATCTTGGCCATTTTGAAAAGTGCAGCTCAGTGACATTAAATATATTCCTATTGCTTTGCTGCCATAACCATCATTTGTCCACATTACCCTTTACATTTTGTAAAACTGCAACTCTACACCTACTAAACAATAACTCCCCATTGGATTCTCCCCTCAACCCCTGGAAACCACAATTTTTATTTGTCTCTATGAATTTGACTACTTTAAGTTTCCTAGTAGAAAAGAAATCATATAGTATTTTTCTTCTTGTGACTGGCTTATTTCACTTATGGCTTATTTCACATACATAATCTCCTTAATGTTCCTTCATGTTGTAGTGTGTGTAAGAATCTGATTTTTAATGTTGAATAATATTCCAATATGTGTATATAGCACATTTGGTTTATCCATTGATCTGTTCATGGACGATTGGATTGCTTCTACCTTTTTGCCAAATTTATTTACGCACCTTTTCTAGAGGTTGCTGCTGCTTTCTGTCAGAGCTTCATCTGCTTCCTGCTGCACATATTTTTTATGATTAAAAAATTGTCAAGTAACAAATACTAATTTCCACAAATAGAGAATAAAGTGATGGATTTCACTCACCACATTTAGGATTATTTTGTGTGTTCCAGATAACTGGTTTTGGAGAAGTCAGTTGAAATGTCCTAGAGAAAGTAAACTAGATCTTGGATTTCACTGCTTTGTATACAGGAAAACAGCACATACTTCCTTTTAACCACAGAAACAAGAATCGTATGCCTCCCAGGAGCAGTGCTTCAGAGTCTTGAAGCTTTTTGATCATAAAACATAATACAAGTTCTTACGTTTTGTCTTCTGGCAAACCAGTATGGGTAAATACATTATGATATGGGTAGCCTTAAGAAAAACCCAGTGGGGAAGATGAAGTAAAATGCTTGAATAATATTTTAAATCAAAACAAATGCAGCAAATATTTTCTAAAAATTACTTTTTGTGGTTATAATGAAGCACTCTCTTTGGAATATATTATTGAAGTCTTTTTTTTTCATGAATAAAATTGTTGTTCCTTAAAGTGGTTTGCATAATATATCATTTGAATGTGTTTGTGTGTCTACTAATTTACTATCTATTCCAGAATCTTTGATCCATCTCAATTCAGTAGCACTGCCTTAGATTCAGAATATTTTTATTTATTTATTTTTTTAAAGATGGGGACTCACTATATTGCCCAGACTGGACTGGAATTCCTGGATCAAAGGTTGCTCCCTCCTCAGCCTCTCGAGTACCTGTGACTAGACTACAGGAGCAAGCCAATGAGCTAGGTATGATTTTTTTCTTTTAATTGCAAATGGCTGTGGCCTTTTGTTACTCTACTGTACTTTGCATAGTGCTGATATCCTTTGCTCTCAATACTCCATAACTTCCCTATGGAATACTACCATGAAATTTCAGTAAAATTAGTAAAAGCAAGAAGGAATTGATTGGAATACAAAGCAAACTTGAATTACAAGTGAAGAGTAATTTTTTGATTAAAAAAAGAACAAGTAATAAATTGTGAGGCTTTTTCTTATAAGGTAGAGGAAGAGAACTAGATTTGATGGGTTATACCTGAGAATTTAGTTGAGGATGGAGGTACAAAGCAGATGAGCAATGACACAGGGAGCCAAATGATATATTTCATTTGATAATTGATACTTAATATATGCTTGCTTCTGGGGATAATTGGAGGACAAAGCCCATTGAATGAACTAAAGGGAAGGGCATACATTTATAAAAGTAAGAGAAGCTAATTAGAAATGTTAATATTATGTTTAAATTCATGGTAGAGGTGATTCAAAAAATTATAAATCATATAGGGGGAAAACATTAGAATTTGCTTTTCTTTGCCATAAACTGGGATATTTTGTTTTTTAGAAGTTAGAACTCAGGCCACTAAATTTGTTATCCTGCTAAAACTAAGAATGAAATTGCATTGTCTCCTGGTTTTGACTTTTACCCCATGGAATAATATTTTACCACAAAATCAGTTTGTGGCTTGGTAAAAGTATTTTAGTTGAGCAGTTTTTTGGATCATATTAAATTTCCACCCCAAGATCTGCCATATTTTTACAAGAAACATTTTCCTATGCGACTGTGTTTGAACAGACATTTAAAACATGTGTCTGCCACCTTAGTGGAAAAAGTAACCTCTGAGGTTTGGAAAATATATGCTTGGTACAGAAATTGAAGAACAGCATTCTCCAGCCTTTTTGGCACTAGAGTTCAGTTTTGTGAAAGACAATTTCCCACAGATTGAGGTGGGCGATGGTTTCAGGATGATTCCAGCACATTGCATTTATTGTGCATTGTATTTCTATTATTATTTCACTGTAATACATCATGAAATAATTAGACAACTCAACATAATGTGGAATCAGTGGGAAACCTGAGCTCGTTTTCCTGCAACTAGATGGTCCCCTCTGTGGGTGATGGGAGACAGTGACAGATCATCAGGCAATTAGATTCTCATAAGGAGCATGCAACCTTGATCCCTTAGACACACAGTTCACAATAGGGTTCATACTCCTATGACAATCTAATGCCGCCACTGATCTGGCAGGAGACGGAGCTCAGGGGGTAGTGCAAGCGATGGGGAGCAGGTGTAGATACAGATGAAGCTTCACTTGCTTCCCCACTGCTCACCTCCTGCTGTGCAACCTGGTTCCTAACAGGCCACAGACTGGTACTGGCCCATGGCCCGGGGCTTGGGAACCCATGCTGAAGAGGATGTTTTCATTTACCTCACACAGTATCATGCTTTTCTGTGTTTCTAATTTCTATTTCCTTCTATCCCTCTACTTTTCACCTTTTTTGTATCATTAAAAAAACCCTTCAAATCTAGGTAAAACATGTTATTATAGTTCTACTAAGTTTATTCCAAGTTCACAAGGATTATATTTATTTAAAATAATGCTTCATTCATAATTGACAAAATAATTCTGCCTTACAATATATCCAACAATACCCAATTGTACTAAATGTTAGATAATTGGTTCCTAGCAATGCATTCAAAATTATTAAGACCAAAATAACTATATACAGCTTGCCCAGTGGTGCTGGTCGTAGCAGCAGACATTTCAGTTGGTGTGACAAAACATGCATATATTAAATAATCTGTGTGCATTTTATATCATTATTCTAACATATAAAATGAGTTGCCTATCAACAGAACAGAATACAGTAGGCATGTATTTTAAATTGTAGATCAATAATTTGTAGAAAACATTTGGAAAAGGATAGCATTGATGTCATCAGGGAAAACACTTAAGCATTTGGACTGGAACTTCAAAGAATTGAAAGAACGTGTTTAAAAAGAGAGGAACAAAGTACCTTTTTGTCTCTTTTTAACTAGGGATTTTAACTAGGGATTGTCCTAGATCAACTAGAACCCTATTATCCTGTTAGGCTCACTATTATACATCTCACATTAGTGAACATTATTTTCCTTTCCAGTTTGTTCTTATTGAATTGCTGTCAGCTAAATGCTCAGAGGAGATTTCACATCTGCTTCTCATATAAACCTCAGCCCTGGTCTAGTGAGGATTAAAGTCTTCCTGAGAGCCTGACTGAGCAGCATTTCTCCCACTTTATTTGACACGAAACTATTTCACAGTGATGCTGGCTCCTTCCCCACTCACTGTGTGCTGTAAATCCACTGCATGCCACAAGGTCAGCTGAGTATTAGATACAGAGGCCTGCCAGAGGTGCTGACAGCTCCATCTTTTCTAAGGGAAAGAGAGTGCAGGGTTCAGATATTTGGTTGCAATCCTGGCCCAAGAGTCAAAACTGAATTCATCTTGAAGGACATAATGATTATTAGGGACTATGTTTCTACAATTCTTAAATCTCTTTCCAGAGGTGAATCTTACGGTGTCCTTTCGGAAGGTTTGTGGAAGAGCTGATAGAAGAAACTGTAATGGAAATGGGAATAAATGACTGTAAGAAAATAAGTCCAGAAAGTCCTGCAGAATTAAGTATCTGGTAGTTACGTTAGACTTCATTTTTCTTTAGCCCAATATGGGAGATTTGTTTTAAGAACACCCATTTCTTGTACAATGGGGGCTTTAGGATCTTTTCTAATTCTCTTTGTTTTGGCTAATTTTAATTTTAAAATGATTTCATTACTTAAATATAACAAATTATATTAAAATAGAGAAAATCAAAATTGTAAACTGTATAGTGTATAAAAATGTAGTAAAGCCAGATCTAAGAATCTCTTTTCCCCAACACCTATTAAAGTTTAAAACACACTTTTCAAAATCAATTATAAATATTTTTTAGCAACAATAAAGTAAGAAAAAGAGGACAATGACACTTTTAGAAAAGGTAGCCAGGGAAAGAAGATTCTGCTGTAACTCAGGTTGCCCTTAACACCACCTTTACCCATCATAGCAGAGGTGGGGAGTGATAACAATATAATGCAATCTTAAGAATTGTGAGGATGGGTGCAGTGTCTCACTCCTGTAATCCCAGCACTTTGGGAGGCCAAGGCGAGCGGATCATGAAGTCAGAAGATTGAGACCATCCTGGCAGACATGGTGAAACCCCTGTCTCTGCTAAAAATAAACAAATACAAAAATTATGTGGGTGTGGTGGTATGCACCTGTAATCCCAGCTACTCAGGAACCCAAGGCAAGAGAATCACTTGAACCTGTGAGTGGAGATCGCAGTGAGCCAAGATCGCGCCTCTTTACTCCAGCCTTGTGAAAGAGAGAGATTCTGTCTCAAAAAAAATAATAAATAAATAAAAATAAAAAAAAAACGAAAAACAAAAAACTGGTGAGTGGCTAAAGAGACTGAATGGGAGGACAGAAAATTATGGCAGAAAAGAATAATCCACAAGACTACAAACCCTTAACAATGACCAGTACATGTCAGGCAGGGCTAGTTTATTAGGCATGCCAACTGTGCAGAGGGCTTCGTATTTAGAAGGGTTTCATTCCTGATTTAATATTCTGCTGTTGCAGTCTTGAAATTCTTAACAATTCTGAAACAAGTTACTCTGTATGTTTATTTTGTACTGTGTGCCATACATTATGCAGCCAGTCCTCATCTCTGGGAAGGAACTGACATCTGGTCTCACTAGGTTGGAAGAAAAATTCTAAATAAGGTATTAGTCACCCTATGACGTATATTAGAATCATCTGAGGAGCTTCTTAAAATCACAGCGCTCAGGCCGCATTCCAGATCAATTCAATAAGTCCTTATAGATGTGGGGGCAAGGGTAGTGAGGTGGGATAGGACAAGGCACAGTATTTTTAAAAGCTTTCAGTTGATTACAGTGTGCAACCAAGAACAACAATCACTGAAGGAAAAGCTGAAGTGGAACATACACATTTAAATTAGAAGGGGCAGGCGTACTGAGGTCTAAGTGAAGTACTCATCTGTGAATCACACATGATAGGCTTTTACTCTTTGCCTTTCTCTGTTTGACCTGTAAATTGAGCGGGACTTGAATAATTGGGATGATCCTTTTCAACAGAAGCTTTATTTTTATCCTAAGAGCTCTACCCTGAATTTGAGGAAGATTATATTATCTGATACTCCACCACCAGTCTGTTAGAAGAGCCCTGGTGCAGAAGATTTAAAATCTCAGTGGAAAGAGTAGAACCTGTGTCATCCAGCAAAAGGCCCCAGCTGACAGCTTTTGGTAACACCAGCTATCAAACTCCAGCTGATAGGAAAACACAAATACTAGTTTGATTATAAACTAACTTTCTAATTGTAGGGATGAAACTAGAAATGGATATTTTTCTTCTTAAATAAGTGGAGCTATATTATATAGATTTGCAAATTATGGATAAAGTCTTAATACTTTATTGTTGCTAAGGTGGGAGAAGAAGCATGTAGTTTATAGTCAAGTAGGCACATTTAGGGCTGTAGGTTCTCAACGTATCAGGGAAGACAGAACAACTAGAAAAGGAGAGAAAGTGAGAATGGGTTTTCTAAAAGCCTATGACTCAACAAGGAAACAAGATCCTTCCTCTTGGGGAGGAAAAGCACTTTCAGAGAGTTTTAGCAGATGCAACAGTAGCAATATGAACTCATTTCATGCACTTTTCCTCTGGGTTTATAGAAAAGATGGTTATTCAGTCATCTATTTAGGGGCCACTTGAGTTTAGTTACAGCTCTTATGTGTGTGGCCAGGCCTCCTAGGATGGGATAGTTCTAGCCTTGGTATTTTATCTAACCTCATTAAACATATTAAATATTATTAAACTAAAATTAAAGTCTTTTATTTCAAACATTGCATTGGTGCTTAAACTTACGTGCTAAGGTTATTACCTATTTGCCTCAGTTTGTTTTCAGCCTTTACACTGTATCAGTCTAATAAATGGAGAAAGGAACTATTAACAGAAAATGACATTGACACTTGTTTCCTCCAAATATAATAAATTAGTGTGGATCTACATTTTCTTTTTCTTGTACAACTTCCATCATGAACATAATGCAGAAGGCCTAACGAGACTCATGGCTTTGTTAAATTATTACAGAAACAGAAAATACAAGGAGTGAGAAATAAAAGGTGGCTGGGTAATAGTGCAGTCAATAAAACAGCATCAAAGAGCATAACAGAGCAAAGCCTTATATTTGTAAATAAGTTTTAAGGTTTTCCCTGGTCTCTCACCATTGACTTTTTTGTAGATTAGTACCACAATATTTACTTCCTGAAAGCAGAAAATGTACCGTATATTTTGAGGTGTCCAGGAGTCGTGGAGTAACAACAGGATTATTCCAGGATATCCCAGGTGAGGTCAGGAGTGAACAACAATAGAACACAACAGGAAATAGTGATTATCCAGGATATCTCACAATAATATAACACAACAGGAAATAGTGATTATCACATAAAAATGAAGTGCCAGGACTCTCTGCCTTGAGAAACCACCTGATTTTAATCTTCTAAACTTTGCAAACTAGGATTTGGACACTGATTTCTCTACAAAGATTTACATTGCTATGCTAATGGGGCCAATGCCTCAGGAAAAAGTTGTCTCAGAGAGAAACATGAAAAGATGTTCTGGCACAATTACTAGAAGAGAAAGACAGTACAAAAAAATAAAGTGAACAATATCAGTACAAGTAGATTTTAGGGACAGGACAGAAGAAATATAGTGGATGATACTGTAAACACTAATTAAGAAATATAAGATATTAAATGTACTGTGTGCAAATATTGGTCATGAAAAATAATGTAGTTGATAACAAATAAAATGAAGTACAGAATTAATGCAGCTTAAAAACAGATCTGTAAACTAAGAAAGTCAAGGAAATCTACCATTTTAAAGGTAATACAGCATGACTAAGTTGGATTAATTTCAGAAACACAATAAATATTCAACATTAAGAAGTTAATACAAAAGCATAATTCACCATGTTTAAATGGTAGTATAATTCACCATATTAAATCCAAAGATAAACCTCATATGATTTTCTCAATAGAAACTGAGGAAGCAAATGATACAATTTAACATTGATTCTTGATTTCAAAATAATTACGTAAAATTCAAACTGATGACAAGATAAAATGTGTGCCTATACTTAAAAGCTAACAGCTTATTTAGTAGAGAAGAACTAGGGACATTCCCTCTATAACCACTATCACTATTACTATTATCATTTTGTTTGTGGTATTAGCCAATGAAATTAGACATGATAAATATATTAAAGGAATAAGAAGTTTGGGTTAAGATAACCAAAAAATTAACTTATATAAACCAACAATCTTCATATATAAAAGCATCTAGCTGAAAAAAATGTATTGAAAGAGATCTCATTTAAAAACAAAAAGTAAAATAAAATATCTACAACTAAACTTAACAAGAAACATTTAAAACATATATGAGAAAAAAGGCGACTTGAAAAAATGAAACTGCTTTCAGTGTTTTTGGATATATAGATTTAATACAAAAAAGATAAATTACCTGTCAGTAAATTTCTAAGCATTATGTAAATATGATAAAATAGCATTCTTTCATTTTTATCCTGTGGATCTATTCAAGCTGATTTTAAAGTTTTTACAGAATAAAAAAACAATAGTCAGAAAAACCCTAAAAATTAAGAACAATGAGAAGACATTAGGTTCTCTGCAAATTAAAACAGACAAACAAGCCTTAATTATTAAGACCTTGTAACTCTGGCACATGTGAAGACATAAAAACAAACAGACAAAATAGAAAATCCTGAAATAACATATGATAATTTAATGTAAATGTGGCATTTCAGTCAGTAGCATGATGATGGACTTTTTAAAATACTATATTGGCATAACAGAGTGGCAATTTATTTTATTTGATAGCACCTAAGGTTTACATGTAAAATGTGTATATATCAAAGTACTAGAAAAAAATTGTCTGTGAAACCTTAGAGTGTAGAAGTTGATTCTTACTAATATCCAAAACCTGGCAGCCATAAAATAAAGTATTGTTACATTTAAGCACATGTATACAAGAACAGCTGTATAGTAAAAAGAGAAAGATATATAAGCAAGTTCACAATACATAAGACAAACCAAGAAAAAAATAGCCATATCAGAGAAAAAGGACAACTCCTCTTTTATATTAGAAGCTTCTAGGAATTTATTTGAAAAATGATAAATAATTCAGTACAAAAAAGGGCAAAAGGCATATGGTTTGACATTTTAAAGGAAAATAAAGAAGACACATATTTGAAGATGTGTGACTTCATTTAGAAGATGTGTAAATGAAAGCTACATTGAAATGTCATTTTCACATCCATCAGATTAAAATTTATCAATATGTTGTAGAGAAAGCTAAGAGGAAAAGCAGCACTACATAACTTACTGATATTAGTGCAGTATGATATAACCCTAGGAAGGGAATATGACATTATCTACAAAGTTGTAGATATATTTACCCGTTTAACTGCAATTCCATTATGGGAATATGTTTTACAGATAAAACCGAACATATATGAAATAGCATAGATCTAAGTTTATTCAATTAGGTATTGTTTGTCATACAAAAGATAAGAAACAAAACAATGATCCAGCAATAGGGAATTTGTTAAATAAACTATAATGTATAACCAACAATTTTTTTAAAAGGAAAACGATTTCTGTATATTATTCTAGAGAGATTGTCAGCATCATTGCTAAGTTAAAAATACAAGTTGAAAATGGTGCCAATAGTATGTTAATTTGTGTAGAGGAAAGAGAAGGCAACTAGAATGGTATTTAACTATTTTCTCTTATTGCTTTTGGATAAGAAACATTAATATCCAAAACTAATTGATATGGTTATTTCAAAGGAGGTTGGAAGAATGTAGTAGCTTTGACATAGATGAGAACAAAACTTTTCAGGGAATACTTATAAATATTATTTTGATTTTTACACCTTGTAAATAGGGTACCTATTCAAAAATTCATTAATTATAAGAACATTATAGAAAAAAATAAAGACTTAGTGAACAATTGGATAAATGTGGTAGAGGATGAATCGTTTATATATCTGAGATACTCTCTGTTTAAGGTTGTATCCAGGCAGACAATGAAGATACCATGGATGCTATTGGAAGATGAACAGTTTTGGGGTAAACATTCAACAGTGTGATCATTGATAACAATGAAAAGGTGGAGAGTTTTCACAAGAGATTGCTGTGGTAATAGTCTGGACATATCTGCACAGCAAACAGAGTATAGACTTAACCTTTCAATGTGGAGAAATGCTGAGTAGAAGAGAAAAAGCAAATTCCACTTGAGAGACCACAGGGGAAGCAGCATACCTTTTCACATCAAAGTGATGAAAATGAAACACTGAAAAATAGTTGAAGACACAGAGGTGTTGATGCTAATGGAACATTCCAGAAGGCAGAGTGGGGCCAGAAAAGGGAAAGTAGAGTGTAGTATGAGGATGCTAAATGATGCATAGTAAAGTGAGATAAGGACTGTAAAAAAATAGTTTAGAATTGTCTTCTGGAAAGTTTATAATAGCCCTCCCAAGTTGAGGGTCATTTCAGATGTTTCAATGATTGGCAAGAAAGATGCCAAGAGAGAGGAAGGCCGACCATTTACCTCAAATGTGTGTGGTACTTTCCTTGTGTCAGTCTAGAGTGGGATATCCCTTCAAAGAGTCTTTCAGTGGATGCTGGCCACAGAGCTACCACATTTTTAGGGATATTATTGATTAGAAGAAATAAGTTAGAAAGATGTAGTATTTTCCTGAGGTAAAATAATGTTTCATGAGGTAAAATAGAAGTTAGTATTTATTTTGGGAATGCCAGACTTTGTTTGGTCCCTGTGCTCCTGGAAAACACTGATAAGAAATCCCCTATGTGGTTGTGTACTATCAAACAGTTTACTGTAAAGAACCACCCTTCTCCATAAGACTTCAAAAACTTTAATGGATGTCTCCTTTTCCTGTGACCAGACCAGACACAGACATACTAAATCCCAATTCTTTGACTAAGAAATGATAGCCTACAATGTTTTGTTCTTTCTGACCAATCTGAATACACTGCCCACTAATGTTACTAAACAAAATTTAGTTAGGCTTTTCTCCTTTCCTCTGAACTTTGACTTGCCCTTAGATTGCAGAAGCCCTGGAAAGTGAAACAATTATTTCTTTTGGACCCTTCAGAGAATCAGAACCATGAAGAAAAACATTTCCTGCTCAACTGTATGACGATATCATCTACTCATCCCACTCCCCAACACCAGCTCCTTCTTGTGTTGCTTACGCCTTCTTAGAAAAGGAAAGATCTTTCTGTCTGACCTTTAAGACACTTGTAAATCTCTGCTCAGAGATCCTGGTCCTACCTATTGCAAGAGTTCCCCGAACAGTCTTTTCTTACTAAGGACAAGACTCTCATGTTTTCTTTGTTTATATATTTTGTTTTGTTTTTCATATTGACATTGTGGTGGTGCTTGCTCACTTAAACTGAAGTTTAAAGAGGAACTAGATCTGTGAGAATGCTAGAGATGTATATTTGAGATCATCTACACAGAGATGAGCAAAAGATGGGTTTGGTGGCTCACTCCTGTAATCCCAGCACTTAAGGAGGCTGAGGCCAGTAGATCACTTGAGCTCAGGAGCTTGAGACCAGCTTGGGAAACATGGCAAAACCCCATCTCTACTAAAAATACAAAAAATATCCAGGTGTTGTGGCACACCCTGGTAGTCCCAGCTATTTGGGAGGCTAAAGTGAGAGGATCTCCTGAACCTGTGAGGCAGAGGCTGCAGTGAGCTAAACTGAGATCACACCACTGCACTCTAGCCTGGTGACAGGGTGAGACCCCATCTCAATAAATAAATAAATGAGAAATGAGCAACAGGTTTAAAAAAAAAGCTAAAATATTGGCAAGGAAACCCATAAATCATTCCAAAGAAAAAATGGACAAGATGAAACATGGACCTGAAGCAGTGGACTTTCTGGATTCTCCATCAAAACCTTCAGAAGTGGATTGTGTAGTTCATCCTGAGTCCCCGAAGATACCTGCTGACCCTAAAATAAAATCATTATGTCACGTTGCAAAAAATAAAAGGTCTAATAACTCAGTTGGTGTTAACAGTAATGGGAAGAATTGTGTGAAGAGAGTCTTTTGATGATAGCACAGAAGAAAGGTTTTATAGTCTCCCATGTTTGAGGATAGAGATAGTGTTGATGACTTCATTTGGAAAGTCAGATGGACCTGAAATAAGGAAAGCAGTTGTCATTCTTCAGTTAAAGTACAAAAACAACAACAACAACAGCAAACCACTCTCAAAAATGTTACTTGAAGAAGATATACTTGAATTTCATTCGTATATAAGAAATGACAAGCAATGTATAGAAGCCAGGAAGTTTCGGTTAGTGTTTTGCAATTCTTTATATGGCTTTAAAGGCTCTAAAATAAATTACAGAGAACAGCTTTTAAAAGCAAAACTCCAGGTTTTCAGCAAAATGAGTCTCAGATCAAGAATCAGTTTAATAAAAGCACACAAAGAAGTCTTGAAACTAAAAAAAGAGAAATTGCAGCTGCCTCTTCGTCCTTCATAGGAAGAGAGCAGAAGGTGAAAAGCACAACAATTTAACATAGTTGTTTCTGGGAGAAACATTACATTTGATGATTAGAGCCTCTTCTGTGAGCTTTTTGGTCTAAAAATTATTATCTTTTTACTAGCATATTACTTAAACTCCTATTTGAGTAAGATCCTTTAGAGGGACTATAGATGTCAATTTTTGCCTCTGCTTTTCCTTTTAAAGTATGTTTAAGTTATATTTATATAAGCCTTTCACAAATCAAGTAAGTACTTAAATTGATTTTTAGTGATATGCTCCGAACTGTTTCCTCTATATTTTTAGGATTACAGAGGTCTCAGATTTTCTCATTTGTCTTTATCATAAGGTATATTTCACTGGTTCAGTCCTATATCATTCCTATGTTTTCTTTTGCTTTGAAAATTAGTGTTAAGGTAAATTTAAAATAATGGGAAAATGTGAGGAAATTATTACTATGTGAAATAAGTCACTTTTGTTAAAAGTTATTCTTGTTAGACTAACATAGTGACTTTTTATGCAAATAAAGGTAATAAACTATACAAATAAATATTAATTTGTTATAATAATTGAAAAAAAAAAATAAAATGGATCCCCAAGAAATCTCAAATCTTGACACCAGGCAGTTAGCACTGATGACTCTGCTAAAATGTTGTGTTTGGAAACCATTTGTTGGTTAGCAAGTACCATTTATTAAAAACTTGTAGAAGATTACTTTTTTCTGCTATGCAAACTCCCATGAAGAAACTTAACTACAGGTAATTTGGCACAATAAAATGTTTAATATCCTCTTATCACCATAGGAAGAGATGTTTTTATCACCACAGGTAGTAAAAGATAGTCATTGCCAGAAAACAGATATAACTTTTTACAACTAATCTGTCAGAGCACCCATTTTAAAGTACATTTAAAGATAGAAAATAGAAACATATTCATCAAGGCAGCACAATGCCAACTTTCAAGAATATTTTAGAAAAGCAATTCTTTCATAAGTCTGTCAAAGGAAAATGAGAATTGTCATTTGGGTCTAATGAAAGAGAACAAAGAAAGGAAATTGACTAAAATGACTTCCATCAATAAAACTAAGTGGGATGTGAAAATATTTAAACAGAATAAATGCCTAAATTAAATTACTATGATATGTCTTCAATTTGGTTTTACCAAATTTTTAGTTCTTAACTTCAATACTTTAAATTGTGTTTGTAATTTTTATACCCACAATTTATGTGAAATCACTCAGCACATAGTCAGCTTTTGAAATACATTTATTAAGTGTTATCAGTCATCCCAGAAGTGTATATAGCTCTTTATCATTTAATCCTCAACTCCGTAAGATTACTGCCATTTTAAGATAAAGAACCTGGGACATAGAAAGTTCCACTTGTCTGCCCAAACTTTTATAGGTATCAAGTGTCAGATTTTTCTCCCAAACCCATGGTCTTAAACCACTCCTCTGTCTTACATTTATGAATCTGACTCAAGGCAGGGCTTTTCAGAAACCAACCTCACTTATGTCTTTTCTTGCAATCTGTACATTCAATATACCGTTAGGATGGTATTAGAAGGAGAGCTCTGTCTTAAACACACTCACACACACACAGACACACACATATATATCATTCTATTATTTCTCACAACAGAATAAATATTTGTCATAATTTATATAAAGCAGAGGTTAAGGAAAGCCTCAGATAATTCAGCAATCTTCTTGGTTATATAATGTAGGAGATCAGTCAGGGAGGTGGGAGAAGCTATAGGGAAAGAAGCAGTCCTTTTGAAAGGCCAGAAGGCTCTGCAAAGCTTCAGGTGAGAATAAAGCTGAATGGAGGCAGCTAATTCTCTTACCTTGAGGCTAAGGGCGAGGAGTAGGTAACAATGGAATGTAAAGAAATCTATTTAGATAGGTTTATTTACTTATATTCTTCACAAAAGAAGACATTTTGTGGCCCAAAAAATATGAAAAAAAGCTCAACATCACTAATAATTAGAGAAATGCAAACCAAAACCACAATGAGACACCATGTCACACCAGTCAGAATGACGATTATTAAACATCGAGAAACAACAGATGCTATAACTGCTGCAGAGAAATAGGAACGCTTTTACATGGTTGGTAGGAATATAAATTAGTTCAACCACTGTGGAAAACAGTGTGGCCATTCCTCAAGGATCTAGAATCAGAAATACCATTTGACCCAGCAATTCCATTACCAGGTATATACCCAAAGGATTATACATCATTTTGTTATAAAGACACATGCATACATATGTTTATTGCAGCACTATTCACAATAGCAAAGATAGGAAACCAACCCCAATGCCCATCAGTGATAGACTGGCTAAAGAAAATGTGGTACATACACACCATGGAATACTATGCAGCCATGAAAAGAAATGAGATCATGTCCTTTGAAGGGGCATAGATAAAACTGGAAACCATCATCCTCAGCAGACTAACACAGGAGCAAAAAACCAAACACCACCTGTTCTCACTTATATGTGGGAGCTGAGCAATGAGAACACATGGACATAGGGAGGGGAACAACACATACTGGAGCCTATTGTGGGGGCAGGGAGAAGAAGAGCATCAGGACGAATAACTAACACATGTGGGGCATAATACTTTGGTGATGGGTTGACAGGCACAGCAAACCACCATGGCATATGTATACCTATGTAATAAACCTGCATGTTCTGCACTTATATCATGGAACCTAAAATAAAATAAAATTCCAAAGTAAAAAAAAAGAAAAAAGAAAACAAAAACACAAGTTTATTAACACTTAAAATACTTCTTGTAATTAGGAATAAAGATTCAAAATATTGAGTTGGATATAATATTAAGTGTCACTTTTAAGTATCATCAATGAAATCCTGACACTAAAGTGAAGAAATTTGCATGTTTTTACACACCTTCTCTGTTTCCATCTCCTGGTTATTATAGTTATTTCTGCCTTGTGAAAGTTTTTAAAATTTGTGTCCCTTCTGTAATTGAAATCTCTATTTTTCTTATTTCTTATTTTTGTATTTAAATAGATTCAGTGACCATTACCATCCCTGGTCCTTTAACCATATTCATAACATAAAAGTGATTTTTAAAAAATTGTCTTTTAGTTGGTTGGATTTCATTGCTAAACCAATTTTCTTTAATAATTTTCAACTAAGGCTCATGTATGCTGTATTCAGAATTCTGTTTGCTCTTAAAATACAATAATTATCCATGTATGGCTTTTTTTTTGCTTGAAGGAGGATACTGGTCACCAAATATGATGCTAGACTGGGTATACAGAGATGTATACAACAAAATTTATGATTGAAAAGATTTAAAGTTGAACAATCAGCCATATACTTTACTAAATGCAATAAAAATTAGGTCTAGGATTTTAGATACGTTTTCAAGACAGAAAGAACAGATTGTGCAAAAGCACAGAGATGGAAAAGATCATGCAGTGTTATCCTCAGGATTTAGGTATTGTTAGAGCACATGGTAAAACACAACAGGATGACAGAAGAGTCTGGAACAGCAGACCTGGAAAAGCCCTGAAGCCTGAACTTCATTCATAACACATGATACAGTAAGAACAATCAATTCTCACCCAACCCCACTTTTCCCTCTGTGCCCAGATGTTTGCTGTCAGTCTTGTACTGTCTTCAGGCACTGATGGTTGCACTTATCTTATTTTAATGACATTTCCATTCAACGTTTAGTTCACCGTATTAGAGTTAAGTGACTGTTTAAAGAAGGGATCTTGTAGGACACATATTCCATGAATAGTTTTTGACATACATTTGACGATATTTGCCAGTTGCTTTTACACTTCAATAAAAATTTGGCTGCAAATAATATTCCATAATTACACCTTCTTTCTCTCAACACCTGCAAACACTACTATACTATTTTCAAACAATAGTTATTGCTTTTCAGAAGTGTAAGACCAGCTTAATATTTAGCACTTATAAGTTACTGGCTTTTTTCCCTAGTGTGGGTGAAGAATTTAGTTTGTTTTATCATCAAAGATCAAACATATACTAAGTGTAACTAATTTCTGTAAGTTGTCCTCTTTCAGTCTTGTTTTCTAAGCAAAAGTATCATTTTCATTTGTAGTTGTAGCTCTTCATTCTATGAATATTTTATGGCATTAAATCTTGAAAAATTGTCTCATTTGTTTGTTAACCTGTTTACTTTGGAAACACTAATTGTTACTTTTGCATCACTTGGCCTTTCTTTTTAAAATCTATCATATTTTCATTAATTATATCTTTGTCTCTTCCTTTCACATTTACTTTAAGTTTGTATACAATTATTAAATTTTAAGCTTTAATCTATTTCTCTATGATTCTAATTTGTTTATTCTATTATGACCTTGTTTAGAATCTCTATTTTTCCTCAGTAAATTCTTCATTTTTATTTCTTTGCATTGACTTATATTAGTTTTCTTAGTGAACCTAGTCACTAAATTCTATAACATGAAGAATTCTCATGTAATTGTTCTTCTGTTCCTTTAGTTGTTTAATTTCAAACTGGAATGTATGCTTTATTTCATTCTGCTTTGTTTTATTCAATATATTTACAAATTTGCTGTGCAAACTTTCCCTATTGCCTTTACTTAATTTGGAATTTCTGTTCTCAGACTACTATGTTTTACTATAGGTACAGTCTCTCTGATACTTACTGTTTTTGTCTTGGGGTTGTAGGCTGAAAAATGCACCCTTGCCCCTAACCTCCCCCTCAGAAAAATAACACCAACCTCCTAATCCCTAGAACCTGTGACTATGTTACAAGGGTCTTTCTGAAAGGGAGCTAAGAGAGAGCCAGTCAGAGTAGAGATGTGACAATGGAAGCAAATGTTGGAGTTACATGTTTTGAATATGAGGAAAGCGAAGGAGAGCTGAGGATTACAGGCAACCTCTGGGACCTGGAAAAGAAAAGGGACAGATTTTCTCTTAGAGTCTCCTGACAGAACCAGCCCTGCTGACATCTTGATTTTAAGTCTTGAGACCCTTATTAGACTTCTGATCTCCAGAATTATAAAAGATTTATATTTTAAGCCACTAATCTTGTACTAATGTGCTATAGCAGTAATAGAAAATTAATACAATAAGAATAATCCTTTCCCTTAGCTCTAGACCTAACCTGAGCCATTTTTTTTTTTTTTACTGGGAAGAGATTATTCTTTTTTTGTCCTGTTTAAAAAGTACAAACTATAAAGTTCATAATATTCTCAGTTACTAGCTATTCAGGAATTCATAGGTGACTATTTCACTGAGTTATACTTTTTCTTTTATCTCTGATCACCAGTCCTTTCCTGATGTTCCTTCCAAGAAGCCTATATTTAAATCTGCTTGATCTCTGTCTTCTGAATGAATTCTACAATATGTAGCCACCATAATTTGCTTATTCATACTTACTGAGTTGAAAACTACATATTCCAAATGCCTGATGGCATAAATAATGCTATGAATATCATGTTTGCAAATGTATTTTTGTTGAGTGAGATTGTAGAACTATAAATTATATGCTTATTTCATTCTATAAAAATTGCCTAGTTGTTTTTCAATATATATACATATGTCAATTCTTAATTTTAGTTCAGAAAGATTTCTTCTTTCACCGTTATCCTTATAATCATTTGGTACAGTTTGGCCCTCTAAGTTTTATCAATTTGATATATGAAAGATGTCATTTTTTTGTTTTAGTTTTACTTTTTCTGATAACTAACAAAGCTGAGGATTTCTTGATAAATGTATCTATCATTCAGTGGCCATGGTGTGTAAAGGGAGTACCCCAAAACAAGGTCTTGAGGGTTAAGGAGATGGAAGGATGCTACGTTATGACCTGATTCAAAAAGCAATCACTAAGTTTGAAAAAAGCACATATGACCCTAAGAGATGAGGTGTAGTCTGTGGTGGATAAGAGGCAGAATGGAGCTGCCCCACAATTCAAGCTCTGTACAGGATCTAGGTCTTTCCAGGAGACACGGGCTTGGGCCTGAAGTGGAAACTAGAGAGAGAGAACTTCAGGATTGACAAGAACAGAACTCCTGGCAAGGGCCAGAGTTATAAAGCCAAGGTTTATCTCTTCTTTTAACCAATGGGGAAGTGATGAGGAAGAGTGGCTAAAGACACGTCTCACTGCAAAAATGCACTAGACTGTTCTCACTAGCAGGGAAAATTCAATACATGTTAAGGTTTTATGGAATCATGAATGTTCTCAATTCCATACCTAAATACCAGCATATACCTTACATGCTACTTATGTTTGTATGTAAGTTAAATAGTAATATAATAACAAGATAAAACATTTACTATTTTCTAAGACAACAATTTCAGCTCTTTCTCTACAGCAGGTAAGACTCTAGCTCAGCCCAATCTTAGCAGATTTGGAATCCACTATCTCTGGAAACAAAATAGTTTTCTTTGTTAAATCTAAGTCATTTATCTTCTAGTTTTGATATCACATGCAAGATATAAAAACTCAAGTTAATGGTAGAGTTTCCATTAAATAAAAGAACTTGCCTTGGGTAATGGGTTGTGACAGACCTGCAGGTCTGTATGGGGATAAGTATATGAATGTCAGATATGAAAATTTATGAATATCATGTGGTCTTGAACTGGGTGTCTCTGTACTGTGCCTCAAGTTTAGCTCTTGAGAATCTTATCACTTTTTGCCTGTCTGTGTTTTCACACCTTCCTTACAATATGACATACCATACCCTCTCCTGGTTCATATTGACATACTTTCTATGCTCAAACTTCTTCTTTGTATTTTTAAATATGATCAGCAGTGGAAGCAACAAATTCCAGAAGACAAACAACTAAGATGACTGAAGTAAGCCAAAGGAGATCAGTGGAGAGCTGGATTTTACTAAAGGGAATGGTGGGAGAGGGACTAAGGGAATAAGAGTTTTATCAGGGAAGCATCATTTTCTTTCATCACTTTGTGCAGTGAACTTAGGAGCAACCAACCAACTTTATTATGTTCCTTGATTCTCCACATATAGTAAAATGTATTATGTTTGGAGTCACTAAACTCCTGGCCTCTCATGAGCAGTGAATCAAGAATGTCAAATACATTTATTTTGGAAAACAAACAGTTCACATGGAGGACTATCAGTGTTCTCCATACTATTAGGAGCAGAGTCCTTAGCATTCTGGGTTTTAACCATATTAAGCAGCCAACTCCTAAAATCCCAAAACCAATGAAAAAACTCCATCCCTAATGCTCTGTTTCTCTAGAACCACTCCAACTCAGAATACATCTCCTGTGACTCTTCTGTAGACAAGTTCATTCACAATGGTATGAGGGTGGAGGAGATGTGGGACTGAGGAGGAAGGAGCTGGGCAAGTGTGGCAGAATGTCGGTCTAGAACTGGAGTTAAGCTTCTTTGCTCAGCAATTGACATTAATGGCTCCTTCTCTCACAGACTGCTCAGGACCTCTGTTTCCCATCAGTGGGCAGAAATGGACCATGTACATGTCCCTGTCTTCTTTAAAAGAGCCTCCTAAAGGGCATGAATAACAAGGTTAGAAATTCAAGAGTAATGTGGAAGTGCATTTTCAGAAGAGGAGACTGGGGCAAGTCTCTAAAGTCTTCATTTGAACACTTTCAGCATCATGCCCAGTTGCTAGGGGACCTGCAAAAACGTTTATCTTCATATGTATTTATCTGGCTAGCTAGCTATCTAGTTATTATCTATTTATATTTACATCTATACCTTACTGCATATATCTGTAAATGTAGATATAAACAATTAGCTATACATACACAATTCTTCATAAAACTTGAACTCCATATTCCTTACTTGCACAATCTCTCATAAGAAAAATTGAGCTAATAAGAATGCTTAATCTTCAGTGTATACATATTGTATTTTATTCAATACATACAATATTGTTTTTAACTGATATTTTGAAGTTTTTAATAGAAATGTCACCTTTATTTCTGTAAGATCAAGTCCCATGAGTAGTAACAGTGCCTGACACAAAATATTCATTCAACATGTCATTTTAATTCTGTACTTAATATTACTTATACTGGAATAGAGGAAGAAAAGGAGTACAAACATAGAAAGATTTCTGAATCTTGGAAAAGAATACACATGCACTTTTACAGGCAAATGGGAAAATCAAGGTTAGTAAAATCCCTACTGATATCAGAGTTATTAGTCTTCATATAGAAAACAAGAGTAAATAGTAAATACCCCAAATGAGATTGGTGACTTGTAAAAATGTTTTATCTTCTTGTTTGTTTAATGAAATCCACTGTGGATGTTGGTGATGCATATTACTTCACAGAACACAAGTCCCTAAAAAATCAATTATGCAGGATAAGGTTAATGTACATAGTGTTTTCTTTAATAAGGAGACTTTCAATACCCAATACTTCCATATAATTAAACATTCTCTCCTGCTGCCTGACTCCACACTGGGACCACCACACATCTCAGCAGAAGCCTCTTGAGAATTCCAGAATTTTCAAAAATCCTCTTGACAATTTCAGATATTTTTTAAAAATTGATATATGGTATAATCAGAGGTCTGTGTCCATTTAAAAAAAGACACGTTGAATAAATGCAATTTAAAGGATATTGCTGATACATAACAAAGAACAGAAAGATTCAGCATTCCAATTGGCGGAATGTTGGATTGAAAAGAGAAGGGTCAGAAAGGGTAAAATAGGTCAGATACCAATGCTACTGCTGTGCTTACACTCATATTTCCAAGGGAGAAATGTGTGATTTAATCATCCAAAAGTATACAGAAGAAACCAGTTAATTCAACTGGTTCTATTATGTATGGTACGCAAGACTGGGGATTGGAATTTAGAGAAGGAACTGCAGGCATTAACTTCTAGATCCCAGTTAGCTCTGTGTTCCATTCCACAAGATGTGTAAGTGGTTTTGCATGATTTTAGCAGACTGAGGTGTTTAGGCCATTTATCAAAGTTGATTCAGTTATCTAGTGACATAAGAAAACAATGCTTTCATAAACAAATTTGTGCATACATTATCTTATATTTGTGATTGGATATCTTCAGATTACTCTTCTGGAAAGTCAAACATATAAGTACATCTCTAATTTTATTTAACATTGCCAATTTATTTAGAAGTTGCACTGTAGTGAATTTTCACCAGGAATAGCTGAAATAAAGAAGTGATATATCTATTGTTTTAACTTATTTTCCTATTACTGAGATGGAATATATTTTCATATGTATAAGGAACATTTGCATTTTCTTTTTTGTGAACTGTACATATCTTTTGCCCAATTTTCTCTCAGGTTTGTTTCCAATTTTTTAAGTCTGTGCGTGTGTGTGTGTGTGTGTGTGTGTGTGTGTGTGTGTGTGTGTGTGTTTTAAATAATGTAGCATTTCTATTGTAAAAGTCCACGTTAGGCAATTCCCTTTGTGAAAAGGTTTTGAAATACATAGACTGTGACAGCTTATAATAAATATTAGATTATATGTAATATATATTTGTATTTCCAATACTATGAACACATTGGAAAGCTGAGGTTTTTAGTGTCTGCATTACAGAACACATTACAAGTTGACAATAACATGTTTCTCACTGTTGAAACTTGCCAACAACTATCCCAGACTTAACATTTAATATATTGTCAATTCAAAGCAAGAAAATAATTAATTCTACCTACATTTGTTTGAGGTTACATACTAGAGCACTGATATATTAGAGGTTTGTAAAACTGGCTGTTAAATGTGTTTCAAGATTCATCCATATGACCTGATGATGACTTTACACAGTTTTGTACAAAGCCACACTCTCTTCTACTATTTTCAAATTACCTATAAAGTCAGACTAGCTATGATTTAATCATGACATAGAGCAATAATTGCCATAAAATAATTAACGAAGGGTTCTATTTTAGAAAAATAAGGATTCAGGATGACTACATGAAGATACAGCTCAACTCATTATATTCAAAGCCTGGATAAACCACTTTGTTTGATTACAATATAGTGTAATGACACCAGAATCATAGACTCAACCTCTATGTAATTAATATACATCTACACATATATGTATATATACACACACATATATATACATACACACATATGTAAACACATAATTCATATACATATTTATGAATATTTCGTATGTATTTCACCTATATGAATATACTAATACATATTTCATATACATATATACATATACATATATATGAACTATACATGTATATTTTCAGACATGCACACATTTCACATATATATGCCTTTATTATTTATAATTCTCATATTCATAAGAATGCCTTCCTTATAATTCTGTTATAGTTTGACTTGTACAAACTTTTAGAGTGTGGCATTAAAAAGCTGATTGGAACGTCTATGATCATCATTAGCAGAACTTGCTGGTGACTTCTTGCTGTGGGATAACTGAGAGAGTTCTGAGCATTTCACATTTCACATATGTAAGGATTTTATTTAGGGTCATTTACATTCTCCAAGAAAAGACCATAATAACTAACACATTTTTTCATACTGTTCTCACAGAATGTAAATGATACGCTTGTCAAAACCTTATTATATATTTCAGTCTCCACCAGAAAGCATAAAAGATTTGCCCCCAGTAACAGTTTCTTTCAAAATGTTTCTCCTTAACACCTTTAACTTTCCATACTTGTAGCTTAACTTGTGCTTTAAAATATTTAAAAATATGGAGATTTCAGAAAATAAACAGTGGTCACCTGTATGATAATTACTGCAGTCTTCATTTATAAATTACTTTTTTAATTAACAAAATTTATATTCAGTAAAGAAAACTAGCAAATGAAGTACAAGACGCAAAAATCATTACCAAAGAAAAGAGAGTAAAAATCATTCACAGATAGATTAACCAGCAATATTCTCTAGACTACTTCAATCGGTTTGTTATACTTTCCCTACTTTGTTATCAGTTAACAATATAGAAAATATTATTGCATGTCAAGAATATTCTTAGATAATGTTTCTTCAACTTTTGTCCAGCATACCTCAAAAAGATATATGATATATTTGACTCTCATTTTATTTTATTATTTTTCATTATAAATAATTGTGTATATTCATGTTAGCCCACATCAGATTATTGTTTATTTTTAGATATCAAAGTTTTGCTCTTTCTTTTAAGTGACTTACTCAGGCAGTGGTTTATTTCATATTTAAAGTGTAAAGCACCCAAAATAGACATGTCCCCAGCTGAAGGCTGGTGAGGCTGTTCACTGTTAGAATGATAGCCAAAGAAAAGTCTCCTATGCCACAGACCCTTGACTATTGAAGACTTTTAGAGGAACAGTTAATAAAGCATTAGAGGCAAATAGCAAGATAATATGAAGAGATAATATGAAGGAAATTTTAATAAAAATTAATTTAACAATAAACTTTATACAGTTCTAGAAGATAAATGTATTTGAATTTCTATTTTTATTCTATCACTTTGAGTAAAACAATGTAAGGAAAATGAAGAGATTACAAAGATTTTAAGATTGGCCAAAGTTTGATGTTGACATTAGATCTGAATGGAAATAGCTTACATAGAAATGTATCTCAAAACAGAAGTGGATACTAACATTTTATGGAAAGTGTTTCTCTTCCAATATAGAAAAGAGTATCATTGGATTACAAGTATAAAATTAAAGCATGATAATTTTTAGTGTGGTAAAATTGAAGTTTTCTTTGTACAGTGTTAAGTATGTATCAACTTTCACTTTACATCAGCATAAAATATTTTAAAGCTTCCATTTTATCTTCATTACAGAAATGCATGAGAAAAACCTCATTTCTCTTTATTCTCACTATCATTTCTCACATCTGGTAGGGATTAAACAACACTAGGTCCCTGGTCTTTAGCTCTGACTTGCAGAACAGAAATCTGATAATTCATTCTTCTCTGAGTTCAACATTTATGGAAGGGAAAGAAAAATATTCATCTTCTCCTAATGTTTTAGCAGTCTTTTTCTTTTTTCCACAAAATGTCACTTTTTTTCCCTGATGTTTAATTAAATTAACTATTGCATAGTTTACACAACTGAGATGGTCAGAGTGCTGATACAGCAGTCTTTCCTAGAGCAGGCATGTGAAATTCAGCAGGATATATACAACTTCCTAAAGAAAAATGAAACTCAGGGATAAAACAAATGGGATTTTATAAGCTTTATGCCTCATGGAAAGCAAAACATATAAGGGAATTCTAAAATTTAATTTAGTGAGTAACCTATCAATTTATGTAAATATTGATGATTATATTTTCTGTGTATAATGCTTGTTTTTGGAGATAAATAGTTAATAAAAATGCAAAAGCACTGCCTTGTAATAATGAACAATAGTTAACAAAATGGCATTGTTATTCATTCAGAAATTTAGTTGACTACTTGTGCTTTATGGTGACAAGTTGTTGGTAAGTTCTTAGAAAAAATTAGTCAATAGAAGTGTGCTAGAGAGCTGTCATATTTCTTCACACACGTTCTGTTGTGACTTTTGGCATGATGTGAGAAAATTAAAGTAGCCAATGTGTTCTTGATATTTCAGCTTGAATGCAGAACACCTCCTCATAAGCAATAGTTTCACTTGTACTCTGTGTCACACAACCATCCCTCACTCTTCCCCAGGAATTTGGGAACTGATATTCATGTTCCTTTTGGCTTGAGATGTGATCTAACAAGAAAGTGTTGAACTTGAAAATTTTATGGTAATCATGGAATCTATGTTGCCTTTTGCTCATAGCTCCATTCACTTTTTTTTCTCCATGACTATCTTTCGAATTTCTCTTCATCCCATATATCTATGTAATATGGGGACATAGTTTAGTTTCTTTCAAACACTGAACCTGTCATTTATGCTTACCAGTCCCTGAATACAGTTTCAGAGAATATAATGCAAAAAAGGCTTAGTTCTGGCTTATGCTCTTCTACTAACTTGTGTCATTTTGATCAGGTCTCTTAAACCTGTGACAGCTAGTGGGGTACATACACAAAGCAATGTATCCGTCTTCTTGACTTTCCTGCCTGAAGAATAGACTAACATATGCTTACAGGTTTTGTGTTTTCTCTTTGCTTAGCATTTTAACAAAATGGAATGAAAAGAAACACTCCTGGTTTTACCATACAGTGGAAATATTAACTTTTATTTTTATTCCAGTATTTGAGGGCAGCATTTATTATAGCTTTTATAAAGCTCCTTGCTTTTGTGAGATGACAGGTAAATGATAATGTGCCTGGGATAAATTAGCCTTTTTGCTTTCAACTTGCTAGAATGTAAAAATTTCATTTTTCATATCAGTCTGTTTCCCTACAGAAAATAAAGCACTCAAAAGAGGCAACTGACATGATTTAAGAAGAGAGTGTTTAAAAGTTAATGGAAACCAAAGGGGAAGGGTGGATAAGCTGAGGGCTAATGCTAGTGAGATGTTGCTTCTCTCTGGTTTGAAGGATGCTAGAGGGGAGAGCTATGAGATAGTTGCATAAAATTAGTGGCCTTTTATAGGGCAACAACTCCACTGGCAACTGGCCACCTCAGTAGGGAGAGAGCTGGGGGAATAAGTGTCACAACTGCCTTTTCTTCCCCAGTAATTTTTCTAAAGTCACGACAAAAACTACTCATATCATTGAAAACCCCTATCAAGGAACATATCTAACCATATTACTAAGTAAAACACTGCTGGGAAGCTGGAGCTCCTATAAAGAAATATGGTTGAGAGAGCAAGGAGGTATGAGCAATCATGAATATATGATGTAAGGTATGATATTCTGCTCTAGGTGCCATAACAAAACACCACAGATTGGATAGCTTAAGCAACAAACGTTTATTTCCTCACAGTACTGGAGGCTAGAAGTCAGTGACCAAGTTTGCTAGCAAATTTGGTTCCTGATGAGGCTTCTCTTCCGGCTTGCAGCTGCCTTCCTGCTATGTCTGCACATAAACTTTCCTTGGTGCCTATTTGCAAAGAAAGAGGGAGAGGGAAAGAGGAAGAGAGAAAGAGAGACAGAAAGAGGAAGAGAGAGAGAGGTTGAGATATCTGGTGTCTCTTCTTTTTTAAAATTTTTATTTTTATATTTTTGAGACAGAGTCTCACTGTGTTTGCCAGGTTGGTCTCGAACTCCTGGCCTTAATCAGTGGTTCTGCCTCAGCCTCCCAAAATGCTGTGTTTACAGGCATGAACCCCCATATCCTGCTAGTGTCTCTTCTTATGAGGAAAATAATTCTATAGTATCAGGGCCCCACCCTTATGACCTCATTTAACCTAAACTATGATTAATACATCAGAGGCCCATTCTTCAAATATAGCCACAGTGGAGTTTAGGACTTCAGCATCTATTTTTTTTTTGACAGGGTGGAGTGAGAAGGACAAACAAATATTTGTAATGAATGGCAATGGAAAACACAGTGTTAAGACTTTACATTATAATATTTTTTCAAAGTTATATAATTTTTAAAAAATATTGTTCTTAAATTTATTCAAAGTCTTTTTAAAGGAATATTAAAAGCTTATCTTTTAAATATGCATGTATTCTGTCTTAAAATTGTAAAATTTGGAAAGCAAATAATCACATCACCTGTAACTATTTACTCAGATGTAACATTTACTAATATTTTGTTTCAGAATTTTTCTTTTTGTATAATACTTTCTTAAGTGGCAAGTTAAAAAGATTCTTAATTTCAGGATTATTTAGAAAATGTAATCACTAATGTATATGGACATTTTCAAAGAAGAAAATGTATCATTCAAACTTCTTTAAGGAAATTTTTTGGACTCTGTGACAGTATTTCCTTTAATTGTAGTTTAATGTAGAATTAACTTGATATCTTTCTATAATCATATTTCTACTGATTTTATGCTTATATGACCTTTCCTGAATGAATGAAAGATAAATTATTCTTCTCATTTCTATGAAAGGCCACCATTATTCCAGATAGTATTTTTGGTCATATTTCCACGAGTGAATCATGCCTCTGTACAAATCTGAAGTTATATTTTTCTCCAAGTAGATGTAACCCATCTAGGGCACATATTTTCATAGAGGATCCATGTTTCAAAGTTCACTCTTTTATTTTTGTGTCCTTGTTTTTAGTATCACAGGATCCAGGCAAAATAATATTTTCCAAAGTAACTTAGGTTAGTATTTTTTTCCTCAACCACATTAATGTGGTTTTGCTATTTACTTGTAATACAATAAGAATCACTGGTTACAGTTATTATTTCATTTGGGGCTCTTCTAGCATCTTGGATAAATGTTTTTGTAACTTTACAAACAGTACAATTAATTGTGGTATTACACTTCTATGAATTCTGACAAATGCATATATCCATCAACACAGGCAGTATATAAAACAATTCTGTCATGCATAAAATTCTCATTCTTTTATGCTGCTTCTTCATAGTCAGTCATCCTCTTCTATACTCCTATTAGTCAGTTTTATCAACAATTTTTAAATAATTAGTTTAAAAATGTATTTAATTATTCTCTTAATTTCTTGTAAAAATATTTTTTCACTTGTCTTTTATACTTGTATATAGTTGTTCATTCTTTCCACATTGTATCCAATATATTAAATACTTTTTGGTTTCCAGTTCTAGGATTTATTTATAAATTGTTCTGATACTTTGTTCATTAAACTTTTTTCCTGAATCTTTATTCATTCTCTCCTATTTCTTTTATTTGGTTTTAAGTGCCATTATTTTTCCATCATCTTGAGTGAAATTTCAGTTATTTCCATGTATCACTGGGTAGCTGCCAGAAAAATGAGGACTATAAATTTTTTGAAATGTGCTTTGTCTACATTATATTTTTATTTTTACATAATTTAATTCTAACTATGTTCTCCTAATTATTCAGTGTGTATAGATATTTTATATTTTTGTTAAGATTTTTTGACCCAGACATTATTCAGAAAAGTTGTTTTTAATACTTAAATATATTCCATCCTCATTTAACTTAGTTTTAACTTATGTTAAAAAATGTAATATTACAAATATTGAAATTTATTGATTTGTTTTGCATATCCTAATATATGGTCAAGTTAGATGATCATATTCAAATTTTGTACTTGAAACTACGATACATTTGCTATTCCTAACACATGGTTAAAAAATGGTGTTTGGGTTGGTTCCAGGTCTTTGCTATTGTAAACAGTGCTGCAATGAAGATTGGTGTGCACGTGTCCTTATAGTAGAACAATTTATAATCCTTTGGAAGAAGAAGGCAGCAAATCACACTGCCACGTGTGTACCTATGCAACAATCTTGCATGTTCTTCACATGTACCCCAAAACCTAAAATGCAATAAAATAAATTTTTTTAAAATGGTGTTTTATTTATTCATACAATGACATGCTATACAGTATTTGAAGTTATTAAACCACATTTTTAATACATCATATTAAGTCTTATTGAAAAAACTGTTACAAAAGAGTACACATAAGAAAACATAGAATAATGCCATTTTCTTAAATTTGAAAATAAATAATACATTATTCATTTCTCTATGAATACCTTCATGCAGTGAGAGTATAAAAGCACATTATACTCATGAGAGTAGTATTAATCAAATGCCAAATAGTGTTCACTCCTGGGAGAAAAAAAAGAATATATGGAGATAGAATAGTCATTTTATCTGTAAAATTTTATGTGATCTTATTTGAAAGAGAAACAATATGCAGTAAATAAACCAATATATTGACATTTCTTTAATTTTGATTTCACAATTTAAGAATCTTAAAGATCCTACAATTACAATTACACACACACACACACACACACACACACACACACGTGTTTTAAGAAGTGAAAAAAATCTGAAACAGATCTGCTTTCCAATCCAACATATTTCCAATCCAACATATAGGAAGCTGGAAGTTGTCACTAAACTCTAACAAAAGTAAAAATAAGCTAAAAAAATCAACAACTGCTCTTGATACAGAATAGTATCAAGACCCAGTCATTGGAGGCCTCCACACTTTTGTGAGTTTTATCTCCAGGAAATTAATGAAGTTTGCATAGAGAAAATATCCTTCATTATCCCATCAGAGTGTGGGAAGAAGAACCATCTAACAATATGCCAGAGCATTCTTTTCTTCATTACAAGGTCTTCCTCAAAAGAAACAATTTAACCACAGCCTAAACATGACTGGGTTTTGTCAGAGCCTAACTGATCTATGCAAAGGAAAAACCTCAACTTCATTCCTCTCTGAATTATTTTTCACCAAAGGCACTGGGCAGGAAAATGAAAAGGCACCTGTGAAGTTTACAATCCAGTTGTACAAACTCACTAAAAGACTGAGACCTACTCATACAACACAACCCATTCCATCCCAACTAACCACCACATTACTAAAGGCTTATCTAGAGCTGTTCCAGTGGTCAAGAAAAATTACAAGAAATACTAAAAAGCAAGCAAACAAACAAACAAAGAAAAATACAGTTTGAAGAGCCACAGAAGCAGACTCAAATATGGTAGGAAAGTTAGAATTGTTAGACTAGGAATTTAAAACAGTTATAATGAAGATATTTAGGGCTCTAATCAGTGAAATAACATCATTAAAGAAAAAGGGTGATGTAAGCATAGAGATAGAAATTCTCAGAAAAAAAAAGTGTTAGAGATCAAAAGCACTGTAACAGAAATAAAGAATGCCTTTGATAAGCCTGTTGGTAGACTACACACAGCTGAGAAAAGAATATAGAAGTTTGAGGATATTTCAATAGAATGCCAAAAGTGAAAAAACAGGAAGAAAAAGGACTGAAAATTAGCTATCGGAACAGAATGTTGAGAAACTGGAACAACTATAAAAGATATAACATACATGTAATGAGCAATTCAGAATAAGAGAGAAAGTAAGAGAAGTATAGGAAGTCTAATAACAAAAATTTCCCCAAATTAATGTCCCAAACCAAACTGCAGATTCAAGAGGCTCAGAGAAAGTCAAGCAGGATACACACCAAAAAACCTACCTCTATGCTTATAATTTTTAAACTGCAGAAAATTATAATTTTAGAAAACCCAAAAGAAGCCAGACATAGGGAAATAGGTTTTTCCTTATATACATTGGAGTAAATGTAAGAAATACATCTATCTTCTCAAAAACCATACAAGGAAGAAAGAGTGAAGTAAAATATTTAAAGTGTTGAGAGAAAAATCTAACAATTTATGATTCTATCCTCTGAAATGTTATCTTTAAAAAGTGGAGGAGGGGCAGGAGAAATAAAGTCTTTCTCAGACAAACATAAATTGAGGGCACTTGTTGACAGTAAAGAAGGAAAATGATAAAAGGTCAGAAACTTAGTTCAACATAAAGAACATCAAAGAAGGAATAAGTGAGTAAAATAAAAACTTCATTTTACTCTTAATTGCTCTCCAGATAACAGTTTATTAAAAATAACAATAGCAACAATATGTTCAATGATATCTGCTTATGTATGCATATGTATGCTTATATGTCTATCTATAAGTAGAATAAATGACAGCAATAATATAAAGAATAGAAGAGAAGAATTAGGCTTGTTTTGTTATTATGAAGTATTTGCACTAATCTTAAGGTGATATATTGTTATCTGAGAGTGAAATTAGATTAGTTGTAAATATGTGTTGCAAATTCTAGGGCAACTGCTAAAACATGTACAAAAAGAAGTATAACTAATATGTTAATAAGTAGAAAAGCAAAATTATAAAATATTTAACTAAAAATGAAAACTAAAACCTAAATATAAAACTCAAAAATGTAATATTCCTAGAAGATAACAGGGGAAAATCTAGATGACTTTGGGTATAGTGATAACACAGAAAGCACAATCCATGAAAAAATAATTGATAAACTGGATATCATTAATATTAATAACTCCTGCTCTGTGAAAGACAATGTCAAGAAAATGAGAAAGACCACAGACTAGAAGAAAATATTTGCAAAGCACACATCCAATAAATGTTACCCAAAATATACAAAGAACTCTTAAAACTCAACATTTTAAAAAATCCTCTATTTAAAAATAGGCCAAAGATCTTATCAGAAACCTCACTAAAGAAGATATTCAGATAGGAAATGAGCACTCATATGAAAATCCACATCGTATGTCATCAAGTAAATGCAAATTTAAATAATAATAAAATACTACTACATACCTATTGTAATGCTCAACATGCAGAATTCTAACAACATCGAGTGATGGTGAAGATGTGGAACAGCAGGAACATTTATTCATTGTTGTCAGGAATGCAAAATGGTACAGCCAAGATGGAAGACAGTTTGGCAGTGTCTTACAAAGTTAAATATACTCCTAAGATACAATCTAGCAATTGTATTCCTTGGTATATACCCAGCGGAATTGAAAATTTATACCCACACAAAAATGTGGGTCTAAATTTATACCCACAGTGATGTTTATACCAACTTTATTCATAATTGTCACAAAGTGTAAGCAACCAGATGACCGTCAGTAGGTTGTTAAATAAACAAACTTTGGTAATCCAGACAGGGAAATATTATTCCATGCTCAAAATAAATACTTATCAAGCCATAAAAACATATGGAGGAAAATGTTAGGCAAATACTAAGTGAGAAAAGCCAAACTGGAAAGACTACATACAGTATGGTACCCAAAATATCAGTCTGAAAAAGGCAAAACTGTGGAGACAGTAAAAATATAAGTGACGTTCAGCAGGGAGGTAGGAATAAACAGGAAGAGTACAAGGATTTTTGGGTCAGGGAAACTACTCTGATATTATAATGGTAGATATATGTCATTGTACAATTGTACAAATAGAATGTACTATGTTAAGAGTGAACACTAATGTAAGTTATAGATTCTGGTTGATAATGATGTGTCAATGTGATTCATCAATTGTTATCAATGCGTCATTCTCATGGAGTATATCTATAAATAGGAGAGTATATGCATATGTAGCGGCAGAGGGCATATGAAAAATGTCTGTACCTTCAGTTTAATTTTGCTCTAAACCTAAAACTATTTTTAAAAAATAAAATCTATTTTAAAAAGCAAAAGACAAATTTGATAGTTTTAAGTTTGTATATGGCCTGGATGTCTATAGAATTCTTTAGTAAAATGAGAACTCAATAACATTATTATATTAACAGTAAAATATCTACAGAAGTTACTATGCTTCAAAATTTATTAAGGAGTTTAAATACATTAAATATATAAATGTCATTAAGTAAATGTAATTATTTGTAATTTACTAGTGACATCACAAGATAAGGCAAATTATATAACTTGTCTCAACACGGTACTAAATAAATCTATGTTATTAATCGCAATACAGTAATATTCTCATTATACATCTTCACCACAATGTACCCTTTTGTTTCTTTACCTTAAACAGTTTTTCCCTGGAATTTTCATAACTTTTTTATTTAAAAAGATGCTTTTTATTATAGTATTCAGCATACTTTCTTTTCATTTTGCTGTAATTTTTCTTTTAGATATATGTTTTATCTGTGGTAGTTTTCTTTTTCTGTCTTATACGTTCTCTCTAATTATTGCCTTCTTTAGACCCCTGCATTTTGTGTATAAGATATTGTTCAAACTGCATTTCAATGTAGAGTTTTCATGGAAATATTAATGTTAGTTATATATATATGAACTTTATCAATATCAAGAAGATTAAAAATTGTGTATTATATTTAAAGCTCCTACTAATCTTATAGTTGTAAACAATTTTATCTAAGCACATTTCTCAAACTAATTTCACATCCATTGCAAACACACATAAGTATAAGCACACATATACCTTTTTTTTTCTGCATGGGATGTCTCACATCAGGCAATGTTACTGTGCACATTTTCTTAGGTCTGCTGTTTGTTCAGTGAGGTTTTATGTCTTCAGTATTGATTTTGTTCTGTTGATTATACTGTTTAGCTATTGTGATGGACCTCTTTCTTATTAATGATTTTTTTTCATTATCCAGCTCTTCTACATTCAGTTTTCTATTACTCAGAGTTTCAAATTTCACATTTGTGGTGCTGGAATTATGTGGGTTGTTTAAAATTTCTTTTGTTAGATTAAATCTTCTTTGCAAGCATCTTTGAGATCTGTCTTTTGCAAGATTTCCTTTTTCTCCTCCTCTTCTTTGTCCTTCACTGCTATTCCCTCTCTACAAAATTATTCCATTGTTCTCATTTATTTTGGTATTATTTATTTTTCATCAGAAGCCACAAACGTCTAGATGAACTATTTGCCTGAAAATCATATATATGGACTATTTTTTACATGTCCACTGTTTGAATTTATGCCTAAATCTCTATTGTGGGATATCTGATGTGTAGCCATTGTTCAGACATTCAGTTACTTGTGAGGAGGGAGAAGAACCTATGGACATAGTTAATGCTAAAGTCTATATTTTTTTAAAAAACCTAAATTCCATGAAAGTTGGTTGAATATCTTAAATTCTTCTTAGCCATAAAGTGATTGGTATATCTTGCTTCACTTTCCAATGTAAAGACAATAAAAATTGAATTTAAATGTATTTTATTTACTCTCCATTCCAAAGCTTCTTTTAGTCTGCTGCTACAATTTTTGTACATAGATGTTTACACAATTGCTTACTCTCCACGCTTACCATTAGACCATATCTTTTCTATTTAGGGATTTAGTCGATAAGCAAAATTGATGACATATAATTGGTCAGTCTTTCCTTTTGTGCTATATTGACATGCCCTGATAAAATTTACTGAAAAAAAATTTATTCTGTCTCCCGTAAAACACACACATATGCACAATTTTGGTGTCTCTATATTGGAAAACATTTGTAGGATATTTTGACACTTATTTTTCTTACTTCCCATGAAGTTTTCCATGCTTTTCATTAAGAGAGTTTTATATGATATCTGAGGTCCTCTTTCATTTGCTCCAAATCCTATTAAACTTCCAGAAAACTGTGCATTTGTATAATGAAGCTAGAGGCATTCCCTTTCAGTATGGATGATATTTTTTCACATCTTTTTCTTTAGCTTGGTTCAATGTGAATGAAGAAAATTTCACAAAGAGGCACAAATACTAATTCTTTTTCATTATTTATCTCCTAACTTTTAAATTCAACAATATAATTTATAATTATTCTCTTAAAATGGGTTAAGTCAGAATCCAAAGATGGTAATTGTTAGGATTTATTTCATTGTTAACTTAAAGCATCACATTTAGGAGGTATAACATGTTTAAAACGTTGATGTTGTTATAATGGATGTGGTATTGGAAGCAAATCTAACTTTTTAAGATGCTCTTTAAATTTTGAGTTTGGATGTTTAACAACGGTCAGTTGATCCTGATTATGACAAGTTGTACCAGCTATTAAAAAAAGCATAATTGCACACAAAGTCTCAATTATGGTTCCTTAACCACCAGAGCAAAACTGCATTAACCCCTTGCTTGTATTTCTTCTGTCAAGCAAAGCACTATTTTTTTTTATCACTAAGTAAAAACTCGGTTTGTTTAGAATTACTGAAATATTTTCCTTTTAAATTATTTTACTTTATTATTAAAATGACTTTGCTACTAATTTTAAATGACATAATTTTCTTCCCTATTTTATCAACATGTACTCAATCTTTAATGTAACTGCCATGTAGTAAAACATAAGTAAATATTTGTTGACTATATGAAAATAAATGATAGAAAAAAATAGAAATTTGGTGATAAATTATGTATTTTTCTCTAAAATCAGAGCAATGAGTGATCAGGGAAAATGTCATACAAACTTAGAACAACATAATAAGCATTCAAATTAAGTAGCCTAGTAAAACCTGGAAAATTCTCTAAAACTTCAAATACAACTTTGTATATTTTTAAATATACTTTACAATTTAAGTTAAATGTCAGATTTGATGTTTCTTCTCTTCTGCTACTAAACAAATGCTACATATAATTTAGCATTATAGTAGTTTGTCTTAAACCAACTTGATAATTTTAATGGACCTTTAAAAGATTAATCCATAAAAGATTGAATAAATGAGCATATTTTTCCTGTTTATTTTTCCCATGACAAATGCAAAAGTGTAGCATTAGTTTGCACTCTATGTTTTTCTCCCTTTTCACATGTACTATTTTAATAAGAGATTAACTTCGTTTATATTTCTTCAGTAGAGTTCCTCTTTAGTTTGGGCAATGTTTGAGCTGATGTTACATTAAAGGTTAAAATATCTGAAATTAGGCATAAAGGAGCATGTAAATGGATTTCCAGTGTAATTATAATAACCAACATTATAATTTTCTTCTTCGTCCAATCAACTGTCATGTTTTGTTTAAAATTTTGATTAGCTATGTACCATTTGTAATACAGGGTACTGACTATCACAGAATAAACAACAGTGTTCCACAAAGAAAAAAAAAATTGCAGTAAAGAATGTCTGTATCACACGTGTTATGAGATCTTTAGGGTGTCCGTTTTCTTTCCCTGAAACCTCTGTTGCCAGTGGCACCTTTGCCATTTACCTGAGCGCTTGTCCTGCGTCCAGGAAGAATGAGGTTTGCTGAAAAGTAAAGGGTGAAAAAGACAAACAGGAGCTTTATTTAGTGTTAGAACAGCTCAGGAGACCGACAGTGGGTGGCTCCCCTCTCTGGGCGGGCAGGTCATCCACAGAGTGTTTAGCTCTCAGCAGACAGAAGGCCCTAGAGAGGGTAACTACTCTCTCCTCACCGAGGTCCACTGCTCTCAGCAGAGAGGAGATCCTGGAGAGAGTAACTCCTCTCTCCTCACTGGTAGTGCTGACATCTGCTGCCCGCAGCAGAAGGGAGGCCATGGAGAGGGTAGCTCCTCTCCTCAGGCAGGTCGTTTGGCAGTCTCTGCAGGTCTCTGCAAGTCTCTGAAGCTCTTAGCAGAGAGGAAAGCTCCTCTCTGCTGCTCGTCCTCCTGACATCTGCTGAGCTCTGGGTGAGCCTGGGGCTTTTTATAGGCTTCAGAGGGGAGGAAGTGTATGCTGACTGACCCGTGGGTTTCCATGAGTTGACCTGGAAAGGCACTATTTCCCATTCCAGTTGGTGAGACTGGTAGCAGCCTTCAGGTCCTTCCTGGCCTGAAGGAGGGACCTTATTGGAGGACCCACCCCCTTCTACCTGGGACTGCCTCCCACTGTTCATAGCTCCCAGGGCTTTCTGCACCCCCTACCACCCAACTTCGCTCCTCTGAGATCTGAGTCGGTGCAACAGCAGGGAAAGCCAGGCATATAGGGCAGCCACTTCTGAGCCTGTGAGGGCAGGGGCCGCCTTCCCAGGCCCCCAAGAGTGCAGGGATGCCAAAGTCTGCAGCAGCGGTTTGGGTGGTTGTATGGGCGGGGCTCCTCCCTGTTCCCTGGAGCAGGCAGGCTCAGCCATGCCTCCCTGCTGCAGCTGGGATTGTAGCAGGCTGGCTGGAGTGGCTGCCACCATTGCTTGGACTCTTCTTCAGGAGATAATTACCTAAAAATCATAAAGTAACCAGTGAATAACACTTTCTCATGGTTATAACAAAAGGTTTCACCAGGTGAAAATTAAAAAGCTCCGTTAAAATACAGACTGCAGATGTTGTTAGCAAAAAAACCCCACAAAATAACATTGCTACATGTGCGTTTTTATGTCATTTGGGGATGTTCTTATGTCTTTCATTGGACCATGAAAATGACTGTTTTGGATATATAAAACATTTTCACTAAAGTAAAAATGAACCAAAAATATAACTTTTCCAAACCTGTAATTTTATTGAATGTATTTGATTTGTGGGATGTAGGTGGACATAATTGTATATTTTGTAAGACTAGTAGCCAGTTAAACACTAATAAAAAAAAATCTAGAGCATCAGAAAATGTTTCCACCTTGACAGGAAAAACAAGACTTGGGTCATTAGACTCTAACAGCTTTTAATGTCTTGGGACATTGAAACAATTACCAGTTGGAGAAAATGATTTAGCTAGCTGTGAAAGCTACTCAGGAGCAGCTAAATACTTACAAATGTTTTACAGATTTGGTCTGTGAGCTTTATGACCATCTCTGGACAGATGATCAGCCTTGATATTGGAATTGCTCTGCATGGTGTGGAGCTTGTCCTAGAAAAGCAGGTACATTCTTTTGGGGCTCTTACCAAATATACAAAATTTAACAGTATGCTCAGCCATCCTCTCACATTTGCACATACTCAAAATAAAGGAAAACTCAGAACCACAGTTTCAATTAAGCCAATCAGTGCGATTCTAAATCCTTCTAAGGCCAGTTCTTGCCTGAGTTCCCACGATACATATGTGAGTCTTTCCAAAGCTTAGCCATGCTGGCTTGGCAAAAATCTGAAAACTGTGTGTCTTTTGGAGGAAAACACTTTCTAGAAAACTCTGTCCTTCCTTTCTGTTGTGATATTTGCACACCAATTTGCAGAAAACTTTGATAATGTGATAGCTTCTATAAATCTTTGTCTCATTGAAAAGTATTTACCTTTTATATGTGCCATATACCACAACCTCACTGTAATATTTTCCCAGGATAAATAATTATATATAGAGATCAAAAAGTACAACATGCGGACTACACTTTCCTTGAAGCCTCATTCTGTTTAAATGCTGAAAGCTCAGTCTATTACTGGTAGCTCAGTGTATTACTGATATTTCTGGGAATCCCTGAAGAAAGCTAGCATATTTCACAAATCTCTTCTGGTCATTGATAGTTAATTTTTCTATCCACTGTGCTTCCCACTCTCATGAACCACTTTTCTTCTGTTTTTACAGCTTACTTCTTTTCCTTTCAAAAGTAACTTTCTCAGGATATTACTGCTTGCCCAGACTGTTTTGGTTTAAGCCGGTGTACATGTTCCTTCTTAATTCAGAATGTGGTTAATACAAGGCTGTAACATTTCACAACACATTGTTGAAATACAGGGAATAGCAAACTATAATGCATTAAAACAAATCTTTAAACTGAATTTTATTTATATAATCAGTAAGATATCTTATATGAAATCTAATCCTGATAGGATTTTCCGAAACCTATACTCGTGAAACACGGTTCAGGATGTAATCATAATAATACTTTTGAACATGATTCCTCAGCATGAATCTCCACGAAAATTACAGTGTTTAGTTAACCTCTACTTTAAGGTTCACCTTTCAACAAATATTCTAATACCTTTCAAAGATAAAACATTGGTCAGAGAAGAAAGATTCAAAAGGAAATTTTATATTTGTATAAAATATTTAAACATGAAAGAAAAACACCGAGACTTGGCTAATAATGCCAAGATATTTGTCACACAGCCTGTTGTAAAAGAATTCTGCTCGTCTTTCATGTTATGAGACATTATTTCCAGAGAAGACACTAAGGTCAGTCTTAAAACTGGTTATGGAGTGGCTGATTTCCCCTGGGTCTATTCTCCTAGGATTGATATGTTGAAGCTCTTATAGGGAAGAAGAAAAGTTGAACCTAAAGGAAAACCAGGAATAGAGATACTCTTCCAGTAATGGTAGCAGATTTGTGGTTAACAAACATAAAACCAACTACATATTTATCTATCCTCTATCCTGCCATCTTCCTCAGGGTACATCTAAATTTCAGCTGCAAGAGCAAGTGTTGAGAAGAAACAGGACTTAACCCTTGGAGAGAATGAGAACAATGCTTTCTCTCCTCCGTGTTCATGCTAAGCACTCCTGCAGTTTCCAAATGGATGCTTTAGGGTATGAAGTTGTTCTCTTTAAGAGTTATTTGGCAGAATAAACAAAACCTTCAGATACTTATGTGACACAATAATGATCAGAGGTAAATCTTTTGTATTGTATAAACAAACCAGACACTTTTATTCCTTGACTACTAAAAGTTATAATACATTATATAATATGGCTTTCTGGAGAAAAGAAATAGAGTTTCTGGATTATAAACATTTGAACATTAAATTGAATATTTGCTTTTTTGTACTTCAAAATGGCAAACAGCATGTATTATACTGGCTTGACATTATTTTAAAGCACATATGTGTAAAGATAGCACATAATTAACTATTTTGAAACTTCCGATTGCAGAAAAAGCTATTGATAATCTTGGTATAATCAAATATACAATAAAGTATCTAGGACTTTCCCATGTGTGTGTATGTTGGGGGGAGTTCTCTTTTAATGATACAAAGAATGGTTTTCCCTGAAAATCATATTCACATTTTTACCAAGTATGCATCTAGACTGCAAATTGGAACATGTAAGAACATTTAGCAAGAGCACTGCAATGCATTCAGTTTAATAAGGAATTCACCATATTAACTGGTTTGGTTCTTTAATATCTAAATGTTAACATCAACATGATGTTAAGTGGAAAATCAAGTTAAATTTTTCCCCCAATTATTATGAATGGAAGTAAAATTTAGCAAAACTTGACAAATCTACATACTGTTATAACTAAATATTAAATATCACAATTAGACAAAATGCAGAAAAATTTCAGTTTGTCTGCAGAATAGACTACTATCGTTACCATCTTTTCATAGATAGATCTCTCTTATGAAAATTAAACCTAAGTCACTTAAGGCCTAATTCATAACAATAAAAACTTTTAAATGTGACAGAATAAATACACACGTAGCACTATACAGTGATTTATTTGTGAAACAATACTTTATCAAATACATATATATATATATACAAGACAATTCATTAGCAGTTGATACTATGAGCAAAGTAATGAATTTCTTAGAGGTTGTTTATATTGTGAGTGATGAATGAATTAATTTGATGTGAATGATTCATTATTCAAGTTAGAGAAAACAAAGTACTTGATTCATGAGAAAAAATAGAACCTAGATCAAAAGTTGATTTTGTACTAGAGCTATTAAATTAAGAGTAGCTTTAAAAGGGAGCTTTGAGTATCAATAAGAGTACCCATCTAATACACATTTTGTTTCAAATGTGTACACGTTTTCAGTCTTACACATTTATATAATATATATTTCATATATATATATATATATAAATTATCATAGTCTAGTGATTTTATGAGGTATACTTTTTAGTCGTGTTTAAATATTTTTCATCAATATATTCTTAAGCTAGAGGAATACATGACTATATTTTGGGTTCTTTTCCAACAACTGAATGCTATTGTAGGACAAATTTATTTGATATTCTAAAACTCTGGAATCTTTTATTTCAATTTATTGAGTAGACTATACGCAAGTCAAATTTGTCTGTGGTAGCCTTCCTGAGAAATCTTATCTATTCTCAGAATATAATTAAAGACTTACTCTGAGTTAATGTTTGACAAATAGGTACTGCTATATTAGAATATTGTTGAGGTTCATTTTATCCAACATTCAGCTGAGTATTGCCATACCAGTGTCCATAAAAACATTAAATCAGCATCTCGAGAGAAAAGCTCATTTTCTTTCCTCTAATGCACTGCTTTTTTCCAGTTTTACTCTTTTTTCTTTATCAAAATGAATAATATCTAGGAGTCATCATGGGCTACTTTTCCACTTTGTAGATAATGTCTACACAGTAATAAATTCCTGTGTATTCTGACTTCTTAACATTTCTCCTTTTCTTCTTCTCTCTAGCTTTGTTGTAGGTGACTCATTGTCTTGATTAGAAATCTGCTTTCTAACTGCCTACAGACAAGCCAAGAAATGTGAATCAGTGTTAGAGGAAGCCACAGAGAATGAGGTAAATGTCATACATTCAATAGCATAAATAGATACAAATAAAAAAAAAAGAGAGAGAGAAAGCCACAGAGAAAGATCAGATTGAATGTACAATTAATTCATGGTCACCACCTTTAAGTAGGTCCACACAGTGCCTAGTAATCTTCTATGACTACTTGTCAACTGTGCTTTTATGCTTGCATGTATACTGTTTGCATCTCTAAATCTGCACATTTTCCTTAACCATTCAACTTTGCATAACCCTAACTTTTATTACCCAAGTTAACCACCTACTTCAAAGAGAAAAGAGAAGACACATATTGGGATTCCATCATTTTCCTATTAACAAACATAAAATCAACTACATATTTATCTATCCTATAGCCTTACTATAAATATAGAGTCTCTGTTCGTTCTCTCATCTGAGATTGATTTTTATTGTCTCCTGCCATCTTAAAGAACGTATAACTATAAATACACATCTAAATTCTAAAAATTTTCCTATAATTTTTAAATTTTCTTAAGGCTTTTCCATAAAATATAAAAGAAAGAAAGAAAAAAGTCTGACTCAAACTCTTATCACTCTTCAGCTACCAATCTCTCTGTTTCTTCACAGCAAAATTATTCAAGATTTTTTAGTTTGACGTCTTTATTTCCTCACAACTCTTCACTTCAATTTGGTGCTATTCTCTGATTCAGCAGTTGCTGAAACTGCTTTTGCTAAGTTACTTATGACCTCAAGATTCTCATCATTCTCTACTCTTTAACAGTGTTTAACCGAATAGTAACCCATTCACTCATCTTGGCTTTGTGTCCCCAGCAATCTTCTGATTTCTGCCAGACTGATTGATCATCTCTCAGCATGAATCTCCATGAAAATTACAGTGTTTAGTTAACCTCTCTCATGTTTTCTCCTAATTTATCATACTTCTCAAACCTCTTGTACCTTTCTTTATATGTAGTTTTCTTCTGCCTGGAGAGTTTTTCTTTTCAAATTATTTGCTTGGTTAATGCCTTCGTTCTTCATATCTCTTCTGAAAGCTTTCATCATTAGAACTCTATCTCAACCCATCCCCCATTACAAGATATCATAGTACAGTTTCTGTCTCCATTACAGCCATTTTAACATTTACATTTTTACATTTCCCTGTGTTATCATTTGGTTAATATTTTTCTCCTCTATCAGCTGCAAAATAGTTTTGGGCGGGTGAGAACCACTGTTGGTTCCTGGCACCATGCTCAAGAACTCTATGTAAAGTCAATGAATGGATATGGTATTATAATTTGATTTTTATTATTTTTTTAATCTCAGTGAGGCCAATTACGAACTTTTCAAAATCGTGAACTCTACCTTTGCTTCCCTAGTATCAAGCACAGCATCAGTTACATAGCAGGTACTCGAAAATTAGTAGTTAAAATAAATTGAGTCATGTGGGTGCACATGATTATTTAAGATAGAAATAAGATTGTAGTTAAAATAAGTTTTTCTCTTTAAAATTATTAAATACTGAAATTGTTAGATTTATTTTAATCCTATGCCAAAATAATGTATAATCAATACAAACAAAGCAATTTAAATTTTAGTGCTGTAAAACCAGACACAATTTGAGATAGCACAAATAGAAGGCAAATATAAGCATTTCATAGGAAAGCTCTACAACAATATATCATATAATAATAACACATAAATTCTTGCATGGGTATTTTGAGCTTCATCTTAAGCTTATTCTCACTACTAAGGATTTGCGTCCATCCAAAAAAACCTCACCTTGATTTATCTTTATTAACCACTGCCCTGTTGCTAATTTGTTTGACTCTATGACTATGTTTTTTAAACAATTCAAATTTATAGTCCACTTGTCATAAGTGGCTTAAAACAAATGAAGTGATTGTACCTTCTTTCCTTTTCTATAAGTAAATATCTATGGTCTTACTAATCAGTAATTTGAAATCAAAACAGATGGTTTTGAGGCTGCATGGCTACCTAGTTGTATTTTTTCCCCAATCTCATGAAGCTTCATGATATAAAATGTATACTTTTTCTATATATGAATATATGTATATACATATATAATTTAACATGTATTTACACATATATTTCACATATACGTACACACGTTTATATGTACACACATATTAAGGAATTATGGATTCTGGGCCTATACCTAGTTTTTGATTAACTATTTGATTTATGTAAATTACTTAGCAATGCTGAATTTTCTGAAATGTAAATGTTGGAGGTTGGATAAAAATCTAAAGATTCTGCAAACCCTAATATAGTATAAATTATTAAATCTCAGTAGCCTGTTTGTATAGCCACAGTATTAAATTTTATAATTATTGAGTTTAAAAAGCTGGAAAGAAAAAAGATATAAATGCTCTATTGTCCTGCTACCATCACAATTTCTATTTCTATACAAATTGCACAAACTATTAATTAAAACAATTATCGATCTCAAAAATGTTAAAAGCAGAGAAACACACCCAATAAATTACTGATTCCTTTATAAAATCTATGACAACAATGTTTTTAGATTAAACACCATTTAATGACATTCTCATAAATATCGAGTTAAAAATAAAACCCCTATGCCTTATTCTTAAGTCTCGTTGCTTTTCTCAAAAAAATTATAATAATAAAAATATAGTAAAGTATAGAAAATGAAATCAAGTATCTGACTTTCTTTTTTTATTTATTGCATTTTAGGTTTTGGGGTACATGTGAAGAACATGCAGGTACACACATGGCAGTGTGATTTGCTGCCTTCCTCCCCTTCACCTATATCTGGCATTTCTCCCCATGCTATCTCTCCCTACCTCCCCACACCCCCGTCGCTCCCCCATTTCCCCCCAACAGACCCCATTGTGTAGTGCTCCCCTCCCTGTGTCCATGTGTTCTCATTGTTCAACACCTGCCTATGAGTGAGAACATGCAGTATTTGATTTTCTGCTCTTGTGTCAGTTTGATGAGAATGATGGTTTCCAGGTTCATCCATGTCCCTACGAAGGACACAAACTCATCATTTTTGATGGCTGCATAATATTCCATGGTATATATGTGCCACATTTTCCCTGTCCAGTCTATCATCGATGGGCATTTGGGTTGATTCCAGGTCTTTGCTACTGTAAACAGTGCTGCAATGAACATTCATGTGCATGTGTCCTTATAGTAGAATGATTTATAATCCTTTGGATATATACCCAGTAATGGGATTGCTGGGTCAAATTGAATTTCTATTTCTTGGTCCTTGAGGAATCGCCACACTGTCTTCCACAATGGTTGAACTAATTTACACTCCCACCTTTGACTTTCAATATATTACTGTTTAATTCAACTAGCATCACATTAAGTTGAAATAATCTTTGATGAAATCAGAAAAGGCATACACTAAGAAAACATTGCTGCTTTTTTATAAACCATAATTAAGGTTTCTGGTGATTGTATCCCAGACATGACATTTATTTTTTTATTGTTGACAATTTTAATGTGTGGCCTAGCTTTGTGGATGAAATCACTAAGAAATCTTGTCGTTTACTTTTTTTACTACTATATAATTGCCTAAAATCATTTTCTAAAAATTGTGTAAGCTAATGGAAGTATTTTCCCTTAGACATTCATACTTGAGTGTGTGCAAATGTGCATAAGCATGGGCAAATGGGCATAAACAAAAAATTATGGTGCCATAGCTCATAATGTGAACACTTAAGTATAGCTCTGAAGGGTTGAAAACTTTCCAAATTACACAAGGGCCTGAGACTAGTTCTGCAAACAAAGCAGCAAAAATGACTGGCATGTAAGAATGTAATGAAAAGCAGAATCAGCTTCATATACTTAATGCTAAAATAAAAAGTCTCCCTAGGAGGTGTTGCCCCTAGGAATCTCTTAGGTTCATGTTTCTGCTTTAACAAACTACTGTAAACGTAGTTGCTTAAAGCAACACAAAGGTATTATCTAACAGTTCCTAACATCAGAAGAGTATAACAGGCTTCCCTGGGCTTACATCAGATGTTGCCTTTAAGAATGGTCTTGGGAGAATTTGTTCTTTTGTCTTTTCTAGTACCTAGAGGGCACTTGCTTCCCTCCATCCCACAGAGTAGCACATTCAAATTATTCTGACTTTCTTGGCTACCTTTTTAAAAAATTATATATATATATATATATATATATATATATATATATATATATA
>NW_016107389.1:2110468-2131142 GCF_001604975.1 Cebus imitator | reverse complement strand
ACCTCAGTGTGTGATGCTCTCCTCCCTGTGTCCATGTGTTCTCATTGTTCAACATCCACCTGTGAGTGAGAACACGTGGTATTTGATTTTCTGTTCTTGTGTCAGTTTGCTGAGAATGATGGTTTCCAGGTTCATCCATGTCCCTACAAAGGACACAAACTCACCGTTTTTTATGGCTGCATAGTATTCCATGGTGTATATGTGTCACATTTTCCCTGTCCCGTCTATCATCGATGGGCATTTGGGGTGTTCCAAGTCTTTGCTATTGCAAACAGTGCTGCAATGAACATTCGTGTGCATGTGTCCTTATAATAGAACAATTTATAATCCTTTGGATATATACCCAGTAATGGGATTGCTGGATCAAATGAAATTTCTATTTCTAGGTCCTTGAGGAATTACCACACTGTCTTCCACAATGGTTGAACTAATTTACACTCCCACCAACAATGTAAAAGTGTTCTTATTTCTCCACATCCTCTCCAGCATCTGTTGTCTCCAGATTTTTTAATGATCACCATTCCAACTGGCATGAGATGGCGTCTCAATGTAGTTTTTATTTACATTTATCTAATGACCAGTGATGATGAGCACTTTTTTCATATGTTTTTTGGCCTCCTCAATGTCTTCTTTTGTAAAGTGTCTGTTCATATCCTTCACCAACTTTTGAATAGGCTTGTTTGTTTTTGTGTTTTTTCTTGTAAATCTTTTTCAGTTCTTTGTAGATTCTGGATATTAGTCCTTTGTCAGATGCATAGATTGCAAAAATTTTTTTCCCATTCTGTTGGTTGCCGATTTACTCTAGTGACTGTTTCTTTTGCTGTGCAGAAGCTGTGGAGTTTGATTAGGTCCCATTTGTCTATTTTGTCTTTATTTGTCTTTCCTCCCTTTTAAGAAGACCCTTGTGATTACATTGGGCCAACTGGATAGTCTAGGACAATGACTCCATTGTAAGATTCTTAACTAAATCACAGAGGTAAAGTCCCCTCTACCATGTACATTTTCATATATACAGAATCCCATGATTAGGACATGGATATGTTTACTCTTCCCATCACAGTTGCCTATCAAATTCAATATCACAAAGGCATATGTCTAGATATTTGAAGAAGACATGTTTGGATTCCAGAAAAACAGGGGTATGTGGTACAATATACTTAGGCTTTGGTGTCACTTTGGGCAGGTTTAGAACCCAGAGGTGTCAGACACGGAACCTGTGACTAATTATTCAATCTCTCTCTTAGTCATTTGTATCATTTCTTGAATGGAGATGTAAATGAATTGTAAATTGAGGAGTTCTTATAAGAGCTGCAAAGATCGTACCTAGCAAATAGTAAGGTGCTAGTTATCAAGTGATTACTGAGATTATTATTATAGAGATTAATTCAAATTTTATACATATATCTGAATATTCTAAAATTAAATTACTTTTCAACTTCATTCAGATTGCTAGTTAATTAAGCACATATTATTTTTGTGGCTAGAAACAGGATTGATAGCATAAATAAAGTAAAACATTTACAAGAAAATATTTTAATGTGCCCCCCAAATTATGAATGCATTTTCATTATTTCACACCCCCATCATATATTTACCCCAGCTGTCCTAACCTGAAAAGTGATCTTTTGTATGTGTATGTGACATTTTTTATTGATTGTCTATAGATTTAACATTTTTATTCTGCTGTTTATTTTTATAAGTTTAGAAAGAAAAAAATGAAAACTGGTGTAATTGCTTAATTTCAATAAAATGAGGGATATAATATAGGTTCTTATAAAGTGAACTAATGTGTGAACTATATTATAACGTTTTCTGACCCAAATAAGAAAAATAAAATGAACAAGGAATTAGGCAAATAATATATAAAGGAAATGAACATGCAAAAACACAAATGACCAGTAAACGTATGAAAATATTGTTCTTGGATTTCCCAAAAATCAGGGCAATGCAAAATTTAAATAACAATGAAATAATTGTTTTACTTGTAAGGTTGGCAAAATTTAAAAGATTAATAAGAGTGCTAATGAGTATATGAGAAATGAGTACTTATAAACTGTTAGCATAAATTGGGTCTTTTGGAGATCAATTAGTTAAAATACCAGCATTTTAGTAAACTAACTTTTGTGTATTTTATAGCACTTTTGTAATAGTGGAAAAATTCTAAACACCTAGATGTCCATTTTTACATCCAAGAGGGCATTTCCGTATTATAGAACCGTCTGTATCCTTTTAAAGGATTCTGTTGAAGCTCAATTTAATGATAGGGAAGAATTTTTAAGATGTGTTTTTAAGTGAAAGCACGTTGGAGAATCAAGAACATGATAATACCTGTGATAAAAATCTATATATGTAGTACATATGTGAGTACATATATATACATGTGTATATATTGTATGTATATGAGTGTATTTGTATATAAATAGATGTATGTAAAGGAAGTTTGCCAAAGATAATACATACCCCTGATTAGTAATGTGACATTTGAGTGAGAAAAAATGGAACTTTAATGTTTTTCTTGATGTATTTGTATTTATTAAATCTTCAAATAACATTTTCATGTACATCGTAAAATTTAAAAAGAGAAAAAAATGTTTGGAGTTTAAGTATGAAAATAAAGTAAAAATCATGGAAAAATATGATTTTTAAATATTTAGGTTAAACTTTAAATTATGACTAGGGTTTTCATCAAGCAGAAAGGGTGGGAAAAGCCATTTCAGTAAAGCAGAAAAGCATGAAAAAAGCATACATGTATGAATGTACATGTGTAATTAGTTCATTTTAGAGTATACATTCCTAGATGAGTATCTCTTTATTTTTTGCTATTATCTAGGACATAACCCCATGTAATTAGGAACTTAATTACTCCTTTAATGAGAGTGGTGACTACAATATTCCATGGGGCACCAGTTTAGCTTTTATGTGAGCTCTAATTAAAATGTAAACATATTTTCAAAGTGTAGCAAAATTACTCTGCAAATCCATTTATTCCCCTCTTGTTTATAATCACACATTTTTATTTTATAAATATCCACTAAGGAAAATGAGTATTCCAGTTTAACTGTCAGTGTTATTTGAAGTCAGAACCACCCAAAAATCAGAAGAAGGAAGAGGGAAAGGAGAAGGAGAAGATCTGGAGGAAATAGGAGGCAGAAAAGAAAGGCGTAAGGGTGACAGAGGAGAAAAAAAGAATGGGATATGGGGAAAGAAGGAGAAGGAGAAAAAGGAGAACAGTAGAGGAACTTGTATTCATCCAATCATTCATTTGTTGTGCAGCTATTATAGTATACATTGCTTACTGGCCAAAGAACAGGAACAAGATCAGATTCTGTACACTCAAGACTGTCTGTGACATAGAGGGTTGCATACAGGTAAACTGCTACATTTAATACAGTGGTAGGAAACCAGAAAAATTATTGGTAAATCACATAGAAATGATTTTTCTCCAGAGGCACAAGGGATCCAAAAAGGTTTCATGGATGACTTGATAATTGAATGGATTTGAGAGTGGAGGAATGAACATAATTGCAGCATATGGAGAAATTTAGAGGCAATTGCTGCCTGAAATGAAGAGTGAGTCATACGAACAAGTGCAGAAAGTGGTGGAATATCTTGCTGCATAAGTCTGTCATGGAGAAGGACTAAACCTGAGGAGTCATCAGAGGTACAGCTGGAGAGAGTGAGATTTGCACTACAGAATATATATATAACTCTTACATTTCTATACACTTTCTCTTCATTGAGAGCTCTTATCTCAATTTGGCTCTGTCAATTTGTCCAAATTTATCAGTTTATTCTGAAAAGACTTCCCTTTCTTTACTCTCTGACCTAGCCTTGCCATCTTAATACTATTCATTGTCTTACCCATGTTGCCAAAGCACCTACTTTGGATTCATACAACCATACTCTCATATCTCTCAACATATGGGCTGCTGATTGCTGCAGGAGAAACCACATGATCATGTTGAGAAACCACATGACAATTTATGGTCTCCAGTAACACATAATTTCTAAATATTGTGCTGCCAAGTTTGCTCTACCAATCACATCAGAACTATATTTCAATATCTTACATGTTATTACTCATATTTTATATGTCCTCTATGGAACATTTTAAAAAATGTGCACATATGTGTATGTATATGTGTGTATGTGTGTGTTGTATATAAATCTATGCACACATTATATATATATATATATATATATATGTACACACACACACACACACACACACATGTGCATACAGCTCAATTCTATCACCGTGCAATAGCTGTTTGCTCCTGAAATTCATGTAAATTCATTTTGTAGTATGCACTTTTTTGTGTCTTTATTTTCCCAGCATAACATAATGATTGTGACATATATAGCTTTGTATATATAGCTTCTTGTTTTTAACTTACGTTGCGTATGATTATATCACAATATATTTATTTTCTTATCAATGGGCTGTTTTTAAGTTTGTTTTATCATGCTATAAACATTTTAGTACATATTATTCTTGAATAAATATAATTTCCTATGAATATGTAACTACAGTTGAAATTACTGGCTCATATATATATTGTATGTTATGTTATGATAACATATATGTTATTATTGTTTCAGTTGTTTTACTTACTTGCCAACATTCTGTGTTTTCATTTTTAAAAATTTTAACCAAACTAAATTAATTAGCATATCTTTGATGACTAATGATTTTGTTCATCTTTAAGTATCCCAATTAGGGATTTGGATGGATTTTGGTTGAAATGTCTCTTTATGCATTTTATCCATTTTTAAAAAATATTGAGATCTTTGCTGTTTTATTATTGAGTTCAATAGTTCTTTTTGTATTTTACTATTCAAGTCCTTTGTCAGATATAGTTCACATATCTTCCCCCAGTAATTGGTTTGTCTATTCATTTCCTTAAGGATGCCTCTTGTTAAACAGATGTTATGTTAATAACGTTCAGTTAATCAATTATATTTTTCTTTTTTTAATTCACCTGAAGAAATAATTGAATGAACCAAAGTCCTGAAGATATTCTTTTATATTTTGTTCTAGAGCCTACAGTTGTACATTCACATTTATGCCTAAAATCTATGTATAAATAATAGCTTATGAATATGGTATAATGAAGGGGTCAATATTATTATTTTTAAAAATACAGATATTCAATTGCTACAGTACCATTTATAGAGAAGGCCACTATTTTCCCCTTGCATTGTGATGCCACTTTTATTTACATCTTGTAGTATATGTGTGTCAATTTCTGGACTTTCTCTTCTCTTTCAGTAGTCTGTTTCCATTACTGCACTGGTTCAATTATTTTAGCTTCAAAATAAGCCTTGAAAACTGGTACTGTAATGGATAATTCTGCTAACTCACTTTTAGGATCCTCTTGACTAGTCTTGGTCTTTGCATTTCCATATTAATTTTAGGAAAAGGTTTTCACACAGACATCTTATTGGGATTTATCTTAAAATTATACTATATAGATGAATATTTAAATTAAATATGTAATATGCTTAATATAGAGAGAATTGACACCTTAACAATATCTAGTCTTACAATTTATGAGGATGGTTTATTTCTATTTATTTGCATTTAAGAATGTATTCCATATTTTGAAATTTTGCAAAAAATTTACAATAATTAATAGATTTTAGTATAGGTCTTTAATGCATATAAGATTTCTTCTTCATTATGTGATTTTTAATTTATTTTTATTTGCTTCTTATTTTATATTTAGGAATTTATTTTTAAATTTTAATTTTTTATTGGTTGTATGTATAATGGCCTTGTATTTAGCAACCTTATAAAACATACTTATTAATTCTAACAATTTATTTTTAGACTCTTGTATTTTTACACATGCAATTAGGACATTTGTAAATAAAAATTTCAATTGCTTCTTCTCCATTTTTATATATTTTCTTTCCCTGCCCTCATTGCACTTTCTAGACATTCCAAATGTTGAATAGAAATTGTGATAGTGAATGTCCTGCAATGGTTAGAATCTCAGAAGAAAGCATTTAATATTTCACTATAGTATTATGTTAGCCACATAATTTTCTGTTATCTATTAATTTGTTTATTTTTGGTGACTTGATTTGGTATTTCAGAAATCTGACAAACTTGAGGTTGCCATCGTTTGAGTCCAGACCACATGAAGTGTCATGGTGCTATGATTGTCCCAATTAGAGACACAGCTAATATCCAGCAACAACTGTCAGACACGTAAGTAAAAGCATCCCCATTTCATACCATCATGTGAACCTCAATTGTTGAGTCAACCTTACTGATCAAGTATTGAAAGCTGAATTCCTATATGCAATGGAACAGAGACAGCCATTCTTCCTAGGCTTTGCCCAAATTCCTGATCCACAGAACTGATAACTATATGAACATAATAGCAAAAAGTAATTTTTCATGAGAAAATGTGTGGTGGTTTGTTATGTAGCAATAGTAACCAAAACAAAGGTTTATATAAATAAATGTTTCATTTATTTATAGTTTGTTGTAATTTTTTAATCATAAAAGCATATTGAATTTTATCTAATATTTTTTCTGCATCTATTGAGGTGATTATATAGTTACCATCTTTTATTGTTAATATGTTAAATTATATTAATTTTTTAAATGTTAAGCAATTTACATTGCTATGCTAAATCCCAATTTGTCATAATATTTTATTTCTTATAACTTACTTAAATTATATTTGATAAAATTACTTTTAAGACTATTCTATGTTTACTAGATATACCATAAATTTATGCTCTTGTAATATCCATGTCAGGTGCTGATATCAAGGTTTTGCTAGTCTCACATAATGTGTTGGTGTTAATTCTCTCTATATTATTCAGAAGTATTTATGTAAGAATGGCATGTTTTTCATCCATGAATTTTTGAAAGAATTCATTAGTCCAGAAGTCACTGGACTATTTGGACCTGGAGCTTTCTTCCTGGGAAGGTTTTTAACTATGAATTTAGTATCTTTAGTAGGACAAGCCTATTTAGATTTTCTTCTTACATTGTACCAAATTGTTCTTTCCAAGGAATATGTACATTTAATTTCCATTTTCAAATGTATAGGTAAAATGTTTGAAATGTTTTGCAACTTGCCCAAGATAGTCAATTTTTGTGTTTGTCTATCTTTTATTTAACTTCTAAATGTTAACATAGTTAATATTTGAACTAATAGTTTTGACTAATAGTTTTAAAGTTTGTATTCTTTTTGGGTCTGTTTATATTCATTATTTTACCTTTCAACTATCAGTCACATTGTTTTTCTTCTTTCCATGTCTAGATGATGATGATGATGATGATGATGATGATGATGATGACTATGTGTCTGTTGTTGCAAAGAATACATTGTAGGGGCTCTAAGTTATATTACTATCATCTAAAGTTAGTTGAAAATTATTGTGGTAGTTACTTAAACTGCCATTGGCACACTTTAATTCTGTGAAGATTTTTTCTAGATGAGTCTATTTCAGTTTGTTCTTCTTGCTACAGCATATTTCTTACTGTCTGGACACTTTTTTTTTTTCTTACAACCTTTATTAAGCTTGAACTCCACTGTCCAATTTCTTCGTGCTAATACCACACTATCTTAATTACTGTCATTTTATAATATCACTTAATATATGGTTGTGAAAACCCAACTTTAACCTTCTTTTTTACATTATTTTAGCTATGCTTGGCCTTTTTGCATTACCCTATACATTTTAGAATAGGTATAGTTTGGGGAAAGTTGCCTTCTTTAAAATCTACTACATACTCGAAAATGGTATATCACTTTATTAGCCTGGCTCTTCCTTAATTTTTCTCAGTAATTTTTTGTGGTCTTTCTGTAGGAATGCTAGATAGGATTTTAAAAGTTTTGTACTAGCTTTTTGATGATGTTAAATAAAACCTTTTAAAAATTTCATTGCATAGCTTTGTGTAGCTGGTACCTAGAAATACAATAGATATTCACATATTGATTTTAGATTCATCAACTTACAAATTAATAACAAATTATAATCGTTTCTCTGCAGGATCTTTTTGTATTTGTCAATATAAACATTTGTGCAGCTGAGCATGTCAGTTTTATTTCTTCTGTTTAATTTTTATATTCATGATTTTAATTTATTAGCTTTATAACACTGGATAGAGTCTCCAGTGCAATGCTGAAACTAAGGCATTTTTCTCATTCCCAAATCAGAGAGAGAGTATACAATATTTCATCATTAACCAGCTTATATCATATGTTTTATTAGTGATTATTTATTTATTTATTTATTGCCCAAGTTAGAGTGCAGTGGGAGGATCACAGGTCACTGCAACCTCTGCCTGCCAGGCTCAAGTGATCCTCCCACCTCAGCCTCCAGAGTAGGCGGGACTGCACCACCATGGCCAGTCATCTTTGTATTTTTTTGGCATAAATAGGGTTTTACCATGTTGCCCAGGCTTGTGTTCAACTCCTGGGTTCAGGTGATCCACCTGCCTTGCCCTCTGAAAGTGTTAGGATTATGGGTGTGAGTCACTGCACCTGACCTAAAGATAATTTTATAAGCTTAAAAATTTTCACTTTTATTTCAAATTGGCTATTAGTTTTGTTTCATTTTGTCATACATATATTTGAATTCTATTAAATTCTTTTGTATTATTTATCAGCATAATCACATTATTTCCTTATTTATTAATATGATAAATCACACTGATTTTGGAAATGTTAAAGCAAATTCACATACTTGGAATTAAGCCAACTTGGTCATGCTATGTTCTCTATTAGATTTGATTTGCTAGTATTTTGTATAAAATTTTGGTACCTTTTTGAAAAATATTGGCTCAAATTTTTCCTTTCTTTTAATGTATATGCCATGCTTAGATGTCAAAGTTTTAGTTACTTAACAAAGAGAGTTAGAAACATTACTCTTTTTTTCTTTCTTTCTTTCTTTTATTTTTTCATTTTCCATTGGTTACTGTAAGTTCTAAGTTTTAAATATTTAAACTCTTCTAAGCAGAAGTTAAAAGTCTACTTCTGTGATGTGCTTTGTCTGTTACTCTTTTTTGTTCTGTCAATTTTTGCTTTCTACATTTTCAAGCTAGTATTTGGTAATTAAAAATTGATTGATTTTATATCTACCCAGTAGTCTGGTATTTTTAAACTTATATTTAAAAATTCCTGTTTTTTTATGATGTTTCTTACCTTGAAATCTAATTGGAAAAGTATCTATTTTATTTAATGTTTTTTTGTCATATAATTTTTTCAATTGCTAACATTTTAATTTTTATTTATATTTAAGTGGATCTCTTTTAGGGCCTATGTAGTTATACTTTTTAATCCAGCTTATTAATTATTTTATTTGGTATATTACTCTTTTCACAGGCAGTAAAATTACTGACACACACACACAATATACATATATATTTTAGACAATATAAAATTATCAACTTAATATTTGTTTTCTAATGGCCTTTTTTTTAATCTAAGACCATTCTAGTCTGAATGTTTCTATTTAAGACCAGCTCTGTTTCGAAGCTGTCCTTGGGTTTTTATTGAAGCTCAGCACCTTTCTCTGCCTAATTCTTTCTCCCCTTCCTTCCACAGGTGTTAATCATGAGAACACTCCTTAATGAATACAGTGCACAGTAAACTACACCGTAGAAGCCACTTCATAGGGAAGCAGGCAGTCAGAGAAATTGGATGTGCAAAGCTAGTTGCTGAATCATGTATTTCCTGGGTAGCAGTAAAAATACTATCACTGGTCATAAGTACCAATAAATCCTAGAAAAAAAAGTTGGTTCAATTGTCCAGTGGTACATTAAAGGACATACTAGTGAAAATTAATAGATTAATTAGTATAATAGTCAATGTGTTTGATAGGTAATAAGAGAAGGAGAAGTAACTCCAAGAATGATAGAACTGGGTACCTATTAGAACAAGATTCCCAAAACTGAGAAAAACTAGTCATGAACTGAAAACAAATTGGAAAGTCAGAAGGCCTCTTTAGCAGCATCTACTGAAGGGAGAGAGAGAGTAGAGGAAGCTGAGAAAATGGCCCTGGACATAATTCCACATTAGCCAGAGAATAAAAAATAAATTATCAAGCAAGGCAAGTGTGTTATGCCATGGCCAAATCTTTTCTTGGGAAAAGAATGGGATTACGATAAGGACTACCCAGGTTAATGCCCCTGAAAGTTACAAATTCTCACATTCCCCTGAACACTTTTAGACTGTACAAGTGATCCACTTGTCCAAGTTAAAAGCCATTATCCTGCCTCCTTGTTTGAAGTTAATGCAGAAGCTTCTGCCCTGGAGGACAATATGTACCCCACTCAGGTGTCTCTCCTTCTCATTTGGCCAACATAACCTAGCTGAGGATTAATTGCGCCTGATAAGAGAAGAGAGGGGAGGGTCTATAATGACAAAATACTGTGTGATCTAAGTAGAACTTACCTGCAGAAGCTGAGAGAAGACATTTGGAATTGTATTTTGTGGGGGATTAAACAAGGTGTATACCTTTTTTATTTAGCATGATTGAAAATATTTTGTCCTTTCTTAGTCAATTTAAAAATATTACATATTTTAAGTGCACAATTATAAACATAGAACTACATTTTAATTCATATTACATATGAGGTATTCTCCTATGACCTAGAATTTCATATAAATATGGTACATTTCCTGCTTATGAAGAATCTACAGTGGAAGACTGATATGGTTTGGATCTGTGTCCCCACCCAAATCTCATGTTGAAATATAACCCCCAGTGCTGTAACCTGGTGGTAGATGAGGACTGGTAGTAGGTGATTGGATCATGAGGGCCTGGTGGTAGGTGTCTGGATCATGAGGGTTGTTTCTAATGGTTTAGCATCATCCCTGTAGTGCAGGTCTCATAATCCAGTTCTCAGGAGATCTGCTTGTTTTAAAGTGTGTGACACCTCCCTCACCCTCTCTTCCTCCTGTTTTGGCCATGTGAGCTGTATTCCCCCTTGGCCTTCTGCCATGATTGTACATTCCCTGATGCCTTCCCAGAAGCTGAGCAGATGCCAGCATCTTGTTTCCTGTACAGTCTGAGGAACCATCAGCCAAATAAAACTCTTTTCTTTTTAAATTACTGATATGGCTTGGATTTGTTTCTTCACCCAAATCTCATGTTGAATTCTAATCACCAACGTTGGAGAAGTGGGCTGAAAGGAAGTGATTGGATCACAAGGGTAGATTTTCCCCTTGATATTCTCATGATAGCAAGTGAGTTCTCATAAGACCTGGTTGTTTAAAAATGTGTGGCACTTTCCCCTTTGCCCTCTTCCTTATTCTCCAGCCATGTAAGATGTGCCTGCTTCGTCTGTACCTTCCACCATGATTGCAAGTCTCCTGAGACCTCTTCAGCCATGCTTTCTGTGCAGCCTGCAGAACTGAGAGTCAATTATACCTCTTTTCTTTGTAAATTACCCAGTCTCAGGTAGTTCTTTATACCAATATGAGAATGTACTAGGACAATTTCCCAGTCTCAGGTATTTCTTTAGAGCACTGTGAGAGCAAACTAATAGAGAAATTTTGGACCTAGAAGTGGGGCATTGCTATTAAGATATGTGAAAATGTGGAAGCAGCTTTGGAAATGGGAAACAGGCAGAGACTGGAAGAGTGTGGAAGGATCAGAAGAAGATAGGAAGATGAGGGAAAACTTGGAACATCTTAGAAACTTGTTGAATGGTTGTGAGCAAAATGCTTGTAGTGATATGGATAGCAAAGGCCAGGACAATGAGGTTTCAGATGGAAATAATTTACTGTGAACTACAGCAAAGGTCTAGTGGAGGACTGCTGGGAAGGCACGATTGTATTTTGATAATGTTAGGAGGACAATTTGGGAGGAACCAAGGTGGGAATGATATGGTTTGGATCTGTGTCCGCACCTATCTCTCATATTGAATGTAATTCTCATTGCTGTAGATGGGGCCAGATGGGAGGTGACTAGATCATGGAAGCAGTTTCTAATGGGTTAGCACCAATCCCCTAGTGCTATTCTCATGATAGAGTTCTCATGAGATGTGGTTGTTTAAAAATATGTGGCACCTCCCCCACTTTTCTTTCTCCTGTTCTGGCCATGGGAGGTAAACTCCCCTTTGTTTTACACCATGACTTTGCATTTCCTGAGGCCTCCCCACAAGCCAAACAGAAGCCAGCATTATGCTTCCTGTACAGCCTGTGCAGCTGTGGGCCAATTAAACTCTTCTTTATCAATTACCCAGTCTCAGGTATTTCTTTCAGAATGGACTAATACAAAGTCTAACACACAATATGCTTTGTGAGCAGAGAGAAATAACTTAGTTGAGTAATCTCAAGATCCGCAAAATATGTTTCTGGAGAATTTGTTTCATGAACATGATATTGAAGCTTTCAGGATCTTCCCTGAATCCCTTCTACACATCCCCCACAAAAAAAGAAAGACAAAAAAAGTTTCAGAAAGTTAAAAAAATATATAAACCAAATGTTAGAGATAAATCTTCTTGTGATTTAGTATTACACTAATAACATCCCTCAATCTATCATCCCTTCAATTCTATCCAGCATGGGAAAGATTGAGAAAATGTACATTCCTTCTCTGGGAAAACATCCTAGAAAAGTTGTATATACAAAATATTTTTAAGGTTTGCTGAATTCAGAATTCATAAATTATGTCGCCTGAAGTACAACATATGACTCTTATTTCAAATTGGTCATCTTACTTCAATTTGTTATAATGTTATTGAAGTTATACTATCTAAAGTTCTAAATCACTGCACAATTTCTTTTCTAACTAGAAAAAGAGCTTTGGAATTGAATTCTTATCTTTTCTTTTAGCATAAAGGTATATTTTATCATACCACATTATTGGATTCCTTTTATGAACAAAGCTTTAGCATCTTAGTCCCACATAAATCAATGATTCTTTTTCTAGATTCATCTGACAGCATAATCATGGATGATTCAGTGACATATTTACATCAAGTCTAAATTGTATATTTAAAAATTTTAACTTATAATAGCAAGCATGAAAGTGGGAACAAGATTTCAACCCAGTGCAAGGCAAAAGATTATAGTTTTTATCACACATTCTCTTCTTTTATGACTTGTCACTTTCTCTAGTTGTTAACTTATTTTCAGAAATAATTTATCCAACACAGATGTAATTATTCTAGGAAACTTCTCTATTTGCTATCTTAATCTTCTGAATTCTGTCATTAATAAAATCGATATCTTAAGCTTTGATGAATAATAATGTCTAAAATTTATTAAATATTATTCATCAGGAACTGTATAGGACTCTTTTTAACAAGTTTCACTAATAATCATAACCTAAAATGTGACATATTAGTATAACTCACTTTACAGGTTAGAAAACTTAGTTTCAAAAGTAAAGTAACATATCAAGAAAAAATGGATATAATTATTACAAATGAAGACAACACCCTTTATCTTTTCATTTCCGCATTCTGAAAGGTATCAAGAGGCCTTTGATGAACAAAAATACATGGAACCAAACTTGGAGTTTTAAATTGAATGTCATGACTTCTTGTACTTTTTATATCATGTCCCCACTGATATGATAATATGATTAGCTTTCATCTTTCATTTTGCTCAATCTATTTTTATTGACCAATCGACATAGAATAGTAAAGTTTTCTCAGTCTGCTATTAAATATAAATTGTAAGTCAAAGATAACATGACACTGAGATAAGCTTCCTATATAAATAGAACCTACTAAAAACTAAACAAACCTTCAATGTGCACACATGTATTTATACTTTTTGGTGTGTGTGTTTGTGTACCTGTGTAACAATATGAATTCACATGGTATCCTGTTATCATAGTGTAAGTTTTTAGATGAGCAGCAAAAAAATATAAGACTAGTATGATTGAGGCACAAGGCCAAAACATAGAGCTTGAATTACATATAGAAATCCAAGGAAGGCATTTAACAGAAACATGTCATAGTAAGCACTTCATTTTTTATTAAGTTTTCTGCCTATGTTATGAAATAGGTTAGTGTATCATCTAGGGATACTGCAATAGTCAAGGTGAAAAATAATAGTATCTGGAATGTACATGATGTATTTGAACAGTTTACAACAAGTTCCTATTAAGGTGTGGACTGTATCCTGAAAATCATTTCTTTTTAAAGATATTACAAAGAGAAAAGAGAAATTTAGTGTTCAGTTATTGTCCTAAAGGAAAAATAAAACTTGGCCTTGGAAATCTCAGATTCTAATTACTTTGCTCTTAAATTCAACAGTCTGGAAAAAAAAAGTATGTAAACAAGAAAGACTATGGATCAGAGGAAACTTATATGTTATTTCTTAAAAATGTAGTGGTTTGTCAGTTTCCTCCCAAGAGATTCATAGGCAGTTAATGTAGAACTTGGCTGTTATAAATAGTCTTTTGTCCTCTGGGTGGTAGACACCTGCGTATTTACAAGCTGCATTTTTGTAGACAGCAATTTATCTCCCAGCACTACTTAATATCCGTTACACTATGGAGGGCACCAACATTTGCTTTCAAACACAAGAATGCAATGTTTGATTTAGGGTTTACAATTATTTTTTATTGAGATATTTTAATATGTTATGTTATTTCAGTATCTTACATATTTAGGAGAAATCTGGACATAACAAAACAAAACAGGAACATTTCTACTTCCATGAAAATGTAATATCATAATAAAATTATTACTTCTGAACAAAGAAAGACATTTCATCTATCAATATTAATGAAATACTTCAGCAAAATGTTATCTAACACATTGAAATATTCTATTATAATTTTTTATTGTTTATAACAAGGCAAGGCAAATAAAGTTAGCAGTTGGGAAAAAGGGATATAGGAAAGACACAAGAATTACCAAATATATAAATTTATATAACAATATAAATTTACCTAAAGTAGAAATTATACACTACATATTAAAATAGAATACTGAAATGGAAGTTTATATTCAGATATTTTTTAAAAATAGAGTTAATTTGAATGTTGGATACACTCCACTGTGTCTCCCCAACAAAGGCAATTTTCCATTTATGAATAAGAAATCTAAAGCTTGACATATCTGTATTAGAGTCTAAACATATAGCTCTATAATGGTAAAAAATGTGTACTGATATTTTTAATTATCGCTTTTCTGGAATTAACATTTTTTTGTATTCTCAGGTTAAATGTCATAATTTGCTATGTAAGTCTGTGGGTCACTGTTCATATAATTGTTTCTCTAAACACTTTATCATTTTCTACTATTATTAATTATACCTGGTGTGTGTTTTGACTTACGTCTATGTGAGTTTCTCTTATTCCAAAACTTTTATAGGTAGATTTAATAGAAAAATTATTAATAAGACTTGCTTGATTTTAAAACAATTAAGAAAATGTCAAAGCATTGTTTTGTTTGGGTGCTGTTTGAATATGTAATCTATTTGATTCCCTTACTTATTGAAATCACTGGTTTTAGTGGTATTCTTCAAGAATTCTTAAATCTTTGATCATAGGCTTGATTAAAACATAAAACATATTGATCTAAGTTTAGAAAATGAGTAATAAATTATTATAGAAAACAGAATCAGAATTCAAATAGACCTAAGCAAGCAAAATGATGATTAAATAATAAAAGCTGAAATTTAAGATGAATAAGCATAAAGATCTACTTTAAGGTTTTAAAAATCAAATTTACAAGTTAGAATTAATCTGACATAATAATGTGAAAAATCCCTAGGAATTACAGCTTCCTATAAGCTAGAAGTGTCCACTGAATTCTTGAAGGGATTTTGAGGGCATATTTTCTATCTATTTTGTCTGTTTATCAACTATAGCTTTAAAAAATTGCCTGATAGGAACAGGTACCTGGAAACATTAAAAAGAGAGAAGGAGGTTTGTGTTTTTAACTTTTAGCTTGGAAGAGTGTATGATTTGTGGTTTTACATCTCTGGATTTTAGTGTCTTCATTTCTTAGGAAAAGAGCTAGTTTAATTGATTACTAATGTTTATTTTAGCTTTAATTTCTAAATTAAATGTAATCATATATCAACAAACCCAAAAAGAAGAATGATATGTTTTAAATCAAGGCAATTAACACAGTGTTGAGATTTTACCTATCATAAACCAAATCAAGGACTTTCATATTGTCAAGATAAGAGATATACTTTGGAAGACAAAACACATATCAAGGGATGAATATTACGGCAAAGATAATTTTGTTTTACTAAAACAAAGATGAATGTGTCACAGCATTCAAACAGTTTAACCACTTATTACGTAAATTTTAAAGATAATTTTTACAAACATTGTGATGTGTTTAGGCTTTGTGTTCCCACCCAAATCTCATCTTGAATTATAATCCCCATAATGCCTACATGTCAAGGGAGAGACCAGGTGGCACTAATTAGATCATGGGGGCTGTTTCCTCCATGCTGTCCTCATGTCAGTGAGTCAGTTCTCACAAGATCTGATGGTTTTATAAGAGGCTCTTCCCCCTTTGCTCTTCACTCTCCTCTCTCCTATCACCATGTGAAGAAGGTCCTTGCTTCTCCTTCACCTTCTGCTCTGATTGTAAGTTTCCTGAGGCCTCCCTACCCATGTTGAGCTCTGACTCAGTTAAGTCTCTTTCCTTTATAAATTATGCAGTCTTGGGAAGTTCTTTATAGCCATGTGCAAATAGACCAATCCACAGTGAGATATAGTAATAAATCCAGATTCTTAATATAATTTGTGTTTTTGAATAGTGGATAATGAAAACATTTTGTAGGTAGAGTTAGAGTCATTTGAACAAAATCTTTTCACGTGGTTTGAGAATATCGTACTGAAATACTTTCGAAAATAGAACAATACCTCGGGGATAATGCTTTTCACTGTAGGAGATCTTATACTTACAATCATGCTACGAAGAAGACAGACTATTATTTCATAATTCAGTTGACCATCATCACTCTTACAACCCCATTGTTCCTATCTAATCAATATTCATGTTCTGTCAATTTAACCCTCCACTATTGTCGGAATTCATTAAACTCATCCACTTAAAATCCATATGAAGATTCTACTTGTTATCCATTTCTCTATTCTGTAATGTATCTTATATAATGCCACAAGAATAATCCATTAGAGTGGGGGGAAATTATATGTGCATAGAGGAAAAATTTTAAATTAACATCCTTGAGTCATCAAGAATGAGTGAGATTTAGTGACCCCAAGAAGTCACGGGCCTGTAAGTATCTGACTAATGCTCAATATATCTCAGAAATGCAGATTAAAAAATATTTATAATATGTAGACTGTACCTGTTGAGACAATGAGTTCCTTCATAATGATAATTTAGTTACTTATTTTATTCATTAATACTGCTATTGAAGTATTTAAATAGTAATGCCAAAGTTAGCATTTATTCAGGAGGCATTTTTATAATCTTCAAAACACATTGGTAATGCATATAATTATTATTACTTCAACTTTAAAGAGAGGAAAATTGAGGCTTAGAAATGCTGAGAATGTTAGAACCATGTCAATAACTAGACAATATTAGAAGTGAAATGCAAATTCTGAGTATTTGGCTGTAAAACCTAGCCCTTTTGAATGTACTATGTTAAATCTTATTTAAAGGCCCTCTTCACTCCCTGCACATATGCTAGATAAACTAGAAATATAAGATTACAGAATATTTAATCTACCAGTGATCTCAGAAACCTGCTCAAATCAAAAAACTTATTAAAATCTATATAGCTAATTGGTGGCCAGGTCAAACCTCTCTTCTTTCCAATGCCACATAATTGTTAAACAGGCAAGATAATTCAAAAATAATGAAAATGTTAAATTTGTCACACATTTTAGATTTTCCATTATTCATTGTCATAATAGAGTGGAGGTTACTTATCTTTCTGTGTTTGGACAGGATGTTATTAGCTACCAATGATTAATCCTAAAATTAATGCATATTTATTTAAAAATATAATTCAATATATAATATTTGAATATATATTTACTAGTCTTCTGGTACAATTTGAGATTTCTCATTTGAGTCTTTTAAAGGTGTTTAGCAATATTTTTCTTACATAAAAAACAAGTTAAAATTTTGAGTTTGAGTTTTCTTAAAATGAAGCCAGATTTTAAAGAATTGGTGCAAAACATTCTGATTGTATATTACCTCTATAGATTTATTATATTATCCCCCATCTCCTGTATATGTTAAGAAAATGTACTCTAGATTTGAAAATAAGTGGGAAGTACATGTTCTTCAAATTTCATACTGAGACACCCTACCCAAGTAGTAGTTAATTTTTAGGAGAACATACATTGACATTTCTGTTTGTTATTTGATTAGAATTTTTGTTGAACTGAACTGGGTCCACTTGCACCGCATAGTAAGACCAGATATCCACACTGAGGTTTGCAGTGGAAGAAAGTGAGGAGGTATTTATTTGCAGGGCACCAAGCAAAGGGGCTCAAGCAGCTAATACCTACATTTCAACTTTTTCCATGTCTTGTAGATACATTGGTTTTAACCTAAAAGGATAGGAGACCCTGAAGCAGGAGTGGTTTGTGGGGTGTGACTTCCTGCAGGTCCCTCAGTAAGAAATTTAGAACAAACAGTGGTGGTCAAAGTTCAACCCTTAGTTCTCCTTTATCTTAGGTCTAGGTGCCAGAGGATCCCTTTCGTGGGAGTCCCAGTTTCTGAAAAACAACTCGACATATGATAAGATGCTGTTGGTAGTTTCTGTAGTGGAACCAAACATTCCAAAATTCTAGCTTCTCTGGCTGTTAAGTCACCATTACCTTATTGCTTATCAAGTTACTTATTTCTCAGGTCTAGCTGGGTGCCTGGAATTTCTTAAGAAAGAACTCAAGATTTTCCTTTATTTCCACACTTGGCAGGGGCCCACAAGCCCCTAAGATGTGTCTCTGCTCCATCTCAGAATGTGTATATGGTAAAGTTACATACTAATCTAAACAGTTTTGACAAAAAGTTATGGTTTTGATACTCTTTAGGATATTGACTAAGTTTTGTAACCTAGCAATTTAAATTAGCTTGCCTTGTTTTTTATATATCCATAATGTTGTTAATGCTTTTGGAAATTGTGTTATGATCCTACCAGTGTCCTTTATTACTGGGTTAAATAACATGGTGACTTTTGTTCATTTTATATTTTTATAAAAGACATTTTGTGAATGTTTGTAAAATTTATACTTTGACATAAGTAATTCAACAGGTAGTTTCAATTTTATTTTATATTTTAAGTGACATACCTCCTTGAAGCCTTTTCAAAGCATTAAATTTACTTTCATACTAACAATATTTTTCTTTTTACACACATATTTAATAGGTTTATATAAATTAAAATTATATTTACAATACTAATAAATGGTCATAATCAAGGTTAAGAAAAGTAGCTAACAAATAGGAACAGAGTGCCTTGGAGTAATTGGAGACTAAACTAATAGCATTGAAAATTCTACGTGTTATAGCCATCATTGCTATATTAGAAAATAAAAATACTTATCAGGTGGGCTATTAATTTGTGACTGCGTAAATAAAAAATAAAATTCTAAGACCCCTCCAACTGACTGAGCAGACCCCTCCTCTTGGCTAAAGGCATTCCAAAGGTAACTTAAAAACTAGTTCAGACCATGATGGGAATGGGGGTTGGCCATGCCTCATTGTGCCCTCCTCTTTTTGGTATTTGGGCACAACTGACCAGTATTAACATTAAAACAGAGGTCATAAGACTTTTTTGTAGTGATGAAACATCAAATTAGAGCCTGGCTGTAGTATAACATCACATGACAAATAGCAGACCCTGAAAGAAATTGAAGTATTTTACCCAAAAATGTATTTTTCTGATGTATTTTGAAATAGCCCTGCAAAGCTGTATCTTACGGGGAAAAATCTTCATTCTGTAGAGAATCCCTATCCCTTTCTATATATTTTCCCCTGATCCCGGAGAGATTCTGGCACCTATCTAAGTCTGATAAGAAACATTAACAATCTGTCCTCTCTAAAGCTTGCTACCTGGGGGTTTCATCCACATAAAAATCTTGGTCTCTATAACCCCTTATCTTAACCCAGAAACACCGTTCTGTGGATTCCAGGCCTTAAGATAAACTTTTTAAATCAATTTCCAATCAGAAAATGTTTGAATCTGCCTATGACCTGGAAGCCCTGACTTCCAGTTGTCTCACCTTTTAGTAACAAACCAATAAATATATTATATGTGTTGACTGATGTCTCCCTAAAATGTATACAACCAGGCTGTAGTCTGATCACGTTGGGCACATATTTTCAGGATCTCCTGGGGCTGTGTCACAGGCCCTTGGTCACTCATATCTGGCTTAGACTAAATCTCTTGAAATATTTTACAGAATTCAAATCTTTTGTTGACAGATAGTTAAATAAAGCATCTTAACTATGCCACTTTCCGTCAGAGTATTATACATCTAAAAAGCTTTCTGTATACCCACTTCTCAAGTCTTTAAAACAGTTTGTTACTGGCTCAAGCCTGTAATCCCAGCACTTTGGGAGGCCGAGGCGGGTGGATCACGAGGTCAAGAGATTGAGACCATCCTGGTCAACACGGTGAAACCCCGTCTCTACTAAAACTACAAAAAATTAGCCGGGCATGGTCGCGTGTGCCTGTAATCCCAGCTACTCAGGAGGCTGAGGCAGGAGAATTGCCTGAACCCAGGAGGC
>NW_016107389.1:2093733-2110391 GCF_001604975.1 Cebus imitator | reverse complement strand
AAAAAAAAAAAAAAAAAAAAAACAGTTTGTTACTTCATTTGATCGGATTGATTTATCTTAATGTGTCAAACTTCTCCACTGCATCTGTTATCTACAATAACACACCCTATCAATGCTTATACTTTTGCTTGTGAGTGGAGGGGTTGTTTATTTTCTAATGTAAGCAGTGAAAAGTGAGTGGTGTCTATTTTAGCCTCTTTTATGAGGAAAATTATCAACAAGGAGTAAACAATATTCCTGGAGCAAAAAGAAGTTAGCCAATTATGTTTCAGAATGGAAATATTATTAGGGAATAATCAAGAACTATTTTCCAGAAGAAGTAACAGCCCTTTAAAGTGAAGATTTAAAGGCAGTAGGTTGTCAGGAACTAGAAAAGGATATGAATAGCCTAGGAAGCACACATTTGCTGCAAATTTGTCCAGGGAGACTTGACTGCAGTGGAAACCTATGGGGTTGCTACAGATGGTGGAGGATTTAGAGTTCAACACTGGCGTCCAAATGTAGCAAGAAAAATAACAATTGCAGCTGGATGATAGATTGTAGAGATGTTCCCCTCTTTGGAGGGAGAATAATGGACTTGTGCTCTAGCATTTCGTTCCTGCATGTCTTGAGGTTCTCAGATCATCCTTAGGAGAGAAGTAGTGGCAGGAGGACACACAATATGCTGAACTTCCTGCTAATCTGGCTAGTGAGAGCCTGTTTCATTTTAATTTACTCCAGGAAAATAAAGAATTTACACCCTGAGTGTTGTGCAGCCTTTCACATAAAAGGAGTCACAAAATTCATAGAAATTCAAGCACCAGTGTGAAAGATGAAGAACCTTATTTTAGAGGGAAGAGACAAATTCAGCGTTATGCCTGAAAATCCACAGGTAAATTAAACAGTACTATTTAAACTGCAAAAGACAAGTTTATCAACAGTAATATTTAAAGCATAAAATATATAATAAATAACAACATATGGCCCATCATGAGTGGCTCAGGAGAGGTAAGATTAATTAAGATTATTTTGTCTCAGATTGTTTAAGAAATGTGGGAAATGGCCCTTTAGAGAGAATCTTAATGTTCAACATCATATTTGTTTAAATATTTTGCAAAACTCACATTAGAAAATTGATCTGCCAACTACACTGATTTATTGCCTCCAGAAAGAATAAGATGATGAATCATTTTTCCCCCAAGTTTCTTTTGTTTCAAAATATTTTAAGGATTTAAAACTGACTGAAACTGATTTTATCAAAGACGTCAGTTGTTTAATACAGTGATTCTGTGCATGCCCACTTCTAAATGCATACAGAATGTAGTCTGGAAATAAGGAGTCCTCATTTGGGATATCTACGTTGTATGGAAATGAATGCACCTAAGGGCTAAACAAATAGACCTTTTCTTTTCTCCTTTCCCATGCATAAAATACGGGAAATGAATACTAGCACAGTTAACATATTCAATCATTCAACTTGTTTACTATTTTAACTGCATTTCTTAACATATACGAAATGTCAAATAATTTGGGGCATATTTTTAGATATTATCTAAAAAATTATTCTCATTAATAAAACTGGAAGGCTGTCTGTACATAATGTGCAAGGTAAATTGAACTGACAGAGCAATTATTTTAGTGATTTAATTTACCCAACACCAGTGTACCTTGAAGCCTCTGGGTTTATTCTTCCATGTTTTGAAGTCATAACTCATTTCCTTTCATGGTTCTTCTATTTTAAAAGTTGTTGAAATAAATTATATATTTTCTTACTGAGCAGAATAATGGCCATCCAGCTAGAAAAATAAGTCTTTTAAAGAGATAAGGCCACCTTATTCATGTTTGTTGATGTCTAATAGTAAAAGCAGCAGACCTTGAAAGAATACTGGTCTTCAGGGAATTTCTTTAAATCATAATCCAACTGTAAACTGGTTAAGGTAAGCACTGATATGCAGAGTACCGATTAGTATGTTGACAACCCATTCAATCTCAGTGTAATTTTAAAAAAGCTAAAGAGTGGGGTATATTTCTCTACTCATGTACAGTTGATAAGCTTTTGTAATTTAAATGTTGTAGATAGGAAATCCAGAAAAATGCAATAGAGAACTTTCTACCATACTCAATGAAATGATGATGTGGTATTCTACTGTATCCTATGATATAAAAACTTACATTTTATTGTTACTGGGCAGTGAGATAAATGCATTTTTTTCTTTTATATCTTAACTGTAAAGGTTGTACCTTTAGTTTGCATTGATTTTGATTATATGCCTTAAATTCTGGGTCTGTTATTTATAAAGTATTCCAAAGAACAAAGAAAAGCTAGTTACTAGCCTGAGTTTTTAGTGTTCAGCAAAACAAATAAACTAAATGATGAATCTAGACACGTGAACTTGAATAAATGTGTTTACTAAACTAAACTGAGAAACAATGAATAGTCCCATGTTAGAAATGAAGAAAGTAAGGCCAAGAGATGTTAAATAAGTAGCCCAAGAACCTCTAGGAATTGGCAAGACTAGATCAAACCAGCCAGCCTGCCGGTCCAGGGCTCATGCTTTCACCACTTCAGTAAACTTTACAGACCTGGGAGAAAAGAATTTGCACATAGAATCCTAAACCTGACCAAACAATCATTGAAGTAAACCAAAAAATTAATATATTTTCAGATATCTAAAGACTGAGGCAATTAACCATCCATGAACTTTTCTAAGATAATTTTTTGAGGTTGTACTATAAACAAGATAAAAAGTGGTACAAATAGAAGTCATGGAAAAAACTGTAATTAGTTCCAGTTAATACATTTGCATTTGAAATGTAAATAATTAAATGCAAATAATTGTTGATTGTAAAAAGAAAAAGACAACATATTTTCATTTTTCAAATCCACATTTTTTTCTGTTTTAAAATTAATTGCATGGCATATTTAGGACACTCATCATTATTATTTGTTAGTTTTTTAAAAAGAAAAATGATTCAAATATTAGTTTGGTTTCACAATGCCAATAAAGACATACCTAAGACTGGGTAACTTATAAGGAAAAAAGAATTTAATGAACTCACAGTTTCACATGGTTGGGGAGGTCACACAATCATGGTTGAAGGTAAAAGGCACATTTTACATGGCAGAAGACAAGAGAAGAGAGAGAGCTTATACAGGGAAATTTCCCTTTATAAAACCATCAGATCTCTTGAGACATATTCACTATCACAAGAATAGCATGGGAAAGGCCCGCCCCCATGATTTAATTACCTCCCACTGGGTCTCTCCCACAACACATGGGAATTCTGGGAGCTACAATTTAAGATGAGATTTGGGTGGGGACACAGCCAAATCATATCATTTCACCCCTACTCCTCCCAAATCTCATGTCCTCACATTTCAAAGCCAATCATGCCTTCCCAACAGTCCCTCAAAGTCTTAACTTATTTCCACATTAACTTAAAATCTGCAGTCCAAAGTCTTATATGAGACTAGGCAAGTTCCTTCTGCCTATCAGTCAGTAAAATCAAAAGCAAGTTAGTTACTTCCAAGATAAAATGGGGGTTCAGGCATTCGATAAATACACCCATTCTAAATGTGAGAAATCAGCCAAAATGAAGAGGCTAAAGATCCTATGCAAGTCTGAAATCCAGTGGGCAGTCAAATTTTAAAGCTCCAACATAATCTCCTCTGACTCCATGTCTCACATCCAGGTCATGCTGATGCAAAAGGTGGGTTCCCATGGTCTTAGGCAGCTCTGCCGCTATGGCTTTGCAGGGTACAGGCTGGCTTTGAGTGTCTGTGGCTTTCTAGGTAAAGGGTGCAAGCTGTCAGTGGATCTACATTCTGAGGTCTGGAGGATGGTAGCTCTCTTGTAAAAGCTCCACTAGGCAACACCCCAGTGCGGACTCAGTGTGGGGGTGCCCACCCCACATTTCCTTTCTGCACCACCCTGGCAGATATTCTCCATGAATACCCACCCCTGCAGCAAACTTCTGCCTGGGCATCCAGGCATTTCCATACATCCTCTGAAAATAATTTGAAAATTATTTTCAAATCTTCCCACACCTGAATTCTTGACTTCTTTGCACTCACAAGCTCAACACCACATGGAAACTGCCAAGGCTTGTGGCTTGCACCCTCTGGAGCAACAGCCTGAGCTATACCTTGGCTCCTTTTAGTCATGGCTAGAGCAGCTGAGATGCAGGGCACCAAGTTTCTAGAGTGTACACAGAGTGACTCTAGGCCTGGCCCATGAAACCATTTTTTCCTTCTAGGCCTCTGGCCCTGCGTTGGGTGTGGCTGTTGCAAAGGTCTGTGACATGCCCTGGAGACATTATCCCATTGTCTTGGGGATTAACATTCGGTTCCTCATTACTTATGCAAATTTCTGCAGCAAGCTTGAATTTCTCCCCCAAAAATGGAATTTTCTTTTCTACGGCATTGTCAGACTTCAAATTTTCCAAACTTTTATGCTGTGTGCCTTTAACAGCACCGAAGTCACCTGTTAAATGTTTTGCTGCTTAGAAACTTCTTCTGCCGGATACTATAAATCATCTCTCTCAAGTTCAAAATTCCACAAATCTCTAGGGCCGGGGCAAAATGCTGCCAATCTCTTTGCCAAAACATAACGATTCACTTTTACTTTAGTTCCCAATGACTTCCTCATCTCCATGTGAGATCATCTCAGCCTGGGTTTCATTGTCTATATCATTATCAGCATTTTGGTCAAAGCCATTTGACAAGTCTCTGGGGATTTCCAAACTTTCACACATTTTCCTGTCTTCTTCGGAGCCCTCCAAAATGTTCCACCTCTGCCTGTTACTCAGTTCCAAAGTTCCTTTCACATTTTCAGGTATCTTTTCAGCAGTGTCCCCCTCTACTGGTACTAATTTCCTCTATTAGTCCGTTTTAAAACTGCAGACAAAGACATGCCTAAGACTGGCTAATTTATAAGGAAAAAGAGGGTTAATGGACTCACATTTTCATGTGGCTAGGGAAGCCTTGCAATCATGGCAGAGGGCAAAGGCAGGTCTTACATGACAGCAGACGAGAAGTGAGCTTGTGCAGGGAAACTCCCCTTTATAAAACAATTTAATCTCATGAGACTTATTGACTGTCATGAGAAAAGCACAGGAAATACCTGCCCTCATGATTCAGTTACCTGATACTGGGTCCCTCCCACAATGCATGGGAATTTTGAGAGTGACAATTCAAGATGAGATATGGGTGAGAATACAGCAAAACCAAGAGAAAGTTAAAATTAAATCCAAGAGAAAGTTAAAATTAAAAAACTAGCAAACAATGATCTTGGCAACCTAAGAATGCCATACAACTTACAATTAAATGGAAAAAATTGTGGATTTTAAAACACATAAACAAGTAATAATTACTTGGAATATTCCCTTTCTATATGCTTTTCCAGGATTGAGAAAGTGGAAGGTAAGAATATAGATAAATATACACACAGTCATCTGAGGTCTATCACATTAGACAATGCTATGTATGTCTTCATATAATGAAAACCTTAAATTTCAAAGGAATGGTAATATCTCTATTCTAAAAACTATTTTAAAGTGAGGAAAAAGGGAGAAGACATCTTAAATCATTTTACATAGTAACTTTCCCTGACACTGAAACCAGGCAAAAATAAATTAATAAAGTAAAAATGTAGCAAATCTCAATTATGAAAATAGAATACAAAAGTCTTAAATAAGTGTATACCCATGGGAATGTCTTCAGATATACTATGTGTATGTTGGCACCAATTTAAAGTCTAGAGGCAAATAAATTCATCATATTATATCATTGGAATGCTGGTTACAATGTTACTTTCATTTGTAGAAGCTTGCCTGTGACAGAAAGAATATAAGAAAATTCCACGGCAAAAAAAAGAAAAACAGACTTTAAAAGAGTAGGTTAATTTGATTTCTGCATTTGCTCAAGGGGTATCTGCTAATATCCCCTGGCCTGCATTGTAACAATAAAGATAGTGGGTCTGAACAGACTGAAGAGAAGTTTAGAGTTTAGACCCAGAGAAATCTGGGAACTCAAATAAACAGCATGCTCAGTGTATGCAATAGGTAAACAAATTAACAAACAAAAATTTCCTTCAGAAAACAGTTGTGAAAATTTGTCCTTGAACACATATGTCTAAGCATGGAACAGAAAAACAAACACAAACAGACATTCACAGTTCTCCTTTGAGAATTCTTAACAAGCCCAAACTCTTAGCATTTGTGATACCTGAAATTCAACTACTTGGACATCTTGAAAATTCTAATGTCAAAAATTTAGTGTGAGTGTTCCTGGGTCATCAATGACATTAAGCATCTGGCAGAAACAAAGCAAAATCTCTGAAGAAAGTCCATTTAAACTCAGGTCTCAACATATTCCCAAAGACAGAGTTGCAAAGGACTGAAGTTCACTATGTATGTGTGTGTACATATATATATATATATATATATACACACACACACACACACACACAGATATATACATATATGCATATGTGTACACATACATATATACATGTATATGTATATATGCATATGTATATATACATGTATGTATGTATATATACGCATACATATATGTATGTATATATGTATATACATACATATATGTATATATGTATTTATGTATATGTAGATATACAAACAAAAGTAAACAACAAATATGTAATTATGCATCATATATAGGTATAAATGGTGATAAACAAATAGTAAAAATGAATAGAGATGCATGCAGAATTATATCCACAAAAATTACAGAAAATGAATTTAAAGATACAGAATGGTAAAAGAGGGTCACATTCTGTATATTTTAAGAAAAAAAAAAAGGGAGCTGAAAATAATGATGAAGAAGCAAGGGCCTATTAAAATTTGATAGACAGACTTTAAAAGAACCAAAGACAACTTTTAGAAATAAGAGATCCTGAGGTAGGCTAACAAAAAAATTAAAACAAAAGAAAACAAAAAAATTTTTAAAAATTTAGAAAGAGGTTATATTTGAAGAGAATTTCCAGAATTAATGAAAGACAACAATAATATATTTAGAAAATGCAGTAGATCCCCAGGCAGGATAAATAAGAAGAGTTTTATACCAAGACCCACAATAATAAAACTTAAGGCAACAACAACAAAAAATGTTTATAAAGAAACAATTAAAATAAGAGCTGATCTCTCAATAGCAATTGTGGAAATCAAAATATGTTGTAATGTTTTCTTCTAAGTGCTAAAAAAAGTATTTTCAACCTACTATTTATATGCAAAAAAACTGTTTTTGAAGACAGACACCATAGCTGTTTATAAACAATTCATCTAAAACATATGAACACACAAATGTGACCAAGAAAGTCTAATGTTCCCTTCAGCTTGATTAAAATTTAGAATATTATTTACTTTAGAAAACTTGTACTTTTAAATTTTTTCTCTAACCTTTTAAATTAAAATCATTTTTAAAAACTTTCCAATTTTACAACTCAAGAGTGTCTTTGTCAAGGACCTAGGAACTATCTTTTTCAAATGTAATCATCAAAAAAGACAGAGGCCCTATCGCCAAGATTCTGTGAGTAGTTAGGACTCTACCTTCTATCAGCACCAATTAGCAAAACCAAATAGTCTGATCACAAGTAAAACATTTACAAACTCAGGAATGTCTCAGCCTTCTGGACATAGTACCATTGATCAACCTCCCATAATGTCCTGGAATACTTTTTCACTAGCTCCCTTCAGCACTTAAAAACACTGCTGGATTTGATTCATGGGAGTTGATTTTAGGTTGAGTTCTGACCTCTCTCCCATTGCAAAACCTTGAAAAAATTATTCCTTTTTTGTTTGATATTGTCTGGTGAAATTTGCTTTGAGAATTCAAAGTAAATGAATATAAAATAGTTTTCCTAATACTAACCAAAGGCAGACTGTTGTAGCTATATTATTACCAATCAAAAAACACTAGACAAATCTGGAGACAACAGATGCTCAGGAGGATGTGAAGAAAAAGGAACACTTTTACACTGTTGGTGGGAGTGTAAATTAGTTCAACCAATATGCCAGACAGTGTGGTGATTCCTCAAGGATCTAGAAATAGAAATTCCATTTGACCCAGCAATCCCATTACTGGGTATATACCCAAAGGATTATAAATCATTCTATTATAAAGACACATACACATGTATGTTCATTGTGGCACTATTTATGTTAGCAAAGACCTGGAACCAACCCAAATGCCCATCAATGATAGACTGGACAAAGAAAATATGGCACACATACACCACAGAATACTATGCGGCCATAAAAAACAACGAGTTCATGTCCTGTGTAGAGACATGAATGAATCTAGAAACCATAATTCTCAACAAACTGACATAAGAACAGAAAACCAAACACCACATGTTTTCACTCATAGGTGGGTGATGAACAATGAGAACACTTGGGCATGGGGAAGGGAACAACACTCACTGGGCTAGGTGGCAGGGTGGACGGGAGGGATAGCGGGGGATGGGAGGATGGGAAGTGATAACACCGGGAGAAGTGCCTGATATAGGCAACGGAGGAGTGGGTAGGGGGGATGGAGACAGCAAACCACCATGGCATGTAGATTCTTATGCAACAGCCCTGCAGGATGCAGGATGTGCACATGTACTCCAAAAAAAAAAGTACAATTAAAAAAAAAAAAAAAACTAGACAAAAGGAATTACTAGAAATAAGGAGATTGTTCTGTAGTTTTTAAAAATTAAATTTCAAAGAAAATATAAAATTATAAACTTTTTACTTCATGGTTTCAAATAGTCAAAATAGAACAATTAGGATTACAAGGAAATTTGACAAATACACCATTATAGACACACATTTTAAAACATGGCTTAGTAGTCAATAGATAAGGAAAACAAAAAAGTCAATAATAGTATGGCCAATTTGAACTATACAATTATTATTTTTAATCACTTTATCCAATATTTGATAATACGTATTTTAATTGACTAATCATTATACGTAGTATGCAAGGATAAAATAACTCAAGAAATTTCACAGATTGCATATCACACATATCACCATCTCTAAACAAAATAAAATTAAATCACAACACAACAGGGAAGAGGCTTGGAAAATGAAAACCACCCTATTATGTGATCTGTGGCTCAAATAATAAAAATAATAAAAATAAGTAGATACTTGAAACTCAATAAATGTAAAGATTTAACATAATACATTATTGAAAGTAGTTAATAGAGAGAAATGTATAACCTTAGTTGCTTATATTAACATAAAACATAGGATTCAGACTCATGAGCTAAACATTCACCTTCAGAAATTAGAAAAAGAAGACAGTGAATCAAAAGAAGACAAATGAAAGAAAGCTAATGAGAAAGAAATCAAAGAAATATTAAAGAGAAAATAATCCCAATATTTAGTTATTATTTGAAAAGATTAATAAATTTGACTAATTTTAGGAATGATTAACCAGAGATAGAGAAAAAATGAAAAAGCAAATGTGATAAAATATTACCATTTGAGGAATGGGGTTGGGAGTAAGTGGTATGTGAAAGTTTTTGCACTTTTTGCAGTTTTCTTGAAGTCTAAAATTATTTCAAATCTAAAGGGTAAAAAGTTATAAATTTTAAGAGAGGATTATATTTTCTAACCTAAAACTTGTGAAATATTTTTTGCTTCATTGTAGGGGTTCACTGAAGTGTATCAGTTAAATAATATCATGTTGCATAAAAATTCTAAAGACATAAATTTCAAATTAAATCACAAAACAAAGATTTGAGGTCAAGTGAAATCATAAGGTATACAGACTGGTTCAAGAAAGCCACTACAGATATTAAAGTACAAAACACTGCTTAATGGCGTTTCATCAAATATTTCCACTTTTCTAAGGAAATTTGCACAAAAATACATTAAAACAAAGTATTTTGCTTTTTCATGTGTTTTAAATAAGCTAGGCTGTTTCTTAAGAATATTATGAAAAACATTTCTAACATCAAGGGTAATTAGATTAGGTTATATTTTAATGGGTATTTCCAAATTCCTTTGTGCTTTGCCAACCATTGGCTTGCATCCATTTGAACAACTCACTAAGATAAAAACTACCCAGGGACTCATTAAGAACTTGACCATTGGTAGTCAAAGTTTCAATGTGATTATCAGCGCTTACTTTTTCTTTTATGAACTAAGCTTTTTTAACTATTAGAACCCCTATAAATATGTCAGAAGTTTGAGACAGAGTTTCTCTCCATCACATAAGGCCAGAAGGAATCCTCTCAGTTGAGCTGCTTAAGTGAGAATTTCAATTACTCTAGCAGCCATTGCTGTCACTGACAGAAAAACACTTTAGGCAAATGAGCTAAGATGATTATTACAAATGTGGACTTAGAAACACTTTAGACCAGTGGTGAAGAAATTTAGTGTCATGCTGATCGCCACCAAGGCCAAAGGTAAAAATAAAGCTATGGAAAGGGTTTGTGAATCTTTTTCTACCTCAACGAATGAAAATGGAAGATGATGTTATCCCTATCATTTACAGGAATTTTGATGATTCTGCAAACATCAGTCACGTGATTTTAAAAGACTTCTGTACTCTAAAGAAATGACAGCAATAATTTAACCATTTAAGAGGTATCAATTTTGAAAACATAAAACATATGCACATAATCACATACAGCAGAGTGTTTGCAACATTTAGGTATAATTTAAAAGATAATACAATATCGTTCTGTATACTTGATATCTAGTTTAAGAAATGGAATTTAGAAGCCCCTGAGCACTTTCCACCAACGAAATCCTTTTCTGTCTACTTCAGAAAATTCTTTGAATTTTGTGTTAATCGTTCTTTGGCATTTGTTATATTTTATCATATAAAGGCACACCCTAAATCATATACATTTATATATCTATATTAATGAAAATTGTGATTAGTCTACACGTGACTTTAAAAAAATATATGCTTTTAAAATACGTCTATGTTGATGTGTTCCATAATGACTCATTCACTTTTAGTCTCTATGCAAAGAGTTTATCTGCTACTTATGGGAAATTGGATTATTTCTAGCTTTGGTATGTAATAGACTGTGGCTGTGAGCATTACTACACAAATCTCCTTATTCATGTTTAGAAGAATTTCCCTAGGCTATGAAATGCTGTGATAGTGTATGTGCATCTTCAACTATGTAAGGTAATGCTCAATTGATTTCCAACCTAATTTTAGAAATTTATTTATCTATTTCATTAATTATTTTTAATTCTTCTATGGTTAGGTTTGGGAGGTTCAGGTACAGGTTTTGTGCATGACTAAATTGCCTGTCACTAAGACTTGTTGTGAAAATGATCCCACCATCCAGGTAGTGAGCAGAGTACCTGACAGGTAGCCTTCCAATCCATGTTCCCCTACAACTCTCAACTTTCAACAGTCCTCAGTATCTATTGTTCCCATCTTTGTGTCCATGTGTATGCAGTATTTAGCTCCCACTTACAAGTGAGAATATGTGGTATTTGATTTTCTGTTCCTGCCTTAGTTTATTCAGGATGATGACCATCAGCTGCATCCACATTGCTGCAAAGGACATGATTTAATTTTTTGTGGCTGTACAGTGTCCCATACTGTATATATACCACATTTTAAAAATCCAGTTCACCGTTGACAGTCATCTGATTTATTCTGTCTTCACAGTTGTGAATAGGGCTGTGATAAACATATGTGTGCATGTATCTTTTCGGTAGAATGTTTTATTTTATTTTTTGAGTATATATCCAGTAGTGGGATTGCTGGTTTAAATGATAGTTCTATTTTAAGTTCTTTGAGAAATGTCCACACTACTTTTCACAATGGCTGAACTAATTTACATTCCCACCAGTATTGTATAAGAGTTCTCTTAGTTATACCACTTAATTTACATTCTCACCAGCATCTGTTGTTTTTTGCTTTTTAGGTAATAGCCATTCTGACAGGTGTGAAGTGATGTCTCATTGTAGTTTTGATTTGCATTTCTCCAATGACTAGTAATAATTTTTCACATGTATTTGTTTGCTGAGAATTTTCACATGTATTTGTTGGCTGCATGCATGTCTTCTTTTGAGAAGTGTCTTTTCATGTCCTTTGCCCATTTTTTAATGGGGTTGTTTTTTGTTTGTTGTATTGTTTAACTTCCCTATAGATTCTGGATACTTGACATTTGTCAGATGTACAGTTTGTATATTGTTTGTGTACTGTGTTGATAGTTTATTTTGCTGTACAGGGTTTTAGCAATTTATATTTACACCAGTAGAGTTTAAGAGATTCTGCTACAACACATACCTGGAAAATAGTTGATAATATAAATCCATTTGTGAAACTAGAGGTTTATTAATACTATAGTATAATCCCTTCATTTTAAAAATTATGAAATATTGGCCCAGAGATAATTTATGTTTATCTGGGACTACACAGCTAGTCAGTAGCTCATTTGGAAGTAGAAATCTAGTCCTTTGATTTTCCATCTTGCTGTCTCAATGAAAACACTTGCATTATCAGCTTCTTAACTAGAAGATGGCATTCCGTGGAGCAGAAGGAATCAAACCAGAATGATTGACCAAACTTGATGATTTGACGAAATCATTATTTCCCTAAATACCACAAATAAAAGTGAGATTTCTTCATTATATTGGAATATATGGAAATGCATAGACAAAACAGGATGTTCTGTATTTAGAATACTACTGAGAACTAAAACTCTATGATGCTTTAAATAGATAAGAAAGCCTGCAGTATTTGCTGAAGCTGAATAGTAGAAGTATGTAAAGCCAAAACCAAACAAAGAAACAACAGCAACAAACACCAAAGAAGAAAATAAGTGAATCTGATTAAATAGAGGAGCTCTAAGACTAAAATTTCTACCCTGAAATTCTGAACTTGAGAAACATGTTGCTAGTTATGTTCCTAATATTTAGACAATATTTAGGCTATTACCTATGAGTAATTAGGAGCCCATACACAAAATTATCTAATATGCTCCATAAAGTGGTTTTCTATAGCAGATTATCATTTTAAAAAATGATATTTCTTGGGGAAAGCCAGTATCTACTAAAAATACCAAAAATTTATCCAGGCGTGGTGGCCAGTGCCTGTAATACCAGCTACTCAGGAGGCTGAGTCAGGAGAATAGCTTGAACCAGGAGGCTATTCTCGTGTTATGGTGAGGAGAGATCACGCCACTGCATTCCAGCCTGGGCGACGGAGTGTGACTCTGTCTCAAAAAAAAAATATGTCTATAATCATATTTATTATTTCTACTATGTGCATAAATGTATTTATATATTTGTGTATGTGTGTTTCTATATAACTATATCTACAATGTGTATTTTTTCTTTAATCTCAGAAAGCTATTCTATATGAATTTCAATTGTGATTGAAATTTTTACAAAATTGTATTTTAAAAACAGTGTGACATTAGAATAATTCTTAAGTTTCAAGTGCTAATTCGTTCCAATCTAGGTTTATCCTATTTGAAAAAGGAGATATTTGAATTTCTGAGAAATCATGAAGAAAATTACAAATGTTAGAGCAATTATATTTAAAAGCAAGAATAATTAGTAAAGGAAATAGAAGTAGTATTTACCAAGAGTTTGCTAGGTAGCAGGTTCTCTGTAAAGGATTTTTCATAAATTTTATTTCTTTAATAACATTTTATGTGGCATGTTATTATCACTTTACATTATTCTTAAAGAGCTTAAATGAATTAGTATTATCACAAATTTATAATGAGCAGATTCCTGAAGTTGACCACTGGAAGATGCAATGTCTTATAGAAGTAAACCCAAGTCGTTTGTGACTTTTGAAAAATCCCTTGTGGTGATTACAAGGATTTTTGTTGTTGTTGTTGTTGTTTTTGTTGGTGCTGTTATGTTGTTGTTTTAAATATCTCTTTTGGATTTAGTCATTAGCCTTGTAGAAACATTGCTATCCCCAAAATTTCTTGATCTGTTCAGATTAGAATGTATTTTTCTTGTAGTATTTCTATAACTTTTACTTTCATTAATGCTCTGTAGTTCCATACAGAATATGATTGAATTTTTACCATCATAATTTTTTCAATGTATAGTATTTTTCAATAATCAAGTATCTCTGTATCTATAATTGTAATTCAAAAGTATATTTTTGACTGTGATGCCAGGTGTTCTCTTCTATCAAGTCAGAAGGTTAATATGTATGTGGGCATTTCCCTTGTTCTAAAATCATGAAGTTCCTAAATCATTCACCTTGAAATTGGTTTCTTGATAAAGAAATTACTGATTTCCTGCTACTCACAGTTTGTAAGAGGTGTGCAATTCTCAGTACTTTGTTAGAAGAGTACAAAGAGAAGACGTGTTTACAATGATTCCAGTCTGCTGGAAATTTCATATGTTGTACAGACAAAGGTAAAGTTTATTACACCACGTTTACACAGTTGAAGGATCAATAAATATTATGTTTAATAAAAGTCAAAATCCTAAGCTTTGAGATTCAATAATGGTAAAATTTATAAAGACTTATTATATTTATCCTAGCAAAGCCCAAGGAAGTATACATTTTGAAGTATTTGTCTTTAATAAAAGCATATTGAACAACACTGAATCAGTGAAACATGTTATTACTCAATTGAAAACACTCCAAAAAAACTTGTTCTTTAATGCTATTTAAACAATGTCAGCATTCTATTGTCTGAATCTCTTAATTTCAATAAACATATTTTGAGTTCTTAATGTTTTAAGAAAACTCTCAGACAAAAATGTTCATAAAATGACTGCCTTAAAATTTTAGAATATGTATATTATTTTCTACTTCCATTAATATATAATCTGTCTATAGCCTTCTTAATAACAAAAAAGTCATAGTTACAATTATGCTTCTAGTATAGAATCATACCAGAAATTAATTAATTGGATCAGTTCATGAATTTTTTCTGTCTTTCCATAGAAATAATGCTATAGAGCTTTCCAAAAGGTCTATGCATAGGGCCTTATGTACAATGTATATGTATGTTTATATACATAAATTTTTACTAGTTTAACCAAGAATCAGTCTAGCATTTAATATATTAATCTTTATTTTAAAATCATATATAAAGTTATAAAACCAAATAGTACAAGAAAGCCTTTAATAAATAACAATTCCTAACCTTACCCATTTTTATTCAAAAATTTCAACTCCCTTGTCTGAAAACCTCAACAGAGATTGTTAGCTATTTCAACTTAAACAAAATGATTTTAAGTTAATGGGCTTAAATTGCTCTCTTTAAATCACCTTTAGATGATACACTTTTGCCTCCTGCTCTGAGAGAAGACTTTGCTATTTCCTGCCATCCATACCTACTTCCTTATCTTCCTACAATTATTGTTTTCTTTGACTTAAAACCATTGTCAGTGTATAGACTATTTATGATTAAGAACATCTCTTTTCCTTTCCGTATTTTCCCTCAATTCTCTTTCAGGTCTCTATTTAACCTATTCCTTTTTCTCTCTATGCCCTTTTCTTCTAAGTTGGAAAATATCATGCTCACAGTTATGATAGGCCACTGACTTCTGTCCCAGAGTTATCTCTTTCTGTCTCAATAAGTAATGGATGTACCTTTTTTTCCCCCATGCTAGGGTTGAGTCTTATGTTTCCTGAATCCTTGGCCTTCTTCATTCTTGGTCCACATCCTTATTCTGATGAGCACATTTTAGGCATATTCCTTAAAAGTATCATAAAGATACAATACCAAGTCTTTTTTTCTCTCCCAATGATTAATAATTCACTTGACTATAAAACTCTGGAATGAAAACAGTCTGTCTAAATTTTTGAAGTCAGTACTCTGTTTTTAAGTCTTCTAGCACTTTAGAATTTCACTGAGAAATGTAATGATTTAATGAATTCATTTCTTGTATTGTTTTTCTTTTTGTAAAAGATGTTGTATGTTTTTTAGCTATCATTTTCTAAAAGTTTAATAGAATGAGAATGTTTATGGATTACATCACCCATAATATTAAGCATTCAGCAGGTCCATACAGACTGGAGACAGTTCTAAGAATTTTCTCTTTTCCACTTTCTCCCCTATTTTTTTATGAGTGGTCTTTTGTTTGTTTGTTTGCTAAAAGTTTTAATAGGTATTGAAAATTTGGAGATTACAAAATAAACAATTAGAAAACAAAAAAGAGTGCCTGGTAATTAAATATAGAAGTAATCAAAAGAAATGTTAGGAGGAATTTAGAGAAAACGCCTGTTAGAAGTCTTAGAGATAATATTTTCGACCTCATTTGTCTGGGCAAGTTAATAGTTGTAATAACCAAGAACTCTTTCTCATGTTCTAATTATTTTTTAAAGCATCCTTTAAAGTCATTATTTTTACGGTATTATTGAATCTTCTTTTTCAGAAAGTTGCTTTTAATAAATTTTATTTTAAAATTCTTTCTCTGATTTTTACCTTTTCTATGAACTCCAAAAGAATATCTATAACTGCCATGGAAAGCTAATAAGCATTTAAAACCCTCTCTGTGCAAAACAAAATGTGAAACTTTCCTACCAAACCTGCTTTTTCTAAAATGTTTTCCATTTAGAAATGGCAACACCTTGGCCGGGCGCGGTGGCTCACGCCTATAATCCCAGCACTTTGGGAGGTCGAGGCAGGTGGATCACGAGGTCAACAGATCGAGACCATCCTGGTCAACATGGTGAAACCCCGTCTCTACTAAAAATACAAAAA
>NW_016107389.1:2054633-2093529 GCF_001604975.1 Cebus imitator | reverse complement strand
AAAAGAAAAGAAAAGGCGTCACCTTCCACCCATTTCAGAATTAAACACCTAGGAGTTATTTTTATTTTCTTCAAACCATATGTCCAATTCATTACTAGTCCGGTAGATTCTGCCTTAGAAATATTTCCTGAATGATCCACCTTTCATGAACTTCTTTTCTTCTTTGTCCAAATACCACCATTCCCTCACCAGAAAGAGAGATGCTGGCAGGATATCCTATTTGTAGTAATTTAGACACTATCTTTTTACCTTTTTCTCTTTTTATTTTTTCAGTTATGTACACACTTGTGTCCTCTATTGTACCTGGATCTCATCTTTCTAAATTTTCCAGAAAATAAATGTTTGATTTTCTACTGGCTAGGGATGAGAGGCAGCACATCTAGCCAATGGTTCAGAGCCTGGATCATCGATGTGACTTCCTAGCTCAAACCTCTTTTGTCATTTATTATCTAAGGATCTTGGGCAAGTTTGTTTATCTCCCAGAATTTTCTCACCTAGGGATGAATACCTAGATGAAAAATACCTAGTTCATGTATTTGTTTTGAAGATTAAATCTACGTACCCATGTAACTATCTAAAGCAAGTTAATACCCAACAACTTTTATTTTAGCAGTAGAAATTCAGCTGAAATTCTGGCAGTGGGAAGACGTGTCATCTATTCTATTCATACAGGTTATGAAAATCCGTCTGTTTCTTGTCCTCTTCTTCCCTGTCACTCTTCACAGTATTGAGTGCCACTGTTCCTGAACATATCCAGGCCCTCTTCTCTATACTGAACTCCTCTGCAAAACATTGAGTTGCTAATTCCTACAGCACGCTAAAGCAATAACATTTCCCTAAGAGCTTTTTATCTTCCCAAACAGGCATTTAATTTTAATTTTCTCTGGTGGGTCTCTCCTTTGTCTTTATTATTGTGGTTTCATAACTCTTTGATTTTTTTCAATAATCTTAGAGAAGTTTCAGTAATGTTAGGAAAAAAGCATGTATGTTCAATTCAATACAATGCTGAAAAAGCAAGCCTTTAATATTATTTTGAATTTTTATGTGTATGTTAAATTGCAACTCATTTTAATTTGCAGTTCTTAGATGAGTAGAAAATTAAATATTTTATACAAAGCAAATATAGATATACAAAGAGAATTAATATATATGTGTATATATTTGTGTGTGTAGATATATATATATATATATATATATATATAGAGAGAGAGAGAGAGAGAGAGAGAGAGAGAGAGATGAGTAAATTATTTGCTCATATACTTTGTCAGGTTACTTTTCAGGGTTTTGATGGTATTATAAACCTGAATGTATAGACTCTCATTTTCTTTTAATTCTGCTTTCTATTCCTTTTTCCCTAATGTGCTATTCAAATTTGCATAAAGAGGTATGGATGACCGGTTAAATGCAGTTGCCAATATCTACATAAATGACACAAATCAGTAAAATTTATTTTTTACCCTTTATATTTCTTTTCTAAACTTTCACATGAACTACCAGAAATTTTGTGTTAATATTACAGCACATCTCAAGGATATTGGTAGATTTACATTCTGTTCAGTGTTGTTTCATTTATGTTTCCACTCCTCCTCCCCTTTAATAAAATGCTACTATTAAATTAATACAGAATGGTTTTAATACTCCTTAGATAAATGGACCTATACTAATGTGTTCACTGTGATAATATATGTGTTTTTATTTTAATGAAGATGATAAAATTATAAGCCAAAGAAATGATCAATGCTGGATGAAATTATATTCTAAGTAGTATTGTTACAGGTCTTTTCTCCTGTAGTTTGGCAAGTAGAAGAGTTACCAGCTCTTTTACTCTGATATTTGGCAAGTTCCAAGTTCTTATCTCCTAACCAAGAAGAATGAGATGTGCAGGTGCCAGAGATTGAGGAAGGCAGAGTAGAATTTTTTGAGTAACAGAAAACTCTCGGCTGTGGGAAGGACCTGAAAGTGGGTTGCCAGCCACAAGGCTGAATCCAGCAGTTTTTATGGGCTTGGGCTTGGAATGGGGAAATGCCTACTGATGGGTTTGTGGGTAGGTTTGAAAATAATACCATTCAGAAAGAGGCACGATAGTGTAAAAGACCAATTCAAGGGAGGAAAGGTATATGTAAAACAGGTGAAGTATAAGGACCAATCAGGAGAAAGCATACCAAATGGAATGGGAATTCTCAGTCTGGTCCCTGGATGTTATCCAGAATTTGTAGCTTGGGTTTTACACTTTAGACTGTCTTTGATTTGAAAGTTGGGTTTCAGTAAGAACCCAATCCTGTCTGTCTAAGAATTTGTCTGTGTCTCATTTCTATCAGCATGTACTCTACGCTAGGGTAAGACATGCATGGAATAAACCAGTATATTATTATTCACTCTCACAGAGGTGAAAACAGGTCATTTTTGTTCTCGTTCAGCATATACTTTTAATCCAATGTTAAAGAAATAGTGATTGATTTGCCAAAAAAAAACCAAAAAAAAAAAAAAACAACCCTCTCTCCTGGCCTACATTTTAGAAGACTCAGGAACAAAATTGCCCGATAAATTATTTTTTAAAAATTAGAAATAAATGATGTATAGGATATTTTTTAAAATATGGTAATGTGATCATGACAAGAGAACCCTTTATACTGGGAGATTAGAAATCCTCTCCAAGAAGATCATTTAAATTGATGTCTAAAAGGAAAGAAAGAGATAGCAATCCAAGATTTAAAAGGTCTGTTTTCTAAAAAGTCAATTAGGGAAAAAATCTCTATGAAGCCATTTGTTTTATTTTAGAGAAAATAAATTAGTATATTTATTTGATTACAAGTCATCAATTGCTTTCAACTGTATTTATTGTAGGTTGGATATACATAAGTGAAATAAATTATTTCCTTCCTGAGAAGAAATCTACACAAAGACACTAACTATGCTTTAATATGGTCAACTGATAAGCTGAGGCCTTTATATTTTTATTCTGCTTTTTGGATCTCAAGTTTTTCTTCACCTAACTAATTCTTCCATTCCATACCCACACATTTAAAGGAGCTTAGAAGCTAGGAATACTGCATGAGTTCTTTAACATCAAGAATGATTTATTATAATAAAGCCAATGTGTGGAAGAAAACTTTCCAAAATTATATGGATGAAATCCTTCACAATATTTTCCTGAGGTTAAAATTTTAATGTAATAATTAAAATTATTAAAAATTACAATTAAAAATTATATTAAAATTCAATTAACATTAAATTAAAAATTAAAACAATTATTAAGATAATTTTTAATGTAATATGATAATTTAATGTAAATATCACTTAGACAAATCTCTATGATTAGGACATTTATGAAGCCATTTATGTATGAGAGTTTGCCCTCTTTACTTCAGAGAAGATTGTGTTTACATGGAATGTGAAGGCAATGGTGAGTTTAAATGCCACATTGTTTACGCTGCCAGGGGATAATTCTTTGAGTAAAGACATTATTTATCCAATTGTGGCCTTCAAATACAAGATGATGTATTCCTTTTGTTAACTTTTTTTTTCTTCATTGTCTTGAAATTATCTGATTTAAGAATAGTTGTTAGTAAAAAAAACTTTATCTGCGAATGTTTTTGCTTCCTCTTATCGGGCTCTGTTAGCACTGTTTTTACATCATATTCTGGCTGAAGTCCTAGAAAAAGATATTAATACCAATTTCATTTTGGCTAAGTCTCTTAACACTTTTTAATACTAATGCAAAAATTTTGTCTATAGATATATGCTATGTGTATGAAAGAGAAAGAGAATCTGTGTATATGTGTTTGTAGTGTGTATGTGTGTATAACTGGTTCAGTATATGTTAGTGGCTGAGCATGTGGATATAATGTCTAGTTCTGAGTTATCTGCAAAAATTAGTGAGTCCCTGTAATTGTGAGTTTTCTTATGGGTAAAATGTGGATAAAAAGCTGGGCATGGTGGCTTGGTAATCCAAGCACTTTGGAGACCAAGACAGGTGGATCACCTGAGGTCAGGAGTTCAAGACCAGCCTGACCAACATGGTAAAAACCTTGTCTTAAAAAAAATAAATTTTTTTTAATGTGGATAAAATAGTGTATATATTAATGGTACTACATGAGGTAGTATAAATACATTGCTTTGTACAAGACATGGTACAGATTAGGCTCTGAATAAAATTGAGCAATTATACATTTTAAATTTAATTTATACTTGCACAGCAACTTTATATAAAAAATATTATTGTTTTTATTGACAGAGTGATTTGAGTTTGTTTTTTACAAATGTGTTTAAAACAATGAACTATTTTATTCCGCTAAAGAATATATAAAGTTTATCCATGTAACAAACCTACACCCATACCCTTCAAACCTAAAATAAAAGTTGGGGAAAAAAATCACATTTCCAGCTTTTTTTTTTTTCCACTTTTTCTTGCTTTCTTTCTGCTTATTGGGAGGTAAATCTTTCTTTGAATTTATTTTTCTCATGTTTCTTTTTCCCTATATTGTCTAAAGGTTTCAGTTTATGTTTATCGCTTTAATTTGTGAGAATTTAAACTTACATTTGAATTTACTGTTTAAAGTTAGACTTTTAACTATATCTAATTTTTATTCATATATATCTATATCCATATATATTTATTTCATAATATATAAGGCCTTATGAAAGCTTTGATTTCCATTTTCACTTTCTTTTATTCACATTTGTGTTAAACCTAGTGATTTTTATGTTTTATATTTTATTTGTATCTTGCATTTTTAGAATCTTATCAACCAGAGTTTGCTTGGATATACTCACATGCTTGTTTATTCATTCACATTTTCTTCTTGTTTCTCAGAACTGCCTATCAGGTCATTTTTCTTCTGTTTGGAGTACAAATTTGATTCTTTTAGCTAAAATGCGACATTACTAATCTCCATTTTTGCTTGTCAAAATATGGTTGCTGAACAATAATTTCTGAAACATAGCTTTGCTAGGAATACACCTCTGTACTAAAAGCGATGTTCAAAATGATAGTACTGTTTATTCCGGCTTTTTCATATTATTTTAGAAAATCTGCTATTAGCGTAATTGTCTTTTTGTGGGTTATCTTTTTTATCTGGTAGCTTTTAACTGTATCTCTACAGTTAGTGTCAGCAGTTTTGCCTCAAATTGTCTAGTTTTAATTTGTTTTTATTATCTCATTTGGGATTTGCCAGACTGCAGAATCTAAGGCTTGTTGTCTTACAGCATTTCTAAATATTTTCAGGGCATTATTACTTCCTGGAATATTACTTCCTTGATGTTTCTTTCATTTTCCCTTTTGAAAACCTGACAGATTACTCACATAGTAGAATGTTTCTTACACTCCATCATATCTATTACCCTCTCTGAGTAGGTCTCATCTCTCTGCATCTCTCTCTGGATGATTTCTTGAGATTTGTCAACCAATTCATGAATATTCTTTTAAATTGCTTATTCTCCATTCTTCCTAGTTCATTGGATTTCTAACTTAATTATTACATATTTAATTTTTATAAGTTCTACAAGAATCTTTCTCAAATTATTTTAGTTACTTTTGATACTCATTTGTGATAAAGTATTCCAAATACTCTTATTTATTTTAACATATTTAAAAGTCTTATTTCATGATCTGGTCATTTAAGCTTCTTAAGTATAAATATAATGTTTGTTTTTGCTAATATTTTGTGATTGAGCTGTTTCTTCATGTATGTACTAGTTAACAGCTTTATTAAGGTATAATTGATATAAAAAGAACTGCACCTATTAAATCTGTACTATTTGATGAATTCTGACATATGCAAACACATGTGATACCATCACCGCAAAGGTAATAGACATATCCAATGCCTCCCAAATCGTTCTTGTGTCCCTTTTTCATTTGTTTTTGCAGTAAGAATACAACATGAGGTCTACTCTCTTAATAAACTTTGGAATGTACATTACATGCTGTATAGCAGATCTCTAGAAACTATTCATCTAGTGTAGCTGAAATGTTCTACCTTTTGAATATAACAACTCCCCATTTCTTCTACCACCCCTGCCCCAGAAAACCACCACTCTACTCTTGGCTTCTATGAGTTTGAGTATTTTAGAAATTTCATATAAGAGAAGTCATACATTATTTGGCATTCTGTGACTGGCTTTTTCACTTAGCGTAATATCCTCCAGGTACATCCATGTTGTTACCAATGACAGTATTTTCTTATTTTTAAGACTGAATAGTAGTCCATTGTATGTATATACAACATTTTCTTTATCAGTTTATCTGCTGATGGACACTAGCATTATTGATGTATTTTGACTACTGTGAATAATGCTGCAACAAACATGAGAGGGCATATTATGGGTAGTGCTACAATAAACATGAGAGTGCAGATATCTCTCTGAGATGCTGACTTCAATCCTTTTGGATACATGCCTGGAAGTGAGATTGCTAAATCATATGGTAGTTCTATTATTAATCTTTTGAGGAATCTCCATTTCTCATTACTGTTTTCCATAGCTTCTGTACCATTTTACATTTCTACTAAAACTATATAAGGATTCCATTTCTCCACAACCTTGCTAATAATTGTTATATTTGTTTTTTTTTAATAATAGCCATCCTAGCAGATGTGAGCTGATTTCTCATGGTAGTTTATTTGCATTATTCTAGTAATTTATGATATTGAGCATCTTTTCATATACCTGTTGGCCATTTGCCTGTATTCTTTAGATAAATATCTGTCCAAATCCTTTGCCCATTTTAAAGTCAGATTATTTGTGTTGTGTTTGCTGTTGAGTTGCAGGAATTCTGTATATATTTTGAAAATTAACCACTTATCAGGTATATGATTATGAATATTTTCTCCCAATCTATAGGTTGCATTCTCAGTCTATTGATTCCCTTTGCTGTATAGATGTTTTATAGTTTTTAATAGCCCCACTTGTATATTTTTTATTTTGTTGCCATTGTTTGTGGTATTATATCCGAAAGTAATTGCGAAGAAATAATTGCCGAGACCAAGAAGGTTTTCTCCTATGTTTTCTTTAGGAATTTTATAGTTTCGAGACCTATGTTTAAGTCTTTGATCCACTTTGAGTTGATTTTTGTGTATGGTATAAGGTGAGGGTTCAATATCAGTTTTTCACATGTGTATATATTATTTTCCCAGCACCATATGTTGAAGAGGTTATTTGTTAGCCATTTCATGTTCTTGGCACTCTTGTCAAAGATACAGTTTTTGAGCTCATGATTTTTGGAATTTTATCTTTTGGAATCATTTCAGTGTTGGGTTTAGGATCTGTTTCTCCAAATATAATTTACAGCTCCATCTGCCAATTGCCTAGGGACACTGCTATCATAAAGCAATTAAAATCATCCTATCCTTTTTGTTTCTGCTTTTGTTGTTCTGTTTTAACTTATCTGTTATATATATATGTGTGTGTGTATGTGTGTGTGTGTGTGTGTATATATATATATGTATATGCATTCATATGTATATATGAGGTGACTTCTAGCCCCTAACAGGAGTGATAATAAATTTGTTTTGTTATGATAGACTTTTTCTTCCCCTTTGTTGTGCTTTACCAAAGCTAGATGACAAATAAATATGTTCATTAATGTGAAGTAGGTTTTTACTTCACTCAGTGAAATAGCTGCTAGTATAAATCTGTGTTTCGGCTGGACATGGTGGCTCATTCCTGTAATGTCAGCAATTTGGGAGGCCAAGGCAGGTGCATCACCTGAGGTCAGGAGTTTGAGACTAGCCTGGCCAAGATGGTGAAATCTCATCCCTACTAAAAATACAAATAATTAGCTGGGTGTGGTGATGGGTGCCTGTAATCCCAACTACTTGAGAGACAGGCAGAACAATTGCTCAAACCCAGTGAGCAGGGGTTTCACTGAGCCGAGATCACTCTGTTGCACTCCAGCCTGGGCAACAAGAGCGAAACTCCATCTAAAAAAAAAAAAAAAAAAAAAAAAAATCTTTATCTCCTGGTTAATTTCTCGACCTGACAAATCTCTTTGGGTGTGCCTCAGAGTTTCTCTCCTGGCTCCTGATGAAATGTTGGTGCTATTAAATCTAAGCCTTTGATTCACTAGAATGAATGCCAGCTCTACTGCTTCCTTTAAATTCATATTTTCTCATGGTTTCTGTCCTTCGTATTTATCTTAGTTGCCCCCAACTCAATCATACAGTACAAAATTTTTTTTTGCAAATTTTATGCACCATTGTAGTTATTTTATTTTGCTGTTATTTCTCAAAAATTTATAGTACCTATTTATGAAAAAAGCTTCTTAATATTGTCTTTGTTAAAAGTTTCAAAAAATAAATTGGAAAGGGAGAACTGCTTGCTACATATTGTGCAGGAATGATCATAAACTTTCTTATTTGATATTTTTATTCTCTAAATTCGCTTTGTGCTATTCTGGCTGTCTTCCCACCACACCTCCCAGCTTCATCACCTTCTCTTTCAACATCATATCCACTGCCAATACTTATAAATGGGAGTAATACATTTTATAGATCACCTGTGGCAGTATATTCTACACATCAAGCCATGTTTCAATGCATTTATTCTAAACACATATATTAGTGTTTCAGGTAATTATATTCATTCAATTCTAAGGAGGGATTGGTGGAAATAACCACCAAAAATTAATATCAGCTCCAGGGTTGTATATTTAAAAAAAGAATCACATTGTCTATTCAGTAAACAAAGAAATATTAGGCTTCACATTAACTTCTGATATGGTAAAATGTGAAAAACTTGTTTCTTAGAATGAAAGATTCTATACAAACATCCTGGACACTCTACCAAGCCCTGGATTTAATTTATTTTCACAGTCGCCTTATGGGATACTTACTATACCTGAATTAAATGATTCTTGGAGGAAGCAATTTTTCAATTCACAAGATAAGCTTTTAAGCTATTTCCTGTGAAGAGGCTGAGGCTCAGAAGGAGTTTAAGTCTGAGGTCACTTAACTGCAGGTTCAAGGCTCCTTATACAAGACTGTCTTCTTTAGTGTATGTGTCTCCCCAAATCAGATTCCTCTTATTGTCTTCTTCAAGAACTACGATAATAAATATCTCATGTATAGAACAATGTGGTAGTAGAGTCTTTAAAGATAAAATATATTTATAAATATGTATTTGTGAGACTCAGTTGATGGAGTTCAACACCAGCCTGGCCAACTTAGTAAAACCCTGTCTTTACCAAAAGTAAAAAAATTAGCCAGGCGTGGTGATGGGAGCCTGTAATTCCAGCTACTCAGGAGGCTGAGACAAGAGAATAGCTTGAACCTGGGAGGCAGAGGTTGCAGTGAGCCGAGATCACACCATTGCACTCCAGCCTGGGTGACAGAGTGAGACTCTGTCTAAAACACACACACACAGAAAAACACACACACACACACACACACACACACACACACAGAGATAAAATATACACAGCAATGTAGCATATACTTTATTTTCACTTCCTTCTTTAGTCAGGTATAAATCCTTGAAGTCATAAATATTGAATATTTGTTTCCATTTTGGGTACTTATCCAATTACATTGGTTGCAAAATATGTTTTGTGAGCAAACTAATTTTTCTCACAAAAGAAATGTGTGAGAAAATGTGAGAAAACCAGCATGACAAACTTTAACAGTTAGCAATGTGGAGGCCATAATGTAAACAAAATGTCTGTATTCATTGTATCAAAAACATTAGCTACCTATAGCATAAGCAGGAGATATGGAAGGTCTGGGAAAGGTATTATTTTAACTAATAGTCTGAATATAGAGCAATGCATGAGTAATGGGGATATAAATAATTTTGATAAACATAGCAGTCCAAATTACATGATTATTCACAGAAAGCTGTTGTTAAAATAACAAAGAAAAGTTTTGCTGAATCATGTGGCTGACTTAAAATTTAAATAATAGTGTGAGGAAGATAAAGCACATAAATATTCGTATTATTTTAATTATATTCAAGACTATGTTTTTTTTAAATTTTAAGTTCTGAGTACATGCGCAGTGCGTGCAAGGTTGTTACATGAGTAATTGTGTGCCATGGTGGCTTGCAGCACCTGTCAACCCATCACCTAGGTATTAAGCTCAGCATTCATTAATCATTTTTCCTGATGCTCTCCCTACCCTTGCACACCCACCAAAAGGCCCCAGTGTGTGTTGTTCCCCTCCCTGTGTCCATGTATTCTCATTGTTCAGCTCCAACTTATAAATGAGAACAGGTGGTGTTTAGGTTCTCTGTTCCTGCATTAGTTTGCTGAGGATAATGGCTTCCAGCTCCATCCACGTCCCTGCAAAGGACATGATCTTGTTCCTTTTTATGGCTACATAGTTTTCCATGGTGTTTAATGTGCCATATTTTCTAGTTTATCACTGATGGGCATTTGGGTTGATTTCATGTCTCCACTATTGTGAATAGTGCTGCAACTAACATACACGTGCATGTATCTTTATAATAGAAGGATTTATATTCCTTTGGATATATACCCAGTAATGGGATTGCTGGGCCAAATAGTATATCTAGTTTTAAATCCTTGAGGAATCACCACACTGTCTTCCACAATGGTTGAAGTAATTTATACTCTCACCAACAGTGTGGTACCATTCCTATTTCTCCACAACCTTGCCAGCCTCTGTTGTTTCTTGACTTTTGAATAATCACCATTCTGACTGGCATGGGATGGTATCTCATTGTGGTTTTGATTTGCATTTATCTAATTATCAGTGATGTTGAGCTTCTTTTCCAATGTTTGTTAGCTGCATAAATATCTTCTTTTGAGAAGTGTCTATTCATGTCCTTTGCCCACTTTTTTAATGGGGTTGTTTGCTTTTTCTTGTAAATTTGCTTAAGTTCCTTCTAGATTCTGGATATTAGAACTTCGTCAGATAGATAGATAGTAAAAATTTTCTCCTGTAAGTTATCTGTTAGCTCTGATGATTGTTTCTTTTGCTGTACAGAAGCTCTTTAGTTTAATTAGATCCCATTCATCAATTTTTGTCTTTTGTTGCAATTCCTCTTGGTGATTTCATCATGAAATCTTTGCACATGTTTATGTCCTGGATGGTATTACCTAGATTTTCTTCTAGAACTTTTAGAGTTTTGGATATTACATTTAAGTCTTTAATCCACCTTGAGTTAATTTTTGTAAGGTGTAAGGAAGGAGTCCAGTTTCAATTTTCTCCATATTATTGGGGGAAGCAGCAAAGGCGAAAAGACTTACCTTACATAAATTGGTTGTAAGTAACACATAAACTGGGAACAACAAACCACAGCAAACTGCAGGAGGCCTCTGGGGAGGCAAACCTCTCCATGCCTCATGTTCTGATGCAGGGTGACCTAGGCTCTGTTACCATAAACATTGTGGTCAAGTTCGTAAAACCCCTTTGTAGCATTAAAATGTAACCAGATTTGTAGGCTCCTTGTGAGGCCTGTGTTCCACCAGCTGCACATAGAGCATAGGCTAAAGATAATCCCATGTTCTTGTTTTGTGAAACTCCCAAACCACCACTGTTATCAGTCTTTAGAATGGCACACCAGTTCCGGCTCACTGATTCACCCCACCGTCACATCACCCTCTCCCCACCATCACCCCACTGTCTACCCTATAGATCAAAGTGATTGTAACCAGTGCATACTGTGGAAGACCAGAGCTCGGGGCCTTTGCATCCTCCTTTATGCACTGGCCCCCTGGTCCCACTATATGAATTCTTAATCTGTCTTTTTCTCATTCTTTTGTTTCCATCAAATTTGGGGTACCCACAGGTGGTATGTGGGGGGTGGTTCCCTACACATATGGCTAGCCAGTTTTCCCAGCACCATTTATTAAATAGGGAGTCTTTCCCCCATTGCTTGTTTTTGTCAGGTTTGTTGAAGATCAGATGGTTGTAGATATGTGGTCTTATTTCTGAGTTCTTTAATCTGTTCCATTGGTATATGTCTCTGTTTTCATACAATTATCATGCTGTTTTGGCTACTATAGTCTTGTAGTATAGTTTGAAGTTGGGTAGCACAATGCCTCCAGCTCTGTTCTTTTTGCTTAGGATTGTCTTGGCTATATGAACTCTTTTTTGGTTCCATATGAATTTTAAAACAGTTTTTCCTAATTTTGTGAAGAATGTCAATGATAATTTAATGGGAATAGCATTGAATGTATAAAGTACTTTGGGTAGTGTAGCCATTTTCACAGTATTGATTCTTCCTATCCATGAGCATGGAATTATTTTCTGTTTGTTTGTGTTCTCTCTGATTTCCTTGAGCAGTGGTTTGCAGTTCTCCTTGAAGATGTCCTTTACTTCCCTTCTTAACAGTATATCTATGTATTTTTTTCTCTTTGTGGCAATTGTGAATAGGTGATCATTCACGATTTGGCTGTCTGCTTGTCTGTTGTTGGCATATAGAAATGCTTGTGATATCTTTACATTGATTTTGTACTCTGAGACTTTGCTGAAGTTGCTTATCAGCTTAAGGAGATTTTGGACTGAGATAATGGGGTTTATAGATATAGGATCATGGCATTTGTCACCAAAGACAATTTGACTTCCTCTCTTCCTATTTGAAACCGGTTATTTCTTTCTCTTGCCTAATTGCCCTGGCCAGAACTCCCAATACTATGTTGATTAGAGTGGTATGAGAGGGTACTCCTATTTCAAGACAATTTTATAACGACAATGAAAGACTCACTTAATTAGAATTCTCTTTGAGGATTCTAATCCTAATCCAAGTAGAATTTTTATTATTTGAACTAGATACCAAGGAAATCTTTGTCATTTTTTTTCATATGAGTATATGTATATTTAAAAAAATGTATACATACCAGTTCAGTTAGAAAAGTTCATCACTGGTTATTAGAGAAATGAAAATCAAAACCACATTGAGATACCATCTCATACCAGCTGGAATGGTGGTCATTAAAAAATCAGGAGACAACAGATGTTGGAGAGGATGTGGAGAAATAGGAACACTTTTACACTGTTTATGGCAATGTAAATTAGTTCAACCGTTGTGGAAGACAGTGTGGCGATTCCTCAAGGATCTAGAAATAGAAATACCATTTGACCCAGCTATCCCATTACTGGGTATATACTCAAAGGATTATAAATCATTCTATTATAAAGACACACACACACACGTATGTTTATTGCCGCACTGTTTGCAATAGCAAAGACTTGGAACCAACCCAAATGCCCATCAATGATAGACTGTATAAAGAAAATGTGGCACATATACACCATGGAATACTATGCAGCCATATAAAAGGATGAGTTTATGTCCTTTACAGGGACATGGATTAATCTGGAAACCATCATTCTCAGCAAACTGACACAAGAACAGAAAACCAAACAGTGCATGTTCTCAATCATAAGTAGATGTTGAACAATGAGAACACATGGACACAGGGAGGGGAACATCACACACTGGGGCCTATTAGGGTGTCGGAGAGCTAGGGGAGGGATAGCAGGGGGTAAGGGGATAGGGAAGGGATAGCAATAGGAGAAATACCTAATGTTGATGACGAGGTGTTGCAGCAAACTAGCATGGTGTGTATATACCTATATAACAAACCTGCATGTTCTGCACATGTACCTCAGAACTTAAAGTATAGTAAAATAAAGAAAGAAAGAAAAAGAAATTCCAATCCTGGAACTTATTATGCAAAGATAAAATTGAGTGTAAAACTTAAATTGCCTATATATTCATTTACAGCACTGCTAATTAAACTTAAATTGAAAGTATGTTAAATATGCAACAAAAAAGTTACTATCATGCATTTGTCAAGTTAGTATATTTGTGCCTAACAATTATACTCTATAAATATTTCTTTGTTGCAACAGATATTAGAAAAAAATAAAAATGATCTAAAATAAGACACAATTTTATCAAAGATTCATGAACAAAAATTCCTAGTAATGTTATACTAAAAGGGTTAACGATTATTGTCTTAGGAAAGAATAGCTGTTAGCACTTTTGTTTGCTTCAATTTGATTATTCATATTTAAGGCCTTTTGTAAAATGAATAACCCATGTAAAATAAGTACTCTTAAAAAATTAAAAACACCAACTACCATGGGCAGATCAGCGTTAAAAGAAAGCAGTAAACTACAAAGTAACATTGATTAGGCATCTGTCAGTTGCAGCCAGGATACAGTGTCACAGCCACCACTCTATTTATAATGCCAAGTCACAAAAATACTTTTAGGATAGAATTTTTATATTCATTTAACAGATAGTAACCTGAGTTTTAAGGAGGTTAAAATATGTGAGACTATACAAGACCTAAGATGCAGAGCCTCTGAGCTCTTTCCTAAATAGATTGCTTTAGTCTATTTCTTTAACTGCAAAATTTTACTTGTAAACAAGGGATCTCTAGTGCATGAAGAAGTGGTATCTTATAAGTGAATAGTATTAAAGTAATTAAGTGTTATTATTATTTTCTGTGACCAATGAATTAGAATTTTTTTAAATTGTGGTTTCTCAGGTTAGTATGTAGGTGGAATTAACTGATATTAGTCAAAGATGAGGCCAGAAAGTGATAATGTGAATACATAAAATGGCTTTGTTGCAGATGTATGCCTTTTGTAAAAATAAGTTTCTTGTTTATTAAGAAACAAAATTTGAGATCATTTAATACCAAGCATGAAAGCATGAGTATCTGAGGACTTTATCTGTGAGCATTAAGATTGTGTTTAGAGTTATGTCAACTGGCTTCTACAAAGTGAATTCATTGCTTTGTTATGGGTCTCTTGAGGAAAGGAATTGAAAATATAATTTGTAACATATGGGGACATATTTTATTAAATATATGAGGAATCTAAAAGAACAAGGATATTGAGATTTTTTTGTGATTCTAGAGCATATGTATTAAAATATTCTAAATGGACAATGTTCAAATACACACCGCATAGAGGGTAGTATTTGTTTTTAATAAAAAATAGAGGGAAAAAGCTGTACAATAATCAAGTGCAGACAACATATGCTCATCATTATACTAACAGAAAAAACCTATTATTGAATTTATCATAATAACATCATTGCAATGAAAATACTGGCTATTGGGAATCTGTCATACTTTTCCAAAGATACATTCCAGGTGTCCAGGGCCTTTTAGTGACAGAGTAAATTTGGCACTCCAGTCACTGTAAACCAGCTCTAGAATCCTTTTAAAGACATGGATTAGAGAGCTCCTTTGGCACTAGGTAAATAACAGGTGGTGATGATTGACAGATTAAGTGGCAGCTTCTCAAGTAGTTACTCCTGTTGTTACTGAGAGTGGCAGGGAGTTTATAACTCTGCTTCTGTGGGTTGGGATAACTCTTCTGGACCGAGAGAGTCTGACATGCTGCTGTAACTTAATGATAAGTGGAGCCCACTCTCCATCTGCTCACTGAGGCTCCTAAACATTCTGCTTTCCTCTCCGGGTTTGGTGTTGTCCTTTCCTACTGGCTCTCCAGATGGGCCTGTGTCAGGCTCTTTAAATGCTCAGATGTGTTTGCTGGGACATCTGATAGACATCCATAAAATCACCTGACCTCTGTGTTCATCAGGAGACAGTGTTCATCAGGAGGAGACATGTCCCAATACTGGGAAACCATAAGGAAAGAGTTATTCATCTTCACAGCTGTCAGATAAACACCTGTTTGTGGTAACCGTGTGTGTGTGTGTGTGTGTGTGTGTGTGTGACAGAGAGAAAGAGAAAGAGAGAGGAGAGAGGAATTGTCTCTTTCCTGCACGTTATGCATGCTCCCCTCTCTATATTGGGCTATGTTTTGTCTCCCCATTGCAGTGTAAGGTCTAAACCTGAGGCTTGATGTCACATGCTGTCTTGACATATAGTGAAATCAGGTGGCCTTCAAATACTCTAACTGTATATTTATCTCTCCATGGTGTTCCCACAGATAAAGGCCTCTAGACAAAGAACTCTTCTTGTTAAAGGAAAAATATACAATATCCTTATTTCTAAATAAAGGGCTTCAGTTCTCTGCTCACCCAGGAAATTATGAAAACAAGTGAATCACATGCTGGATGGCAACCAGGGGTCACCTCACCCTGTTCACACGAAACAGTCTACCTTCCATACTGCCTGCTTACTCGCTTTGCTTCCAAATGTAATCCATGCGGGGGCCTGTGGAGTGCTGTGCCCTCCTACTCCAGGCTATGAGTATATGCAGCTAACAAACTGCTGTAGATCTCATTTGGCCAGAGTTGGATGTTGTGTGGTTGGTCATCCCCATAACCCTATTGTGGTGCCCCTTCTTTACCAACAGTGTGAATAGTAGGTGGTTAAAACTCCCATGCATTCTTTGGCCAACCATCCTTTATGCTCAGTTATATTCCTTCCACTTAAAAGAAACATTTCTCATTATAGTATAGGACACAATCATCTCTCTTCTCAAATACTGTATTATTGCCCTTAATTTTAGCCCTTCCAATGAATTCTTTTGTCCCTTTATAAGACCAACTTGCCACTGTGTCTGCTTAAAACACTGGGCTTGTTATATCTTTGAGACTAGTTACTGAGTATGTTGCTTCTTTGTGCTACACAGTCCTTTACACTGAAAATGGAGTACATAATTATGGAGTAAAACAGATTTGTAAATTTAAAAAAAGCCAGGTGCTTTATTTCTTACCCTGAACCTCACCTTTATTTCTAATTTAGGCCATGATTTTTTTTTAATAAGTCTTGTTTCTGGATCATAAGTGGAAATAAACATGTACTCCCCATGACTAATAGCATGTAAATATTGCTTCAAAGCACATGTTCTATTCACAGTGAATCAACTGCATTTTTTTTTATTATTAGTGACAGAATAGTATTCTGTATTAATATTAGTTGTATTATTGTTTTATTCTTTATTCTTTGGATAGTCTTATTTCTCTTGCTGGCCCCAGTTCCCATTCATTAATTATGTGCAAACAGCAACCTGAGCCCTGAGCCCTTGACCTACAGCTATTCTTTTTCTATATACTTTCCTTGGGTGAATAGATCATGTATTAAGTCTCAGTTCTTACTTTTTAATGATATACCCCAACAGCTCACATGAAATTGCAGTCCTCTAGTTGTACTATGCATTGATTTATAAGATGTAACATAATGAGTTCAAACTTTTCATTTTAAAATTTAAATAGTTTTTTCATATAACTTTTATTTCATTTTTAACATTTTAAACAGAAACATATTCACTCTGCTAGGTATTTATCCTAAAATCTTGGAATCATCTTTGATTCTTTTTCTTCCATTTTTGTATAATCACATAAGTAGCAAGGCTTGAAGAGGCAAATACGAAGACTGCACTGACTGGAAAAAAGAAACCTATAAGGGAGAGATAGTTCTGTAGGGGCTTCACATAATGTAATTATTGGGAATCAAAATGTATTTATTTTATATATTTACATGCAGTGTTCTCATTCACCCGCACTTGAATGGCTATTGTGAACAATAAAAGACATGTCATCATTTTTGTGTTACTTTATATTCTCTTCTCAAGTAGCTTTACATAACTTGATATTGTTTACAAAGTAATTTTAATCAAATGTCAAAATTATTTAATTTTCATAAGCTTCTATCTTCCTAAAATTAATTATGCTTTTTTGTGAGCATTAGTACTATATAAAATTATGTTTATTAATAAAATAGAAGCAAGAAAAATGATAAACAAATTTTGTCTATTTTTTAGACTTGCTTTGAAATAATCGGAAAAAAATTTCATGCGATTATTTTGGTACCTGATTGCCTTTGTTATTGGCTGTCAGAGAATTAGCAGTCAACTAGAAAGTACAGGTAGACTGTGAAAACATTTAAAATGGAACACTGTCATCATCTGTGAAACTAAATCAGAATGTGAAATCATTTTACCTACTTGTCTTCTTAGAGGAACATACAAAAGTGTAGATTTAAATATGCTAAGGGTATAGACTTTCTTCATAAGACTATAGCAAATCTCACAGATAACCCATAGATAATAGTAATTCAAAAGCAAGATTAATTATCACAATTTGGAATATATTTGCAGCAATATTTCCATGCACATATGTGAATTCTGTCTCTATTGCAATAGAGAACAGCATTCATATATGTGCATGGAAATATAAAGAATTGCTTTATAAACGTTGTCTTCCCTGAGGTTAAACATATACTCGAATGCAAGTAATTAATTTAATAAATTTTAAAGGAACATGCTAAATACGGCTATATGCAAGTAGGAATCATTAAAAATGCTTATTTCCTATGAATATTTGGAAATAAGTAACAGAGTAAGTTATTTTTCATTCAGCATTAACTTTATTTATGATTTTAATTGTATCATGAGCTTTGGTAATATGTTTCCAGGGAAACAGGATTGACCTGTTTAAAGGAAATATTTGCATATAACTTTTGAAAAACATTAGCAATAACAAATATAAATACAGTAAAATTTAGACAAAGAATAGGAGATACACACATACATATGTTTAAATTTACTGCAGATTACTGATTAATCTCTCCGTGGCTTACATAAAAGACCTCAAGTGTAGGCTAATAAAAAAGACTACGCTGGTAGATAAGTCTCTCTGAAAATTGGTTAGAGTTCAGCAAGTCTTTTCCATGTTTTTTCTTGGATTAGGCTGATTAATGAGAGGGCTAATATTTAGGTTGACCTTGTCTATATCAAAATCTTAGTCAAGGGAGGAGGATTATAGGAATAGAAATCTATTAGCACATTCCCTGAAGGAAAGGACTCAGTGAATTTTTCAAATCAACACTCTATATTTTTTTAAAAAATAAAAACTCATTTAAATAAGAGTTTTAAACTTTTTTATCAGAGCTAAGTACAAAATACATTGAATGGAAAAGATATGCACCATTCTTAATTTCTTATTTCATTTGAAATTATTTTTCTCTCAATATATGCCTTCATTCTTTATGATAATTCAGTAAGCTGCTGAGATAGCACAAATGATTCAATCATGAAATCAAACTCCCGTGAATCAGAGATAAAATCCTGTATCAAGATTTAATAATAATTTCAAAGATACAAGTAATTATGAAATAAAATGTCATGTTTAATAAAACAAATGCAAATTAGAATAAGATTTAATTTCAGAGTTATTGGATTGATGATAAGAATGGAAAAATAGAGGTAAATAGGCCCTTTCCAACAATTTTTTAAATATGGAAATTGGCACAAATTTATAGTGTAATTTTACTATCTATTTCAAATTTTAAAATGTGCATACTCTTTTACTGAAATACATATATATATATGTATATATATATACACACACACACTATATTTGTATATATCCTGCTGTGCTTCAGTGTGTGTGTGTATATATATATACATATATATATAATATATATAATATATACCTCACATATATATATCCTGCTGTGCTCCAGTTTATATATATATATAAATATCTATTATGCTGTGAAAGCAGCGTAAGTACAGAAAATTAGAAAACAAGTATATCAGAAAAATATACACTGGAGCACAGCAGGATATATACAAGTATAGTGAAAGCAACATAAGTACAGAAAAATAGAAGACACTTAAATGTATCAGAAAAATATTTCATTCAGTGTAGACATTCTCAAATAAAGAGCTGTATAAGAATACATATTCTTATATATAAGAAATATATATTTCTAAGAAATACACATTTCTAAGCTTTAAAATATTAATAGTTGCAATAAATAAGAAAAAATATTATGCCCTTTATGTACTTACATGTGTGTATATTTATATATGTCTATAAATTTACAGAAGGCTAAGTCAAGAAATAGCTACCTCAAGTGCATGAGCTAAAATAAAAGAGGTAATTATTGTATAAAGGAAACATCAGTGGAGGTCTCTGTTATTTTATACTCTCATATTTTTATAACTGAAATGTATTATATCTTTAATAATAAAATTTTAAAAATAACTTTCAACAAAGATATCATTTTATTGAAAATTTAGAAAAATAAAGGTAAGCCAATAGAGAAAATAATAATAATGAAATCCAAATTGAATAAATCAGAAAAGCAGTGAAAAATAAATTCAAGAGCTGTTTGTTTCAAGAAACCAACAAATAGAAAACAAATAGATACAAACACAAATAAAGTTGATAATGATGTTTTATAACTGAAATAAATATTAAAGGAAATGGGCAAGTATTATTTTATAGTCACACTGTACTCAGTTGGTAAATTTGTTGTCTTTATTTAGAATGAACAGGTGATGCTCTTATTTATTGACAATATCAAGTTATGTAGCAAACATACATTTTTTAACATAAATATTGAAAAATCAGTAATGCAAAATTAAATTATTTTGCGAGTTGAAGTTTCACAACTGCATAATCAATATCTGATATAAGTTTTGTCTTTGAAGCAAAAGAAAAACTAATATTCATTGTATTTATATTAAATCAGAGAGACCCAAATCACCCAAAACACTGGTAATACACAAGTCTCAGCAAGTTTTGATTCATATATATGTAGAATGCGCTGGAGAAGAAAAGTTTTCTTTTTTCTTTTTATGTTTTTTTGGTCAACAGAGTCTCGCTCTGTTGCCCAGGCTAGAGTGCAGTGGCACAGTCATGGCTCACTGTAGCCTTGACCTCCAGGACTCAGGCAATCCTCTCATGGCAGCCTCCCAAATAGCTAGGATCACAGGTGGGTGCCACTATGCCTGCTAATTTTTAAATTATTATTTGTAAAGACAAAGTCTCCTTATGTGGCCTATACTGGTCTTGAACTCCTGGCCACAAGAGATTCCTTCTGCCTTGGCCTTTCAAACTGCTGGGATTATAAGTGTAAGCCCTTGCACCGGGCCAGAAAACTTTTCTGAATGATTTCTATCTTTGTTTTCCATATGTAACTAATAAATATATTTCACACATTTATATCTGTTCTGGCATTTTCAGATGCTCAGATGAGAAACTTCACACTCCTACACTGAGTTCAAGTCTCAACAATATCTTAATGTCATCCAGATGGTAGGGTCTCTGACAAATAGTCTTGCCGGAACATTGAGGACAGATGTGGGTAGATTCATCTAGGCTCAGCTCAACTGTTGGCACAGAACCAGTAACTGGAATATAATTTCCCAAGGTGGTAACGATTTGTGACAGGTTGGGCAAAGTAAAACATTATATAGTTTCTAGAAGCTACATGATTTTCTTCAAATTATTTCTTTGACTATGTTTTGTTTTTAATGGTTAACTGTAAAGTACTGTTATACTCAATTTTTTTATTATTTTATTTCATTTTATTTTATTTTTTGAGGTGGAGTCTCACTCTGTGGCTCAGGCTGGAGTGCAGTGGTGCCATCTCAGCTTATTGCAACCACTGCCTCCAGGGTCCCAATTCAAGCAATTCTCCGGCCTCAGCCTCCCAAGTAGCTGGGATTATAGGTGTGTGCCACCATGCCCAGTTAGTTCTTATTTATTTTAATTGACAGTGAAGATAATGCACATTTGTGGCAGATGACATGATGTTTTGAAATATGTGTACATTGTGGAATAATTAAATCAAGCTAATTAACATTTGCATTACCTCATGCACTTATTTCTATGTCTGTATGTGTATGCATGTGTGTGGTGAGAATACAATTAATTAAGCATTTTGTTGTTTTTTATGTTTTTCAGTGAGACAAGATCCCTAGATCTATAAGTGTTTTCTGTCTTACTGGTTGATATGGTTTGGCTGCATCCCCACCGAAATCTCAACTTGAATTGTATTTCCCATGATTCAATTACCTTTCCCTGGGTCCCTTCCACGTGTTGTTGGGACCCAGGGAAAGGTAATTGAATCGTAGGGGCCGTCTTTCCTATAGTGAATAAGTTTCATGAAATCTGGTGGGCTAATCAGGTTCTTCCGCTTTTGCTTCTTCCTCGTTTTTTCTCTTACTGCTGCCATGTAAGAAGTGCATTTCACCTCCCGCCGTGATTCTAAGGCCTCCCCAGCCACATGGAACTGTAAGTCTAATGAAACCCCTTTTACTTCTCAGTCTCGGGTCTTTATCAGCAGCATGAAAATGAAAGAATACACTGGTCCTCCTGATAAGGTTTTAGAAAGCCCAGTCTTTTCATAATGTAAAGCAAAAGCCTCCTTCTAATGAGAGGCTGCATAGGATAACACTAGCAGGAGTTTGGAGAGCTTATGTTAACGTAAGCATACTTGTTCTGGCTCACTGTGGGCCAGCTGGCCATATATTTATGGAAAAATCAAGAAGGACTGGAAAAATTCAAGGAAATACTCCATAATGAAGCATCTGAGATTTCTAAGGCAGGTGTTACAGATTTTAGTTCTCGAAGTCTTACCCAGGAAAAATATATTATTACAATTTATCTGTCAACAAGACTAATCGCTTGCTACTCCAAAGACTACCAGCATTGCCATCACCTGGGACCCTGTTAGAAATGCAGGATTTCAGGTCCCACCCCAAACCTACTAAATCAAAATCTAAAATAGTGTAACTTTAAATAACCCCAAAAATAGTGATTAAAGGCGAAGGAAGACAACTTTGGGAGTTGAGCTATATTTATGGCTTTGATGATGATACTTTCACAGATGCAAACTCATCAAGATATATGAATTAAATATATACATTAAGTATGTCAACCATAACTCAGTGGTTCAAATAAATAGATAAATAAAATTTGCTCTGGTGATATGTATGTACATCAGTTTGAGAAACACAGTTCTTATATACCTCATACACAGAAAATATTTGGCCTATGCCACCAAATAATTTTTGAAGCATTTACTGTCACTTCATCATTAATTTGTCAACAAATAATTAAATCTGTAAGACTAGTTCAGTCTAGAAGGATAGCAATCATTAACCACAGCACAGGTCAGAGTACAGCTTTTAACACCTGTCTTTCCAAAATATGTAGATGTGATCATCATCTGAATTAGTTGCTTTCTTTTTCCCATTTAAGGAGTTTAGGTATGTGTATACTTTGATATATGATGTTAATATTTTCTTCCTGATAACCAAATTAGGTGGTGCCATGCTTATATATTTCGTTGTGTAGAAAATACTGTGTAGTTGGAGTATGTGTTCAACTTTCTAATTGCTGCTATCAGAGTATTTTCCAAGAAAATCTGGTATGGTCTGATTCAGCAAAGGTCAAAAGGTTTTAATATGTATTCCTGGTCAAGACAAAGCAGATCATGTTGTATATGAGGATATTATTGTGTGGAATCTTCAGGGAAAGTGATTTGATTTATAAATGATAAGTCAAAGGCAATGCATATGATCTTGACAATATACAGTTATTTTATTACTGAACATGTACTTGTGATTTGTTAAAAGTCTGGAGGAAAGGCAAGCAACATCTAAAGCTGTCTATGATTAGATTATGTTCTTATACTTTATAGGAATATAATGCTGCTTTTCCCTTGGTATTGTTCTTATACTTTTCAGGGTGTTTTAAATTTGTGGTGTTATAGTTTTCTGTTATTTTGTCCTTTGTCATCTCATTTCTCTTTTAACTTTTTCCAAACTTTGAGAGAGATGAATAAAGTGCAGAAATTTATTATATATGTGATATGAGATAAAAATTATATGAGAAAAAATTTATGTAAATATAAATATATACTCCCAAATATATATATTATATATTTATATAAATGCTTTTTATGTCATATAATTTACTACCTGAAACATGAGTAAGCTCCCTCTTACAGGAGAGAGACACATGTTTTTCTTCTTTTTTAATTGTCATTTAGGTTCTGGGGTACATGTGCAGAACATGCAGGATCATTGCAGAGGTACATACATGACAAGGTGGTTTGCTGCCTTCGTCCCCTCATTACCTATATCTTGTATTTCTCCCCTCGCTGTCCCTCCCCACCCTCGCTATCCCCCACTGTCCCTCCCCTAACCCTTCAACTGACCACAGTATGTGATACTCCCCTCCTGATGTCCATGTGTTCTAAGTGTTCAACACCTGCCTGTGAGTGATAACATGCGGTGTTTGCTTTTCCGTTCTTGTGTCAGTTTGCTGAGAATGATGGTTTCCAGATTCATCTGTGTCCTTATGAAGGACACAAACTCATCATTTTTTATGTCTGCATAGTATTCCATGGTATATATGTGCCACATTTTCTTTATCCAGTCTATTGTTGATGGACGTTTAGATTGGTTCCAGGTCTTTGCTATTGAAAACAGTGCCTCAATGAACATACATGTGCATGTTTCTTTATAATAGAAGGATTTATAATGCTTTTGGTACATACCGAGTAATGGGATTGCTGGGTCAAATGGAATTTCTATTTCTAGGTTCTTGAGGAAACGCCATACTATCGTCCACAGTTGTTGCACTAATTTGCACTCCCACCAACAGTGAAAAAGAGTTCCTATTTCTCCACATCCTCTCCAGCATCTGTTGTCTCCAGATTTTTTAGATTGCCATTCTAATTGGTGTGAGGTGGTATCTCAATGTGGTTTTGTTTTTCATTTCTCTAATGACCAGTGATGATGAGCATTTTTTCATAGGTTTTTTGGCCTCATAGATGTCTTCTTTTGAGAAGTGTCTGTTCATATCCTTTGTCCACTTTTTGATGCAGTTGTTTGTTGTTTTCTGATAAATTTCTTTAAGTTCTTTGTAGATTCTGGGCATTAGCCCTTTGTCAGATGGGTAGCTTGCAAAACCTTTTTCCCATTCTGTTGGTTGCTGCTTCACTCTAATGATTGTTTCCTTTGCTGTACAGAGGCTCTGGAGTTTAATTAGATCCCATTTGTCTATTTTGGCTTTTGTTGCCAATGCTTTTGGTGTTTTATCCATGAAGTCCTAGCCTATACCTATGTCCTGAATGGTTTTGCCTAGGCTTTCTTCTAGGGTTTTTATGGTGTTAGGTCTTATGTTTAGATATTTAATCCATCTGCAGTTAATTTTAGTGTCAGGAAGGGATCCAGTTTCTGTTTTCTGCACATTGCTAGGCAGTTTTCCCACCGCCATTTATTAAACAGGGAATCCTTTCCTCATTGCTTGTTTTTGTGAGGTTTGTCAAGGATAAGATGGTGGTAGATGTGTGGTGTATCTTCTGAGGCCTCTATTCTGTTCCATTGGTCCATGTCTCTGTTTAGGTACCAGTACCATGCTGTTTTGATTACTGTGGCTGTGTAGTATAGTTTGAAGTCAGGCAGCATGATGCCTCCAGCTTTGTTCTTTTTGCTTAGGATTGTTTTGTCTATACAAGCTCTCTTTTGTTTCCATATGAAGTTTAAAGTGGTTTTTTCCAGTTATGTGAAGAAGGTCATTGGTAACTGATGGGAATAGCGTTGAATCTATAAATTACTTTGGACAGTAAGGCCATTTTCACGATGTTGATTCTTCCCAACTGTGAGCATGGGATGTTCTTCTATCTGTTTGTGTCCTCTCTTATTTCATTGAGCAGTGGTTTGTAGTTCTCCTTAAAGTGGTCCTCACATCCTTTGTTAGTTGTATTCCTAGGTATTTTATTCTCTTCATAGTAATTGTGAATGGGAGTTCACTTTTGATTTGGCTCTCTGTTTGTCTGTTATTGGTGTATAGAAATGCTTGTGATTTCTGCACATTGATTTTCTATCCTGAGACTTTGCTGAAGTTGCACATCAGTTTAAGGAGATTTGGGGCTAAGACGATGGGGTCTTCTAAATATACAATTATGTCATTTGCAAATAGAGACAATTTGGCTTCCTCTTTTCTTAATTGAATATACTTAATTTCTTTTTCTTGCCTGATTGCTCTGGCTAGAACTTCCAATACTATATTGAATGGGAGTGGTGAGAGAAGGCATCCTTTTCTTTTGCCAGATTTCAAAGGGAATGCTTCCAGTTTTTGTTCATTCAGTATGATACTGGCTGTAGGTTTGTCATAAATAGCTTTTATTATTTTGTGACACATTCCATCAATACCTAGTTTATTGAGAATTTTTAGCATAAAGGGCTGCTGGATTTTGTCAAAAGCCTTCTCTGCATCCATTGAGATAATCATGTGGTTTTTGTCTTTGGTTTTGTTTATGTGATGGATTACATTTATAGACTTGTGTATGTTGAACCAGCCTTGCATCCGTGGAGTGAAGTCTACTTGATCATGATAAATAAGCTTTTTGATTTTCTGTTGCATTCTGTTTGCCACTGTTTTAATCTCAGCACCACATTGCACTTACTCTAAAATCGACCACATATTTGGAAGTAAATCACTCCTCAGCAAACGCAAAATAACTGAAATAATAACAAACAGTCTCTCAGACCACGGTGCAATCAAATTAGAAATCAGGATTAAGAAACTAACTCAGAACTGCACAACTTCATGGAAAATGAACAACTGACTCTTGAATGTTGACTGGATAAACAATGAAATGAAGGCAGAAATAAAGATATTCTTCGAAACCAACGAGAATGAAGACACAACATACCAGAATCTCTGGGACACATTTAAAGCAGTGTCTAGAGGGAAATTCATAGCAATAAATGCCCACATGAGAAGCAAAGAAAGGTCTAAAATCGACACCCTATCATCAAAGCTGAAAGAGTTAGAGGAGCAAGATCAAAACAAAAAACAAAAAACAAAAAACAAAAAACCTCAAAAGATAGCAGAAGATAAGAAATAATTAAGATCAGAGCAGAACTGAAGGAGATAGAGACACAAAAAATCCTTAAAAAATCAACAAATCCTGGAGCTGGTTTTTTGAAAAGATCAACAAAATAGATAGACTGCTAGCCAGACTAATAAAAAAGAAAAGAGAGAAGAATCAAATAGATGCAATAAAAAACGATAAAGGGTACATCACCACCAATTCCACAGAAATACAAACTACCATCAGAGATTACTACAAACAACTCTATGCACACAAACCAATAAACCTGGAAGAAATGGATAAATTCCTGGGCACTTGCACTCTCCTAAGACTAAACCAGGAAGAAGTTGAAACCCTGAATAGATCAATAACCAGGGCTGAAGTTGAGATACAGTATTTTTAAGCAAGAAATTAAATAATTCTTTTTTTGTTGCTTTAGGTTTTTGTTTTTAGTAACTTATATAATAAACTTATGCAAGAAAAGCTTTTAATAAACATATAAGTTAAACATACATTTGATGCACAACATTCATATCCATTTACCTTGAGATGTTATACAAAATCCATTTGTAAGTTTAGGAAAGGATGCAAGGGATAGGACTTGTCATTAAATAATTGTATAAGTTACTTGCTGACAATCAGCTCTTCAGAAAATGAGTAAATGCCCTGGTTTATAATCTGTAATGTTTGCTGGCTTATGTGGTGTAAATATCTACTATTGATGATTTCAAACTAATGATAGTTAAGCAACCAATTTGCAGAATTCCTTGACATTGAACCATCGGCTCACAAGCTGATAGACAGCTGCTCTTGCACACCACTGGCTGTAAGAACTGCTTCACCTACATTCTGAGCCTAATGGAGAGGTATACAAGACAAAATCCAAAGAAATTTTACCCTAATTTTAGGGTAAAATTTGTTAATTTGAGACAGAGTATGCAAAAAATGGTACATGGGAGTAATCTGAAGAGACAAGCTACCTTCTGTTGTTTGTCACAGAGTATCCAGTTTTAAAAGGTCTTGACTTTTGCCCTTCTTTGTTTAAATTTTTAGTTTCAGGAAAGATCCTGTAAACTTGCTGCATCTCAAAATAAGTACACTTGGAAAGTTATTTTGATTTTATATAAGAAAATGAACTTCATTGGAAACAAAAAAGAAAAAGAAAGTAGGCCTGTTCTTTACCTAAAGAAACCTGAGAACATATTTTATTTTGAGAAATATTCTTTGTTTTAGCTTTAATCCAGATATGAGGACATTTTGTGTTATCTTATAACTACACTGTAGTACTTAATTTTAAAAATTTAAATCTTCTACAAAGGAATTACAGAACATAAAAAAAGTACTTAATAGTTTAGATTGCATTTATACTCAAAGAAATAAGGATGATAAAAATAACAATACATTTTATCAAAAACTGTAAAGGTGTAAGCTTTTATCCACATACAAGCTAATACATTAGCCTGCCACAACTTCGAATAGATGCTGGCAGAATACATGAGAGTCCTGGATCAGAGACAAAGAACTTTATTATTTATAGTACAGCAAGAAGGATAAGTTTTATGTTTGCGTAGATTCCTCTTAACCCCCAAGTTCCATCGGGTGCGATTATTTTCAGCCAAAGATGAGGAACTGTGAGCTTAAGGAGCCTGAATATTTTATAATGGGCTGCAAGCAAACCTGCCCAACCTCTACCTTATAAAGGAATATTATCTTTATAATACTGTACAGCACACAGGCACATACTCTGATCCAGATGGAGATACACTTCTGAAGCTGTTCACTTCGCCAACACGTTTAAAAATGTAGAATGAATGAAGGCTGCCAATGCTTCTTATTGCAAAATGAGCAGAAATTTGAGAGATGCATAGATACTTTCTCCCAAAACATGAATGTGAACATTGGAGGTGCTGCCTGGAATTCCCATTTAATTTTTTCCCATTGGTAAAAGTGCCATATTTATTACTCAGGACAGTTAGCTTTAGAGTCAAATTCCAATTTTAATGGACTTCAAGTAATTGGAGTAATTATCTTAGTAATGTGTCATCCAAAAATTGAAAAGAAAATTAAAGATGTCAGTGAATATAACAAAATTCAGACAAAAGGATTTTTACGCTTTTAAAAGTCTACCATACTGAATAATGATTTTTATGGATATTTATTTTTACAACATGATCTAGATAAGTGTTGGCAGAGTACAGCCCATGGGTCAAATATGTTATACTACCAGCTTTTATAAATATTTTATTGGAATACAGGCACACTCACTTGTTACTTATTGTCTATGGCTGCTTTTGCATCAGAATAACAGAGTGAAGCAATTGTGACAGAGTGAAATAGTTGTGACAGAGAATGTATGGTCTACAAAAGCAGTCCCCAGCCTTTTTGACAACAGGGACTGGTTTGATAGAAGACAGTTTTTGCATGGACAGGGTCGAAGGGGAACAGTGGGATGTTTTTGGGATGAAACTGTTCCACCTCAGATCATCAGGCATTAGATTCTCATGAGGATCATACACTGTAGATCCCCCACAGGTGCAGGCCACAATAGGGTTTGTGCTCCTAAGATAATCTAATGCTGTCACTGATCTGACAGGAGGTAGAGCTCACTCTACCTACTGCTCACCTCCTGCTGTGTGGCCTAGTTCCTATCAGGCCAAAGACTGGGTTGGGGACCCCTGTTGTGCAAAACCAACAATATTTTAAACCTAGCTGCTTACAGATGTCTGTTGACTCCTGATCTAAATTCCGCAAGAACCATATCACAATAGATATTACAGCATTTTAAATTGCATGTGTTAGGGATAAGTTTTTATTTGCATCACCAATGGTGATTAATTAATAGCTTTACAAGGGATATTTGGGTATTTTAGCTAGTCTTTGGAGGTTTGTTTCTATATAACACATGCATGTTTAGACGTTTATAACTATTTTCAGTAAAATTATTCACAATATTTTAATAAGTTAAACATATGTGTCCTTGTTCCCAACACAAGGGCATTTTTTCCTAGATTACTTGGCCAATAATGTCTAGTAAAATCCCCATAGAAAGTATATCCAAAATACTACTTGGTTCCTACTATGTCAAATATATCCAAAAATACTGCTTGGTTCCTACTATGTCAAATCCCTGGATTTTGGGGACTGAGGTGGGTAGTGGGACTGTACTATGATTTTCAAGGACTTTACCTTAATTAATAGTTTGGCTTAGTAGAGGTTGTCATTTTACATATCCAGTTAACACCTGCATTCTGTAAGGTAGACATCATATCTGAAGCTTTCTTGTGGTTCTATCCATAGCCCATGTTACAGTTTCAGAAGTTGTCACTGGACTTGCCATTTAAAAGATTGGAAAATTTTGGGCTTACTTTTCCTTGAGGCATGCTAAAAGCCCGTGAAGCTAACTATTTCAGCATGTTTTAATTAATCCTAAGTTTGGCCTTCCTATACTCATTCCCATCAAACACACTTGGGCCAGCTTCTCTGCTTTCATTCTGATTGTTCTTTTTTTACTTTGGCTAGTTTTGGACTAATCACATTCAATAACAAAGAAAAATGCATAGTTTTCCCGGAGTTTAATTAACTGATAGTTCTCTGTCCCAACAGCTGAAAGACAGTCTTGTGTCCAGCTCCCTTTCTAACCTCCTGGTGACAGAGGTCCTGATAACTTGTTTATTAACAATAACAATATTCAATTCCTTTCAAACCTATAATTATTTAAGGCAAGATAAAAGAAACTTATCTTGCCTTAAATAATTATAATTATTTAGATACCATGGAAGTTGTGGCCACTAACCAACATTTCTCATATAAAAAATGTAGTGAGTTCTGGATTTAAAGCCATATTCCTTTTACCTTCAAAACGGGTAGCCTAAGTAATTTTAGTTTCATTATGTCTGAAGTTGCTTGGACACTAATTTTGGTTATTTTTAAAAAATATACTTACTCCAAATATTAACCTGTGTTATCTGAATTCATCTGTAATACAACTTTGAAACAAAAATTTTAAAATAAGTCATTTTTGAATATTTTCACATTTAGAGTTTAATATCTCAACTTTAGGATTTCAATTTTTGTTGGTCACGTACTCAGGGTAAGAAGAGAATCAATTTTGAATTCCTGGCTCTAAACAGCATTTCTTCTTTAAACCCAGTTGGTTTATAAGTGTATTGGTTCATTCTCACATTGCTATAAATAAATACCTGAGACAGGGTAATTTATAAAGAAAGGATATTTAATTGGCTTATGGTTCCATAGGCTGTACAGAAAGCATGGCTGAGGAGGCCTCAGGAAACTTTCAATCATGGCAGAAGGCAAGAAGAAAATAGGCAGATCTTAATAGGGCCGGAGCAGGACGAAGTGATGGGGAGGTGCCACATATTTTTTACCAGATCTCTCTATCACAAGAATAGCACCAAAGAGGGAAATCCGTGCCATGATCCAATCACCCCCCACCATGCCCTGCCTCCAACACTGGGGATTACAACTAGACATGAAATTGGGCAAGGACACAAATCCAAACCTTGTAATTCCATCCCTGGCCCCTCACAAACCTCATGAATTTCTCACATTGTAAAATACAATCATCCCTTCTCAGCAGTCCCCCAAAGAATTAACTCATTTCAGTTAATGCTCAGAAGTTCATAATCCAAAGTCTCATCTGAGACAAGGCAAGTCCCTTCTGCCTATGAGCCTGTAATATCAAAAATATGTTAGTTATTTCCAAGTTGTGATAGGGTACAGGCATTGGATAAATACTCATGTTCCAAAATGGAGAAATCAGCCAAAAGAAGGGGGTTACAGGCGTCATGCAAGGCTAAAACCCAGCAGAGAAGTCATTAAAACTTAAACCTTCACAATAATCTCCTATGACTTCATGTCTCAAATCCAGGGCACACTGATGCAAGGGGTGAGCTCCCTATGCCTTGGGTAGCTCTGCCCTTGGGGCTCTGCAGGTATCAGTCCCCCAGGGATATTCTCATGGACTGGCATTAAGTGCCTGTGGCTTTTCTAGGCACACTGTGCAAGCTGCCAGTGGATCTGTTATTCTGGGTTCTGCAGGACAGTGGTCCTCTTCTCAGAGCTCCGCTATGCAGTGTCGTAGTAGGGAATATGTGTAGGGGTTCCAAATCCACATTTCCCCTCCACGCTGTACTAGTAGAAGTTTTCCGTAAGCGCTCTGCCTCTGCAGCAGGCTTCTGCCTAGACATCCAGGCTTTTTCATACATCCTCTGAAATCTAGGCAGAGGCTCCCAAGCTTCAAGTCTTGCACTCTGCACAACTGCAGGTTAACACCATGTGGAAGCTGCCAAGACTTAATGGCTTGCACCCTCTGAAGAAGCAGCCTGAGTACTTGGACCTCTTTAGCCACTGCTGAAGCTGGTGCTGCCAGGATTCAGGAAGCAATTTCCCGAGGCTGCATAGAGGCCTGGCCCATGAAACCATTCTTCCCTTCTAGGCCTCCAGGACTATGAGGAAGGGGCTGATGCAAAGGTCTCAAATGCCTTTGGGGCCTTTTTTTCCATTTTCTTGGCCATTAGTACTTGCCGTCCTTTTAGTTATGCAAATTTCCGAAGCTGGCTTGAATTTTTCCCTAGAAAATGTGTTTTTCTTTTCTAATGCATGGCCAGGCTGCAAATTTTCCTATCTTTTGCAATCTGCTTCCCTTTTAAATATAAGTTCCAATTTGAGGTCATTTGTTTATACATGCTTGGAAACAATGCTTAGAAATGCTTAGAAATGCTTTTAGAAGCAGCCAGGCCACTTCCTGAATGCCTTGCTGCTTAGAAGTTTCTTCCACCAGATACCTTAAATCATCTCTCTTAAGTTTAAAATTCCACAGATCCCTAGATCAGGGACACAATGCCACCAATATCTTTGCCAGAGCACAGCAAGAGTGAACTTTGCTCCACTTCCTAATAACTTCCTCATTTTCATCTGAAACCACCTCAGCCTGGTCTTCACTTTCCATATCACTATTAGCATTTTGGTCACAACCAGTCAACAAGTCTCTTGGAAGTTCCAAACTTTCCCTCATCTTCTTGTCTTCTTCTGAGCTCTCCAAACTATTTTAATCTCTGCCCATTACTCATTTCCAAAGCAGCTTCAACATTTTCAGGTATCTTTATAGGTATTCTCCACTCCTAGGTACCAATATTCTGTATTAGTCCATTCTCTCATTGCTATAAAGAAATGCCTGAGATCGGGTAACTTAAAGAAAGGAAGTTTAATTGGCTCATGGTTTTGCAGGATGTACCAAAAACATGACTGGGGAGGCCTCGGGAAATTTTCAGTGACAATGAAAGGCAAAGGGGAAACAAGTACATCTTACATGGTGGGAGCAGGAGGGAGAGAGAGAGAGTGAATGGGAAGGTGCCACATACTTATAAACAACCAGATGTCATAAAAACTCTCAGGAGAACAGCATCAATAGGGGAAATCTGCTGCCATGACCCAATCACCTCCCACCAGGCCTCACCTCCAACACTGGGATTGAAATTCAACATGAGATGTGGGCAAGGATAAAAATCCAAACCTTATCAATAAGATAGCAAATGAAGGTCAGCTTACCTCTTAAGAGAGAGCACACACATTAACAAATATAGTCAAAAAGTGGTACCATAGGAAATAGTTTAGACATTGAACTTTATGTTATGTTACATAATTACACCTCTTTTACCATATTAATGTCTATGTTGTGTTTTCAAATTTGGCATATTATCATGAAAATTATGTTATTTTTGTAGTAATATGAAATAGTATTTTATCAAAATCATTGTGATATCAAACAAAAAGATTTGGCATACATTCTTACAATAACTTCTGTAGTGTTTTTCTTAATAAGCTAGTATCCCAGGAATTGGTTCCAAACATTTACTCCAGCATAATGTGACCTTTTTAATAATCTTTTCATCTTTTTAACTGTACATACATGAATAAACCATCCTAGCTTTCTGTATTTAAGCATCCTTTACTGTAAAATAATGGCAACAATATTATGTGCCTCACAAGATTCCTCTAAAAGCCTATCATCGTATGCAAATAATAGGAAGAATAGGAAGAAGGCATGAGGCCAGAAAACGTTAACTATCATTGAGATCATGCTAGTGGCTATCTTATTAGAGTGATATTTCATCTTTCTTTTGTTAGCTGTTTATATTTGAACTCAGGTTAAGTACATTGTGCCCAAAATGGAATTCAATTGTAAGCAATAATTTATTCTGTTTTTCTTTTCGAGGGTAGGGTGTGAAGTATTTTATATACATTGCCCATTTTAAGGAAGAGGGGAGGCCTTCTGGGGTTTAGGATAGCATAGTGAACATTAGTGATGTAGGGAGTTGACAGAAGGACATCATAATAGGTGAACTTTATCATTTTGTTACAGTAACAACACTTTTACTTTCTATTTCTCTTTTTCCAATGGCATTGTAAAGTTAAGTATTTCATAAACCTAGAGAGCCCTAAAGCAGGGACTGAAATGATGTTCCTTTTATGAAAATTAGTGACAGTTTTCTAAAGGCGTTAACATGTTTGGATGCACTTTATTATTTGTTGTTTAATGATCAATATATTATTCTTTAAACAATAAAAGAAAACTCTCTGTCATTACATTATGCAATTATTGCATCAAAAACTTATTGATGTAAAACAAGATTTTTCCTAAACACTGCAACACTGATTATAAACTTAGTCACATAAACTTCATCTTAAATGTAATGTATTAGATTCTCCAAAATGCTTTTAGCCGCTTGCCTGCTACTTTTTCCTGGAGTTTTGTGTTAGGTCTACTCAGGGAAGAAGGTTTTACATACATGCACGCGCGCGCACACACACACACACACACACACACACACACATACACACACACACGATATGATTGGATGGTGGTAGCTTTTTCCTCAATGTTGATGGCTGCTCACTGATCAGGATGGTGGTTGCTGAAGGCTGGGGTGGCTGTGGCAATTACTTAAAATAGGACAGCATTGAAGTTTGCTACATGAATTGACTCTTTCTTTCATGAAAGATTTGTAGCACATGGTGTTGTTTTACCCATAGCAGAACTGTTTTCAAAATATGAGTCAATCCTCTCAAACCCTACATTTATGTAATATTCTAGATCTTTTGTTTTCATTTTAACAACATTCACAGTATCTGTACCAGAAGTAGATTCTATCTAAAAAAAAAATGACTTTATTTACTAATTCATGAGAAGCAACTACTAATTTGTTTAAGTTTTATGCTGATGTTTCAGCAATTCAGTCACATCTTCAGGCTCTACTTCTAATTACAAGTCTCTTGCTTTTCCACCACATTTCTAGTTATGTTCTCCACTGAAGTTTTGAACCCCCCAAAGTCATGTATGGGAGATGATTGAATCAATTTCTTCTAAACTCCTGTTAATGTTGATATTTTCACTTCCTCCCATGCATCACGAATGTTCCTAATGTTATCTAGTAAATCCATTCCAGAAAGTTTTTAATTTACTTTGCCCAGATCCATCAGAAGAATCAAGACCTATGGCAGGTATAGCCTTATTGAATGCATTTCTTAATTAAAATTGAAAGTCAAAATTACTCCTTGATCCATGGGCTACAGAATTGATGTTGTGTTAGTAGATATGAAAACAACATTACATTCCTTGTACATCACCATCAGAACACTGGGTGTCTAGGTGCATTACCAATGAGTGGTAATATTTTGAAAGAAATGTATTGTTCTGGGCAGTAAGTCTCAACAGTGAACTTAAACTAGTCAGTAAACCATGCTGTAAACAGATATGCTGTCATTCAGTCTTTGTTGTTTCATTTACAGAGTAAATTAATTAATTAATTTACTCTGTAAATTAATTTAGTGTAATTCTTAAAATTTTAGAATGGTAAATGAGCATTCGTTTCTATGTAAAGTCACCAGCTACTTGAGCACCTCAACAAAAGAGTCAGCCTGTTGTTTGAATTTGGAAGCCAGATATTGACTTCTCCTCTCTAACTATGAAATTCTAAGGTGGCATCTTATTTCAAAAGGAGTTTCTTCTGTCTTTATTAAAAATCTGCTCCTCAGTGTTGCCAGCTTAATCAACTGTGTTAGCTAGATCTTCTGGATAACTTGTTGCAATTGAAACAGCTTCTTTTCTAAAACCTCATGAGCAAACATCTGCTAGCTTCAAACTTTTCTTCTGCAGCTTCCTCATCTCTCTTAGGCTTCACAAAATTGAAGACAGATATGGCCTTTCTCTGGATTAGACATTGGCTTAAATGTTGTAGCTGGTTTGATCATCTGTCTAGACACTAAAACTTTCTCCATATCAGCAATAAAGCTACTTTGCTTTCTCATCATTCATGAGTTCAGTGGAGTAGCACTTTTATTTTTTTTTCAAGAACTTTTCCTTTGCGTTCACAGCTTGGCTAACTGGTGCAAGAGGCCTGGCTTTCGGCCTGTCTTGGCATTTGACATGTCTTCCTCAAAAAGCTTAATCATTTCTAGATTCTGATTTTAAGTGAGAGATGTGTGAGTCATCCTTTCACTTGAATATTTAGAGACCATTGTGGCATTATTAATTGGCCAAATTTTATTAGTGTTGTGTCTCAGGAGATAAGAAGGTCCAAGTAAAAGAAGAGAAATAGGCAATGACCAGTCGCTGAAACAGCCAGAACACATACAACATTTATGCATTATTTGTTGTCTTATATATTGGTATGGTTGGTGGTACTCCGAAACAATTACAATAATAACATCAATGATCACTGATCACAGACCACTATAAGAGTTATAGAAATAATTAAAAAGCTTGAAATGTTGTGAGAATTACCAAAATGTGACACAGTAACATGAACTAAGCACATAATGTTGGAAAAATGGTGCCAATAGACTTGCTCCACACAAGGTCACCACCAATCTTCAGTTTATAAAAAACACAATACATATCTGTGAAATGTGATACAGCTTAGAATAATAAAACAATATATTCACATATGTCAAGTATTACTTAAGTATACTGAAACTAAAAATATTCATTGGTTATGTGAAATTCAAATGTAACTGAACATTCTGTATTTGTATATGCAAAATCTCACTACTCTATAACTGAATTGAATTAACGTTATAATAAAGTTACAGAAGCAGCAGAAATTCTGTTTGTCTAAGGTGCAGGGTAGGGAGGTGGTACCTTACTCATACCCCCTCTTTCTATCACTTTTTCATAAATCATTTGTTTGCCACTCCTCAGCTCATTCAGTCATCTACGTCACGTCAAGATCAGCTTCTGCTCTGAACAAATGTCTCTGCATAAGAGTTGGAAGTAGGAAAATAAGCCACATTTAAGATCATTTTTTTGTTTTAATCAACATTTCTTTTGTAATGTGGAAAATTTTCTGCTGCTCAACTTTTATGTATATGTCTAACAAAATTTTAATAATATTTTATAAGATAAATACACTTTTCCTGATAGTCTAGGTTGGGCATTTATATAAAAAATTATTCTTTAGCATGAAGAAAAATAAATTTATTGAAATACATTCTTACACTTAGCTTTATCTTCTAAATGGAAGAATGGATAGTACTTTATTTAGAAAGAAATCACCTGCCTACTCTGATATCACCCACATTTGGACTATCAATCTCAAATTCTAAATTATCATCTCTAACTCTCAATATCCCTTCTCTCTTCTATCAAACAGAAAAACTTAACCATATGCAGCCATCATCTTGCCCCTAGGCTATGTCAGAGTGAAAACAAATATATGAGCCCCTGCTTTATATCATTATTTTAGAATATTGTGATGTAACAAATATTAGGATTCTTTTGTAATAAAGATAACCAAAAAGACTCCAATAAATCTCAACAGTGTGCTACAAATTTAATGCTTTATAAGCCCTTTTGGATTAAAAAAAAGTGGGAAGAAGTAGCTTTCCAACTTAAAAATTAAAATGCTCTCATTAATTAATTCAAATAATCACTTTTGTGATTAAGAGGAAAAAATTATAATATTTAAGTAAATATCCTTGGAATAAAGAGATTGTTTTAAAACGTCTTCTGGTTTAAGTAACAGATGGGTTATTTTTCTTTGATGAATTCGTTATTGAATTATACTGTTGATTGAATAAACAACTTGGCAGTTTCTGGAAACCAATTTTAGAAAACTAAGTTTCAGGCTGTTAAAAGAGAAATATAATTATTCTCATCTTAATTATTTAATCAAAAATATTCACATACTTCAAATATAGAAGTATTTTATAATGTACAATAGCTACTGTTACATTTTAATTATGCTGATCTTAAAATTTATTATAAAGATATTTATCAACAACCCAATATTAAACATACACTTTTGACAAAAAAGAGAATGCCAACTCAGAAAGGTTAAGTACCACAGTAAATTTCAAAGGATTTGAAATCAGGGACAGTGTTCTTCCAACTACATAGACATCTTTTGTCAAACACCAGTCCAATTTCTTTATAATGCACCAAATACACAATTCTTTTACGATGATTTAAAGTAGTCTGTCTGGTCTTGTCCATCAAACAATATCAGAGATGCATGGATAATAAACTGATACTGTTATTATTTTCATAATTATTTATATGAATAATAGCCTGTCTGAAAAAAGCAATTATCATTGAAACATTTCCTACAATCCTATTTTCAAAAGATTAATTTTTATATTTCCAATAAAAAATGCAGAAAATTATCATTGTGATGACTTTCAAATATTTGATGACTGTTTGCTAAATTGGAGACCATGTGCTAAATGCTATTGGACAAAACAAGGTTCATATTACTCCAGCTCTAACTTCAAGGAGTTCAAGTCTTTCTTATGATCTTGTGAGAAAGGAGATAGCTAAAGTTACAAGATAACAATTGATAAATGATCAATGAGAAATACCAGTCAGTAACTGGCATGGGAACAGTTGATTTATAAACACTTCATAAAGGAGATGAGACTTGAGAATTAGTTAATAATTATGTATTATATATTTCAAAACTGCTAAAAGAGTAGATTGTCAATGTTCTTACCACACACAAAAAATGATAAGTTGGTGAGGTGATGTATATGCTAATTAAGTGGATTTAATCGTTCTATAATGTGTACATAGATGAAAACATCACATTGTACCCCATAAATATGCACAATTATTATTTGCCAATAAAAATAAAAAAGATAAAAATATCTTTTAATTGTAAGCCTAGAAAGAAGGCAAAGTGAATTTCTGGTAAATAACTAGAAGTTTCTCCTTGAATCACCATCAATGCAGCCCTTTTTTTGGCTTTTGCAAAATTATTTACAACAAAATTACTAACTTGAAATCATGTTTATATACATGGCCTCATTTGGACTTAACTCCCTGAGGTCTTTTTTTTTTTTTTTTTTTTTTTTTTTTTTTTT
>NW_016107389.1:2043213-2054618 GCF_001604975.1 Cebus imitator | reverse complement strand
CAAAGGTACTTTTCTTCTGTAGAATGAGAGTACAATCTGGAAGTAGGATTAACACAGATCATAATTTATTATGAAAGACCAAGAGATGTACAAATAAGGCTTTGGTGTGATTTATATAGTTTTTCTCTTAATTCAGATTGTCTAGAGAGAATGTATTTTTTAAAAAGTACATTCTCTAAACATTTAAAGAATGTATGATATTTTTTAAAAATCTATGGTTAAGGATGTCAAATTGTTTGAAATAAAATTAGAATTTTTTTTTATTATACTTTAAATTCTGGAGCACATATGCAGATCATGCAGGATTGTTACATAGGTATACACACGCCATGGTGGTTTGCAGCATCCATCCCGTCGTCACTTACAATAGGTATTTCTCCTAATGTTATCCCTCCCCAATATCCCCACACCCTGCTATTCTTCCCCTAACCCCCCATCCCCAACAGACTCCAGTGTGTGATATTCCCCTCCCTGTGTCCATGCGTTCTCAATGTTCAACACCCACTTTTGAGAGAGAACATGCAGTGTTTGGTTTTCTGTTCTTGTGTCAGTTTGCTGAGAATGATGGTTTCCAGTTTCATCTATATCCCTGCAAAGGACATGAACTCATCCCTTTTTATGGCTGCATAGTATTCCATTATTCAGTCTATCATTGATGGGCATTTGGGTTGGTTCTAAGTCTTTGCTTTTGTAAATGGTGCCACAATAAACATACATGTGCATGTGTCTTTATAATGGAATAATTTATAATCCTTTGGGTATATACCCAGTAATAGGATTGTTGGGTCAAAGGGTATTTCTATTTCTAGATACTTGAGGAACCACCACACTGTCTTCTACCGTGGTGGAATTCATTTATACTCCCACCAACAGGGTAAAAGTGTTCCTATTTCTCCACATCCTCTCCAGCATCTGTTGTCTCCAGATTTTTTATTGATCAGTATTCTAACTGGTATGAGGTGGTATCTCACTGTGGTTTTGATTTGCACTTCTCTAATGACCAATGATGATGAGCATTTTTTCATGTTTGTTGACTGCAAAATGTCTTCTTTTGAAAAGTATTTCTTCATGTCCTTCACCCACTTTTTGATGGTGTTGTTTGTTTTTTTCTTGTAAATTTGTTTAAGTTCCTTATAGATTCTGGAGGTTAGTCCTTTGTGAGATGGGTAACTTGCAAAAAATTTTCCCGTTCTGTTGATTGCCGGTTCACTCTAGTAATAGCGTTTTTGCTGTGCAGAAGCTCTTAAGTTTAGTTAGATCCCATTTGTGTATTTTGGCTTTTGTTGCCATTGCTTTTGGTGTTTTAGTCATGAAGTCCTTGCCTATGCCTATGTCCTGAATGGTATTGAGAGGTTTTCTTCTAGGGTTTTCATGGTTTTAGGCCTTATGTTTAAATCTTTAATCCATCTGGAGTTAATTTTTGTATAAGGTGCAAGGAAGAGGTCCAGTTTCAGCTTTCGGCACATGGCTAGCCAGTTTTCCCAACTCTATTCATTAAACAGGGAAATCTTTCCCCATTGCTTATTTTTTTCAGGTTTGTCAAAGATCAGATGGCTGTAGATGTGTGGCATTACTTATGAGGCTTCTGTTCTGTTCCATTGGTCTATATGTCTGTTTTGGTACCAGTACCATGCTGTTTTGATTACTGTAGCCTTGTAGTATAGTTTGAAGTCAGGTAGTGTGATGCCCCCTGCTTTGTTGTTTTTGCTTAGGATTGTCTTGGCTATGTGGGCTTTTGTGGTTCCATGTGAAATTTAAGGTGTTTTCCAGTTCTGTGATGAAGATCAATGGTAGCTTGATGGGGATAGCATTGATATAAATTTCTTTGGGCAGTATGGCCATTTTCACAAAATTGATTCTTTCTGACCATGAGCATGGAATGTTTTTCCATCTGTTGTGTCCTCTCTTATTTCCTTGAGCAGTGATTTGTAGTTCTCCTTGAAGAAGCCCTTCGCATACCTTGTTAGTTGTATTCCTAGGTATTTTATTCTCTTTGTAGCGATTGTGAAAGGGAGTTTGTTCATGATTTGGCTCTCTGTTTGTTATTGGTGTATATGAATGCTTGTGATTTTTGCACATTGACTTTGTATACCAAGACTTTTCTCAAGTTGCTTATCATCTTAAGGACATTTTGGGCTGAGACAATGGTGTCTTCTAAATATACAATCATGTCATCTGCAAATAGGGACAATTTGACTTCCTCATTTCCTAATTGAGTACGTTTTATTTCTTTTCCTAGCCTGATTGCTCTGGCTAGATCTTCCAATATTATGTTGAATAGGAATGGTTACAGAGGGCACTCTTGTCTAGTGCCAGTTTTCAAAGTGAATACCTCCAGTTTTTGCCCTTTCAATATGATATTGGCTGTGGTTGTGTAGTAAATAGTTTTTATTATTCTGAGATACCTTCCATCAATACCTAGTTTATTGAGAGTTTTTTAGCATAAAGGGCTGTTGAATTTTGTCAAAGACCTTCTTTCTCTCTATTGAGAAAATCATGCGGTTTTTGTCTTTGGTTTTGTTTATGTGATGGATTACATTTATAGATTTGCATATGTTGAACCAGCTTTGCATTCCCGAGATGACACTTACTTGATCATGATGGAGAACCTGTTTGATGTGCTGTTGGATTCAGTTTTCCAGTATTTTATGGAAGATTTTTGCATCAATGTTCATCCTTGATATTGGCCTGAAATGTTCTTTTTTAGTTGTGTCTCTGCCAAGTTTTTGTATCAGGGTGATGTTGGTCTCATGAAATGAGATAGGGACGATTCCTTCTTTTTGTATTGTTTGGAATAGTTTCAGAAGAAATGGTACCAGCTCCTCTTTGTACCTCTGGAAGAATTCGGCTGTGAACCTGTCTGGGCATGGACTTCTTTTGGTTGGTAGACTTTTAATTACTGCCTCAACTTCAGGCCTTGTTATTGGTCTATTCCAGAATTCAACTGCTTCCTGGTTTAATCTTGGAAGGGTGTAAGTGTCCAAGAATTTATCAATTTCTCCTAGAGTTACTGGATTATTTGCACAGAGGAGCTTGTAGTAATATCTGGTGGTAGTTTGCATTTCTGTGGAATCAATCATGATATCCCCTTTATCATTTTGTATTGCATCTGTTTGATTCTTCCCTCTTTCTTTTTTATTAGTCCAGCTAAAGGTCTGTCTATGTTGTTGATCTTTTCAAAAAATTAGCTCCTGGACTCATTGATTTTTTTGAAGGGTTTTTTATGTCTCTATATCCTTCAGTCCTGCTCTGATCTTAGTTGTTTCTTGTCTTCTGCTAGCTTTTGAATTTGTTTGATCATGCTGCTCTAGTTATTTTAATTATGACCATAGGGTGTTGAATAGATCTTTCCTCACTTCTCATGTGGGCATTTCGTGCTATAAATTTTCCCCTAAACACTGCTTTAAATGTGTCTCAGAGATTCTGGTTTATTGTGCCTTAATTCTCATTGTTTTTGAAGAACATCTGTATTTCTGCTTTCATTTCATTATTTATGCAGTAGTCATTCAGGAGCAGGTTGTTCAGTTCCCATGTAGTTGTGCTGTTTTGAGTGAGTTTCTTAATCCTGAGTTCTAATTTGATTGCAGTGTGGCCTGAGAGACTGTTTGTTATGATTTGCATTCTTTTGCATTTGCTGAGGAGTGGTTTACTTCCAATTATGTGTTCAATTTTAGAGTAAGTGTGATGTAGTGTTGAAAAAAATGTATATTCTATGGATTTGGGGTGGAGATATCTGTAGATGTATATTATGTATGCTTGGTCCAGATCTACGTCCAAGTCCTAGATATCCTTGTTAATTTTCTGTCTTGTTGATCTGTTTAATATTGACAATATTAGTTTAATATTGACAATTTAATATTAAACTAAAATATTAGTTTAATATTGATCTATTTAATATTGACAATAATAGTCTCCCACTATTATTGTGTGGGGGTCTAAGTCTCTTTGTAGGTTGTTAAGGATTTGCTTTATGTATCTGGGTGCTCCTGTATTGGGTGCATATATATTTAGGATAGTTAGCGCTTCTTGTTGCATTTATCTTTTTACCATTATGTAATGCCCTTTTTTGTTTCTTTTGATCTTTATTGGTTTGAAGTCCATTTTATCAGAGACTAGGATTGCCACTCCTGCTTGTTTTTGCTCTCTATCTGCTTGGTAAATCTTCCTCCATCACTTTATTTTGAGTCTATGTGTGTCTTTGCACGTGAAATGGGTTTCCTGAATACAGCACACTGATGGATCTTGACTCTTTATCCAGCTTGCCAGTCTGTGTCTTTTGATTGGGGCATTTAGCCCATTTGCATTTAAGGTTAATATTGTTATGTGTGAATTTGATCCTACTGTTTTGATACTAGCTGGTTGTTTTGCCTGTTAGTTGGTGCAGTTTCTTCATTGTGTTGATGGTCTTTAACATTTGGTACATTTTTGCAGTGGCTGGTACTGGTTGTTCCTTTTCATGTTTAGTGCTTCCTTCAGGAGCTCTTGTAAGGCAGGCCTGGTGGTGACACAATCTCTCAGCAATTGCTTGTCTGTAAAGGATTTTATTTCTCCTTCACTTATGAACCTTAGTTTGGCTGGATATGAAATTCTGGGTTGAAAGTTCTTTTCTTTAAGAATGTTGAATCTTGGCTCCCACTCAACTGGCTCCCACTCAACCCACACTCATCCACTGTGGGTCTGATGAGTTTCCCTTTGTGGATAACCCAACCTTCCACTCAACTTGGCTCCCACTCAACCCACACTCATCCACTGTGGGTCTGATGAGTTTCCCTTTGTGGATAACCCAACCTTTCTCTCTGGCTGCCCTAAGCATTTTTTCCTTCGTTTCAACCCTGATGAATCTGATGATTATGTCCCTTGACGTTGCACTTCTTGAGGAGTATCTTTGTGGAGTTCTTTGTATTTCCTGGATTTGAATGTTGGCCTGCCTTGCTAGGTGGGGGAAGTTCTCCTGGATAATATCCTGAAGAGTGTTTTCCAGCTTGAATTCATTCTCCCCATCATAATTCAGGTACACTGATCAAATGTAGATTAGGTTTTTTTTTGTTGTTGTTGTTTTGCTTTTGCTTTTTACAAAATCCCATATTTCTTAGAGACTTTGTTCATTTCTTTTTACTCTTTTTGCTCTAATCTTGCCTTCTCATTTTATTTAATTGAGTTGATCTTCAATCTCTGATGTCATTTCTTCTGCTTTGTTGATTTGGCTATTGAAACTTGTGTATGCTTTGTGAAGTTCTCTTGCTGTGTTTTTCAGCTCCATCAAGTCATTTATATTCTTCTCTAAGCTGGTAATTCTAGTTAGCATTTCATCTAACCTTTTTTTAACAGTTCTTAGTTTCTTTGCATTGGGTTAGAACATGATCCTTTAGCTCAGAGAAGTTTGTTATTACCTTCTCAGGCCTGCTTCTGTCAATTTGTCAAACTCATTCTCAATCTAGTTTTGTTCCTTTCCTGGTGAGGAGTTGTGATCTCTTGGAGGAGGAGAGGCATTCTGGTTTTTGGTGATTTCATCCTTTTTGTGCTGGTTTCTTCCTGTCTTCATCAATTTACCTACCTTTGGTGTTTGAAGTTGGTGAGTTTCGGATGGGACCCCTGAGTGGATATCATATCTGTTAATGTTGAAGCTATTTCTTTCTGTTTTTTAGTTTTCCTTCTAACAGTCAGATCCCTCTGCTACAGGACTGCTGGAGGTCAACTCTAGACCCTGCTTGCCTAGAACTCATCCTCAGGGGCTGCAGAACAGCAAGGATTGCTGCCTGTTCCTTCCTCTGGTAGCTTTGTCCTAGAAGAGTATCTGCCAGATGTCAGCCAGATGTCTCCTGTATGAGGTGTCTCTTTGGATATGTGTGTTTCAGGGTACTGTTTGAGGAGGCAGTCTGTCCCTTATCAGAGCTCAAGTGCTGTGCTGGGAGCTCTGTTGCTCCCTTCAGAGCTGCTGGGCAGGGACATTTAAGTCTGCTGTGGCAGAGCTCACAACTGCCTCTTTTCCTAGGTGCTCTGTCCTGGATAGGTGGGGCTTTATTTGTAAATCCCTGATGGGCTACTGCCTTTTTTCAGAGATGCCCTGCCCAGCTGGGACAGAGTCTTGCCACAGTTTCCCTACAGAGGTGTTGCTGAGCTGCCACAGGCTCCACCCTGCTGCTATGTAAACTTCCTTGTGATTTTGTTTACACAGGTAAGGTTAGAACTGTCTAAGTAATGGTGGAGACCCCTTCCCCAACCGAGCTTGACCATCCCAGGCCAAGCTCAAACTGCTGTGCTGGTTGTGAAAATCCCAAGCCAGTGGGTTTCAATTTTCTGGTCTTTGTGGAGGTGGACCCACCGAGCAGATCACTTGGTTCCCTGCCTTCGGCCCCCTTTTTTTCAGGGGATTGGGCAGCTCTGTCTGGCAGACATTCCAGGAGCCGGCTAAAACAGCCATCCAATTCGATGCTGGAAACCCACAGCACTGGCTAAAATGGCTGCCCAGTTTTGTGCTGGAAACCCATGGCACTTGTCAGCCCCGACGGGAATCTCCTGGTCTGTGGGCTGTAAAGACCATGGGAGAAGCATGGCATCTGAGCCAGAGTGCCAGAGCATCCAAGAAAGTCCTTGATGGCCTCCATTGTGTAGGGGGCTCCTCTGGCCCATTGCACTTCCCAGGTGAGACAGTGCCCCACCCTGCCTCAGTTTGCCCTCCTTGGGCTACACCCACTGTCCAACTAGTCACATTGAGATGAACTTGGTACCTTGGTTGGAAATGAGATCACTCATCTTCTGCATCACTCTCGCTGGGAATTGTGCTCTGGAGCTGTTCCTATTTGGCCATCTTTGTGGAAGCCTAAAATTGGAATTTTTATTGAAATAATTAACTAGGATCTAAAATGAACCATCCCAAGTTTATTTGCTAGATTGACGAAATATAGAACAGATTTGTTAGTGCTCATTATAGTTATGGATTACAGGTTGGTGATATAGACTATTAGTTTTTGTCTCAGATAGTAAGGGCTTTGAGGAGAGGTTCTTTATTTACTCTTTACGTCAGTACAATACTGAACACAGATGAGGTTCTCAATGGGTATTTATTTATATTTATTATTATTATTATTATTATTGAGACAAGGTCTCACCTCTGTTGTCCAGGCTGGAGCACAGTGATGCCATCTTATCTTATAGCAGCCTGGATCTCCCCAGCTCTAGTGATCCTCTCACTTTAGACTCTAAAATAGCTGGGATACAGGTGCATGCCAAGGTCTCACTATATTGTCCAGGTTGGTCTCAAACTCCTGAGCTCAAGCCATTCTCCTGCCTCAGCCTCCCTAAAATGCTGGGATTACAGGCATAAGCCACCATGCCCTGCTCAAATTATTCCTTTAAACAAAATAACATAGTCAATATCATACTGAATGGGCAACAGCTGGAAGCATTCCCTTTAAAAACTGGCACAACACAAGAAGTTCTGGCCAGAACAATCAGGCAAGAGAAAGAAATAAACAATATTCAAATAGGAAGAGAAGAAGGCAAATTGTCTCTGTTTGCAGACCACATGATTGTATAATTAGAAAACCCATAGTCTCAGCCTCTAAACTCCTTAAGCTGATAAGCAACTTCAGCAAAGTCTCAAGATACAAAATCAATGTGCAAAAATCACAAGCACTCCTATACATCAATAATAGAAAAGCAGAGAGCCAAATAATGAATGAACTTCCTCTCACAATTGCTGAAAAGAGAATAAATACCTAGGAATACAACTTACAAGGGGTGTGAAAGACCCCTTCACGGAGAACTATAAACCACTCCTCAAGGAAATAAGAGAGGACAGAAACGAAGGGAATAACATTCCATGCTCCTAGATAGAAATTAACATTATGAAAATGACCATACTGGCAAAAAGTAATTTATAGAGTCATGCTATACTCATCAAGCTCCCATTGACTTTCTTCATAGAACTAGGAAGAAACTACTTTAAATTTCATAAAGAACCAAAAAAAGAGTCTGTTTAACCAAGACCATCCAAAGCAAATAAAACAAAGCTGGAGGCATCAGATGACCTGACTTTAAGTTATACTACAAGGCTACAGTAAACAGAACAGCATGGTACTGGTACCAAAACAGGTATATAGACCAACAAAACATAACAGAGGCCTCAGAAATAACACCAAACATCTACAACCATCTGAATTTGACAAACCTGACAAAAACTAACAATGAGGAAAGGACTTCCTATTTCATAAATGTTGCTGGTAAAACTGGCTAGCCATGTGCAGAAAACAGAAACCTGACCCCTTCCTTACACCTTATACAAACATTAACTCCAGATGGATTAAAAACTTAAACACAAGACTTAAACTTTAAAAACCCTAGAAGAAAACCTAGGCAATACCCATAGGCATGGGCAAAGACTTCATGAATAAAACACCAAAAGCAATGGAAACAAAAGCCAAAATTGACAAATGGGATCTAATTAAACTAAAGTGCTTCTGCACAGCAAAATAAAATATTATCAGAGTGAACTGGAAACTTACAGAATGGGAGAAAATTTAGGCAATCTGTTCATCTGACAAAGGGCTAATATTCAGAATCTACAAAGAACTTAAGCAAATTTACAAGAAAAAAACAAACCATCCTATCAAAAAGTGGGCAAAGGATATGAACAGACACTTCTCAAGAGGAAGCATTTATGCAGCCAACAAATATGAAAAAAAGCTCATCATCACTGGTCATTAGAAAAATGAAAATTAAAACCACATTGAGATACCATTTCTTGCCATTTAAAAGACTGATCATTAAGAAGTCAAGAAACAACAGATGCTGGAGAGGATGTAGAGAAATAGAAACACTTTTACACTGTTGGTTAGAGTGTAAATTAGTTCAACCATTGTGGAAGATAGTGTGTGGCAATTACTCAAGGATCTAAAACGAGAAATACCATTTGACCCAGCAATCCCATTACTGGATATATACCCAAAGTATTATAAATCATTCTACTGTAAAGACACATGCACACGTTTATTGTGGCACTGTTCACAATAGTAAGACTTGGAACCAATCCAAATGTCCATCAATGATAGACTGCAGAAAGAAAATATGGCACATATACACCATGGAATACTATGCAGCCATGAAAAAGGATGAGTTCATGTCCTTTGCAGGGACATGGATGAAACTGGAAGCATTCTTAGCAAACTGACACAAGAGCAGAAAACCAAACACCGCATGTTCTTTCATAAGTAGGAGTTGAACAATGAGAACACATGGATACAGGGAGCAAAACATTACACACCGGGCTGGTCGGGGTGTGGGACTAGGGGAAGATAGCATTAGGAGAAATAACTAATGTAAATGATGAGTTGATGGATGCAGCAAACCACCATGACATGTGTATACCTACGTTACAAACCTGCACGTTCTGCACATGTACCCCAGAACTTAAAGTATGTAAAAACACATATTTTTTAAATCTTAATAATTTAAGAAAACTTTCAGACAAAAATATTCATAAAATGACTGCCTTGAGATTTTAGAATATTTTGGTTATTTTTTGTTTTCCATTAATATTGATAATCTGGCTATAACCTTCTAAATGTCAAAAAAGGTCACATTTAAAATTATGCTCCTAGAATAGACTCATCCCACAAGTGAATTAATTGGATCAGTTCATAAATTTTTCTGTCTTTCCTTAGAAATAATGCTGTAGAACTTTCCAAAACATCTATGCACAGGGCCTTATTTACAATGCGTATGTATGTTTATATAAATATATTTTTGCTAGTTTAACAAGAATCAGCCTAGCATTTAATATATTAATTTATCTTTATTTTAAAATCATATATAAAGTTATAAAAGCAAATAGTTATTTGAAAGCCTTTAATAAATAAATATTACTAACCTTACCCATTTCAATCCAAAGTTCATCTTTCTTATATGAAAACCTCTGCAGAGATTGTTGGCTATTTCAAGTTTAAAAAAATGATTATAAGTTAATGTGTTTATATTATTCTTTTAAAATCACCTTTAGATGATACACTTTAGCTTCCTGCTCTGAGAGAAGACTTTGCTATTTCATACTATAGACTATTTATCATTAAGAACATCTTTTTTCCTTTCCTTACTTTTCCTCAATTCTCTATCAGGTCTATACTTAATCTATTTCTTTTTTCGCTCTAAACTCTTTTCTTCTAAGTTGGAAAATATCATACCCACCATTATAATAAGCCACTGACTTCTGTCCCAGTGTTATCTCCTCCTGTGTCAATAAGTAATGGATGCACCTCTCTTTCCCATGCTAAGGTTGAATCTCATATTTCCTGAATGCTTGGTTTTCCTCATTCTTGGTCCAAATTCTCATACTGACGAGCACATTTCAGGCATATTCCTTAAAAGTATCATAAAGATAACAATACCAAGTCTTTTTTTTTTCCTCTCAAGGATTAGTCATTTGTTTGACTATAAAACTGAAATGAAAACAGTCTGTCTAAATTTTTGAAGTCAGTACTCTATTTTTAAGTCTTCTAGCATTTTGGAATTGCACTGAGAAATGTAACAATTTTATAAATTCCTTTCTTGTTTTGTTTTTCTTTTTGTAAAATATGCCATATTTTTTTAGCTATCATTTTCTAAAATTTTACCAGAATGAGAATGTTTGTGGATTGTATCACTCACACTAATGAGCATTCGGTAGGTCCATCCAGTCTGGAAAGTGTTCTAAGAACTTTTTAGTTTTCCACTTTATCTCCTATATTTTTTCTGAGTGGTTTTTGTTTGTTTGTTTTCTAAAACTTTTAATATGTATTGAAAATTTGGAGATCACAAAATGAACAATTAGAAAATAAGAAAGAGTTCCTGGTAATTAAATACACAAATAATCAAAAGAAATGGTAGGAGGAATTTAGAGAAAAACGCCTGCTGGAATTATTAGGGATAATATTTTTTATCTCATTTTTCTGGGCAACTTAATAGTTTTAATAACCAATAACTCTTTCACGTTATATAATTATTTCTTAAAGTGTTCTTTACAGTCGTCATTTTTACAGTATTATTTAATCTTCTTTTTGAGAAAGTTATTTTTAATAAATTTTATTTTAAAATTTTTGCTCTGATTTTTACCTTTTCTATGAATTCAAAAAGAGTATCTGTAACTGCCACTTGAATTCTAATAAACATTTCAAAGCCTATCTGTGTAAAACAAAATATGAAATTTCCCTACCAAACGTGCTTTTCCTAAATATTTTTCATTTAGCAAATGGCATTATCTTCCACTCATTTCAGAATTAAACATCTAGGAATTATTTTTATTTTCCTCAAACCCTGTGTTCAATTGTTCAATTCATCACTAGTCCTGTAGATTCTGACTTAACAAATATTTCCTGAGTGATTCACCTTTCAGGAGCTTCTTTTCTTCTTTGTCTAAATATCACCATTCCCTC
>NW_016107389.1:2026697-2043065 GCF_001604975.1 Cebus imitator | reverse complement strand
TTTTTTTTTTTTTTTTTTTTTGTATTTTTAGTAGAAATGAGGTTTCACCATATTGGGTGGGACAGTCTCTATCTTTTAACCTCATGATCTGCCTGCCTTGGCATCCCAAAGTGCTGGGATTACAGGCACCAGCCACCACGCCAGGCCTCTAGTGGGATATTCTATTTTTAGTAATTTAAACACTACCTTTTTACCTTTTTCTTTTTTTTTCCCGTTACTTACACACTTATGGGGATTGAACGATGAGAACACGTGGTTACAGGGAGGGGAACATCACACACCACTGCCTGTTGTGGGGAGGAGGGCAATGGGAGGGAGAGCATTAGCACAAATATCTAATACATGCAGGGCTTAAAACCTAGATGATTGGTTGATAGGTGCAGCAAACCACCATGACCCATGTATGCCTATGTAACGAATCTGCACGTTCTGCACATGTATCTTAGAACTTAAAGTAAAATTTAAAAAAAAAATTGTGAATGTAGTAGAATCTTGTGATCCAAAGAAGTTATTAAATAGAACTGATTGGTATCTCCAATGGCAAAATTAAACTACTAGTTGAAAAATGGGAAAAACATTGACTAACGGATTTTCAGCCGATGTGTAAAGTCTCAATCCTCGAGTTTATTGAGACCGTTCTCTCTGACAAATACTTGTGTTCTTGGTACTTCTGAGACAGACTGAGCTTCAGTTGGCAGCCACTTAATAGCTTTCACAACCTCAGCTTAAAGGGATATTATTTATGGGGGATTTCATGCAATCCTCCATTCCTGTAGGACATTGTTTGTCAATGAAAGGGGATTTTTCTCTCTCCCACAGGGGACATTTGGCAATGTCTGGGCATATTTCAGCTTGTCACAATGGAGGAGTGGGGTTACTGGCATCTAGTGAATAGAGGCTAGAGATGCTGATAAACCATCTACAATGCACCACATGGATTCCCGCAAAAAGTAATATTGGGCTCAAATTTTAATAGTGCTGAGGTTGAGAAACCCTGCTCTAGCAACTCTATGATCATCACTCAAAGCGCAGCTATGTCATTAGAAATGCCTAACCAAATTTTATTATAGCATGTTATTATACAATATAATGTTATAATTAATATAATTTGTATATTATATTAATCACTCAATAATGTTATTCTGATGTGATTCCTTTGTATCATATTTTAAAAAAGAGAGAAGCTATGAATTTCATTCTTTTATTTGCTACAAGGGATAAATATTACAATGCATTAATTCATTGAAGAGTTATAGCAGAGGTTTCTCTCATACTAGTATTGAAAATAAAATGAAGACATTGATTTTTTTCTTTATATTCATTCCCAAATTAATCATATCTCATCATTTGTCTTGGTCATTAGAAAGTTTAAAGCTAAATATTTGACCATGCTTTGGGTTAAAAAAAAAAAAGGAATTAAAGGCATGGGATTATTACATGTGTGGACATTTGCTACCTGGATCTTATTTTGTCAAATGTTTTCACGTGCATACGTGTGTGTGTGTGTGTGTGTGTCTGTACTTGTTACATACATAAATTCACATTACTTTCTAAACATTTTTGTCATTTTAAATCACTTTTCTTACTCATGTATATATTTTTATTTGTATAAATTTAAGGAGTACAGTACAGTTTTGTTACATGGATATATTGTGTTGAGGTGCAGCTTGGGCTTTTATTGCAACCATCCACCAAATAATGTACACTGTATCCAGTAAGTAACTTCTCATCCTCCAGCCCCGCATCCTCCAACATTTCTGAATCTCCCATGTCTTTTTTATTCTGCATTCTTATGTTCATGTTTACATATTATCTAGCTCCTACTTAAAAATAAGAACATGTGGTATTTATTTTTCTGTTTCTGACTTGCTTCACTTGAGATAACATCCTCCAGTTCTGTCCATGTGGTTGCAAAAGATATGATTTCATCCTTTTTTTAATGGCTGAAATAATATTCCATTGTTTATATAAACCACATTTTCTTTATCCACTAATTCATTGATGGACAGTTAGGTTGAGTCTGTATCTTTGCTATTGTGAATATTGCTGCAATAAACATATGGGTACAGGTATCCTCTTATAAAATGATTTCTTTTATGGATGGTAGATACCCAGTAGTGGAATCTCTGGATTAAACAGTAGTTCTATGTGTAGTTCTTTGAGAAATAGCCATTCTCACAAAGGTTTTTTTTTTCACAGAGGTTGTACTGATTTACAGTCCTACCAACAGTATATAATATTTACCTTTTCTCCACAGCCTCACCAACATCTTTTATTTTTTGACATTTTAATAAAAACCATTCTAGCTGATATAAGATGATATCTTATCTGGTGGTGTTTTTAATTTGCATTTCCCTTGCGATTAGTGATTTTCAGCATTTTTTTCGTATGCTTCTTGGCCATTTGTATGTCTTTTTTTTTTGAAAAATGTCTATTCATGTCTTTTGCCCACTGTTTAGTGAGATTATTTATTTTAATTGTTGTTGTTGTTGAGTTCCTTGTAAATGCTAGACATCACTCTACTGTTGGATATATACTTTGTAAACATTTTTGTCTGTAGGTTGTTTCTTCACTCTTGATTATTTCTTTTGCTGTGCAGAAGCTTTTCAAGATATATTGTTTACATACTTTCAATAATTATTCTTAAATCAATGCACAGTTAAAATGTGAAAAAATTAAACAGCAATGATAAAGATCCATTCTTACAACATTCACATTTTTCAATACATAGCATCTAAATATTAGTTGTTTTGTCTAATATGACATGGAATACACCAGATTCTGGATCCAGAGATGAGGTGATTAAAATATGATCTATTTCAGGCAAAATAAAAATGGCAAATGTAGTCTAGAAATACTTATCTGGTTGTTTTGAGAGAGATTTACTAGTTATGTGGAATTTAATATATCCCAAATGATGTAACAAACACCACTACTTGATCCAACCAATTATTTGTCTCTTTTTACTGAACAATGATACAAAATTCAATCCCAATATTTATTTTAATCATCATTTGATATCCATGATATACTCCTTAATATGTACAAAATTAGGTTAAATTTTTTTTTAACATAAATTCATCATAGTTATCACATAATTTATTCAGTATTAGCTGGAGTATTTAATTTTTAGTCTTTTCTCCAAAATTGCATATATTTATGTAACCTAATGAATTATTAAATATATGTATGGCCACACAAATATAAATATTTTAAGCTTTTCGTGATTTGATGTACAGTTTTTTTAAATTGTACTTTAGATTCTGGAGTACATGTGTAGATCATGCAGAACTGTTGCATAGGTACATACATGGCAAGGTGGTTTGCTGCCTTCATCCCTTCATCCCTTCATCACCTATATCTGGTATTTCTCCCCTCATTATCCTTCCCCACCCTCCCCACCCCGCACTGTCCCTCCTCTAGCCACTCCCAACTGACTGCAGTAAGTGATGCTTCCGTCCCTGTCTGTTCAACATCCACCTATGAGTGATAACATGCTGTGTTTGATTTTATGTTCTTGTGTCAGTTTGCTGAGAATGATGGTTTCCAGGTTCATCCATGTCCCTACAAAGGACACAAACTCATTGTTTTTTATCGCTGCATAGTATTCCATGGTGTATATGTGCTACATTTTCTTTATCCGGTCTATCGTTGATGGACATTTGGGTTGGTTCCAGGTCTTTGCTATTGTAAACAGTGCCACAATGAAAATACATGTGCATGTGTCTTTATGATAGAACAATTTATAATTCTTTGGGTATATACCTACTAATGGGATTGCTGGACCAAATGGTATTTCTATTTCGAGGTTCTTGAAGAATCGCCACACTGTCTTCCACAGTAGTTGCACTAATTTGCACTCCTACCAACAGTATAAAAGTGTTCCTATTTATCCACATTCTCTCCATCATCTCTTGTCTCCAGATCTTTTAATAATCACCATTCTAATTGATGTGAGATGGTATCTCAATGTGGTTTTGATTTTCATTTCTCTAATGACCAGTGATGAGCATTTTTTCATGTTTGTTGGCCTCATAGATGTCTTCTTTTGAGAAGTGTTTGTTCATATCCTTTGCCCACTTTTGAATTTTTTTTTTTCCTTGTAAATCTGTTTTAGTTCTTTGTAGATTCTAGATATTAGCCCTTTGTCAGATGGGTAGATTGCAAAAATTTGTTCACATTCTGTTGGTTGCTGGTTGGCTCTAATGATTGTTTCCTTTGCTGTGCAGAAGCTCTGGAGTTTAATTAGATCCCATTTGTCTATTTTGTTTTTTGTTGTCAATGCTTTTGTTGTTTTAGCCATGAAGTCCTAGCCTATGCCTATGTCCTGAATGGTTTTGCCGAGGTTTTCTTCTAGGGTTTTTTATGGGGTTAGGTCTTTTGTTTAAATCTTTAGTCCATTTAGAGTTAATTTTAGTGTAAGGTGACAGGAAGGGGTCCAGTTTCTGCTTTCTGCACATGGCTAGCCAGTTTTCCCAGTACCATTTATTAAACAGGGAAATCCTCTCCCCGTTGCTTGTTTTTCTCAAGTTTGTCCCAAGGACTATTTTAAAAATGTTCCAGGTTTCATTTTTAAAAATACAAGCTGTCTTTTGAGTTATTTATATACATTTTTAAGCTAAAATTCACAGACTGGCACACTGTTTTCTTTGGCCTGCATGGCATTTTAATTTTTAAAATATTTTTAATAATATTTGACTTTTTTAAACATTCAGATGTTTCTGGCATGGTAATCAGACTGTTAGGGTTTTTATTTCCAGATGACATCAATCATCCTAAGAGAAATAGTGTCTGCACCCATTCCATTTAACCACAAACAAACACCACCAAATTTGCTTATTTCATCACCTTGTTGGCTTCTGTAGACATGTATTCTTGTGACCCACTCTTTGCTTCTTTGACTATGAATTTTAGAATGGCAGATAAATTTTAAATGTTTGATTTTCTTATAATTATTCATTTTGAAGCTGGCATTACTATCCTAATAATGTTGTAATGAGAACGTGTGTGATTGCAAAACCGAAGATAGTCTGAATGTGCTGCCATGATTTCATCAAGCCTGTGTGTAAGCACCAGTGAGTACAGGTAACCATGCCATGAAGAGACTTGCTTTTATTTCAAATTTGTCTGTAGTATATGTAGTTTATTAAACTTGAGCATTATGTGCTTTGCTTGCCTAGATGTCTCCAGAATATATCTTTCTGACTATAAATGACAGACTCTTCTTCCTTCTCTAGCCTTCTCTGTCAGAATTAACAGGTACCAAATGAGAGTAAAGATCCAGAGTTTATAGATGACTTCCCATCATGAATCTTTTCACCTTATCATAGTAATTCCTGAAACCATCATGGAAAATCTGTCTAGATACCTTAGAGAAAAATACACTGCTATTGCAGAGAATGAGGTTAGGGAGTTTAGGTTAATAAGCACCTTTTGCTTAAAACATTTGATGGATTATAAATAAGATCATTAAGGCACTTAACTTTATAGTCTATGCATAGACTATAAAAGAAAATGTCACTTTAAAAAGGTAAATAACCTACAAGATAGTATAAAGTTAAGCATTTAAAGATTCATAACTGTATAAAATGATATCCAGAGTAATGCTTAAAATCATACTATAATGACCCATACACACCCTTTGATATGTGAGCCAAAAATTAGGCTCTCATAGTCACATAGGAAATCAGAAAAGGAGAAACCTTTTCAAGGATAGGATCTATAGTGTCTATATGACATAAATAAAGTGACTGCTCAAAAAAATTTTGTTTTTCTGTGAATAGTCAAAGTTTAGCATTTTCTTAAGCCAAATGTGTTGAAATAGAATTAAGGACAACATTCATGTATGTATTTAAGTATTATTTTCATGAGACCTTTTCTTACTTTGACCTATAGTGTGAGCTAGTGGTGACACAACAAAGGGAAATTAGTAAAAGTAATGCTTCAAGTGGCTAAGAAAATACCATCCTTGACCTTGGGCTAATCTGAATAAGACAGAGGGGAAATGTTCCACACCATCCAGTTTACATGTGGTTTTCCTCAACTGAGCCTTGGATAAGAGGGGTTGGCTAATGACTGGAGAGCAGCTGTTCTGTTGAACATCTACCTCCATCTTTCAACAGTCTTCTGACTGAAGTGGAGATGAATGATCACTTGGAAGTCAAGTAAAGCTTATGCTGAATTTAAGACCATGCCATCTCTATGCAAAGTTGGAAAGGATAGGGTCAGTATTCCCATTAGATAGTTGTTATAATCTGCTTCAATGCACAGATGCATTTTTGGGAAAAGCTACAAAATCCTATTTTATACAGCATGACCAGGAGTATTTTCAATAGGGAAAAAATTTAGGTTTATTATAGCCATATCTCTACTTAGCTTAAGCTCACGTGGAATGTCTGTCAAACTGCTAAAGCTTGTAGCACCTAACAGATAAATTGTATGTAAAACACACACTGCAATAACGATAACAACATTAATATTAAATATTAATATTCAATTTTAGGAAGCATTAGGAGCAATTAAATTTTAAATAGTTTTTTTTAATGAAATAAGTGGCAGGACTGTTACATTAATTTTTTGGTTTAAGAAAATAACATATAATCAGTTAATAAATTAATGTTTACACTTTTTTCTTTTGGTTATGAGAAAGTGGTAAAGTGTTTGTATCCAGATTATCTTAAAAAGGTTTATTGAATTATTGAGAGACAAAGTAAAAAATACAGAGTCACATTAATGAGGTTTTGAAGTTTTGAAAGCAGGCTGGGGGCACTGGCTCACATATGTAATCTTAGCACTTTGGGAAACTGAGGTGGGAGAATTGTTTGAGGCCAGGAGTTTGAGATCAGCCTTGGCAACATGGTGAGAGCAACATTTTTAAATATATATATATATTTTTTTTGAGACGGAGTTTCACTCATGTTACCCAGGCTGGAGTAGCTTGCAACTGAAGCTTGACACTTGAGAAATAAAGCTTTTAAAATAAATGTCTAAAAAAAAAAAATTGCTGGATGTTGGTGATATGTGCCTGTACTCAGAGCTACTCAGGATGCTGAGTTGGGTTACTTAAGCCCATGAGTTCAAGGCTGCAGTGAGCCATGATCACACCACTGCATTCCCACCTGCGTGACAGAGCAAGACCCTGTCTTAACAACAGCCGCAACAAAAGGAGTATTGTTAACAGTTGACAATTCTTTTTAAAAGCTAGTTTTATACAACTATAATTGCTAGTCATTTTCAATAGGCAGAATGGAAAGAAACTACAGCTATTAGAAAGTGCTTAGGGACATCCAGGATTTAGAATCTTAAATTTAATTTTGAAAGGCATATTGGAACTTATTTTTTACTACAGTGTTATTTGTTCATTCAGCTAGCTCAATGCAGTGTTCATAGTCCTAGTGATGTGGAGTGCTTTTCAACTCAATCCTTTATCAAACTTCCAGAGACAATGTACTCTGCCAAGTGCTAAATAAAATGAGTAAGTCGTGAATTTAAATGATTCTTCCCTCTTAGCAAACTAAATAAATCTAGCATAGTGGCTCAGGGCACAGCTCCCTAGCCAGACTGTTTGGTTTCAAATCTGACCTCTTCCATTTAGCTGTTTGACTTTGGCCAAATTGGTATATGCTTCTTTCAATGTCTCATCAAAATAATGAAGATAATAATACTAATACTTTCCTCATAAGATTGTTATGAGATTAAATAAGATAACCCTGGTAATGACATTCCTTATTAAATATTAAAATTTATTATCACTATTATTGTTATTATTGACTTTTTACTCCTAGTCTTCACACTTCAGTATGCATTGCTCATTATACATAATCATTATGCGATGTGGTAATATAAAATAAATAATACAAAAAAGCAGTCAATGGAGCTATCTTGCATCTCCTGGGAAAGAACAGCTGAGTGTCTCACAAGACTCACACTGTGGTATCACTTTGGAAAATATGCCATAATTTTAGCTCTGGTTCAAAACACATGTGTATCAGCAAACTGAGAACAGAGAGTTTTTTAAGAGGACCAGACACATTAACCAAGTTCTCAAGAATTATGAAGAAAAGCAAATACCATTTTAGAATTTAAAATTAGAAATGTAACTCTCATGCGGGCAGGAGTACCAGCGTTTTCATGACTGCCATATCAGATCACTGAAGCCAGATATAATTAAGTTCCAAGGCAAGTGAAAACTGTGTCTGAAAATGTAGAAATTTTATTACTAGAAATATAAACAGCACCTCATTTAAGATAGTAGTTATTTTGTCAGTGAGCTGTAAATAGTCAATGTCCCTTATCCAAAGTTCCCTTTTCCCAGATCATAGACACTGCCATTATCTTCTTCAGTTACTCAGATTTTATAATATTCCTTAGGCAATCAGGCTATCTCTGTTTCCCCACCCGAAATAATGCAGCCTTTCTTTTAAAAAGTCTTCTTTTAAAGATTTGTTAATGGATACAGATAGGCTATAAGTATTAATAGAAACCCTCAGCTCAGTCACTTTAATATGACCTGGAATTTATCCTTTTATGTGTTATGTGTGATTTTTAAAATTTAACAATATTTCAGACAGTGTTTTACTTTTCCTGTTAGTAGTGCAGAGGCAGAAACAACGTTGGTCATAGCTAGTAAGTCTATAGTGAGTAAAAACCAGTAAGGACTTTTATTTATTTTGCAGTTTTCTATTTGGAGACAAAGAAAATATTTTAAACAGGATATACACAGAAAACTAAAATGACTACAAAATTATCATAAATTTAGCCTAGATTTTTATTATGTTTTATCATGGTTGTTTCTCTGAAGCTTTTAGATAAAATAAAAGAATGCATATGAAAAAGCAATATCAATAAAAATCTATTGAAATATAAACATATTAATGCTCATATTATTGTACCTGGGACAATTGATTTGTTTTAAAGTAAAGTCTCCAGGATAAATTACAATTAGCTCTAATATTTTCACTTGTGTGTGTTAAATGAAAGAAAATATCTCTTCTGTGTTTGACTGTATATGAATATGTATGTGCATAAATGTTTGACTACACACACACACTCACACATGTAAAATATATATCAAATTTACACACTTTTGGGTCAATTTTTTTGCTCCAATTTAGAAATTATTTTTAACTTATAAAGCTCTTCATTGATCATGTTGAATAGAATTTCTATTATTTTGATATTTCTCAAATTTGGCCATATGGAGAAGTAACGTATCAGAATCTTTAGTTAAAATTATTTATTGTCTATTTGTAATGCTTAGTTTTACCTGCCGATGGAAAAACCAACTAGTCACCCAGGCAATACTCCAAAACACAAACCCTATTGATTCCACACGGTCTTATGTTCCTCCATATCTTTCCCTACCTATTTAAATATCAATAATTTTAAAAATTACTTTTAAAATGAAACCTGTATTTGACAGGTATGATATATTAAACCATTGGCACTATAAATGTTAGATGAATTAATTTGTCAGAATATCTTCAGTTTTTTATTACAGTTTGACAGCTTAGACTATATGGCCGGTCAGTTTGGTTAACAGGAGACTAATAAATACCCTGAATAATTAGTGTGAGAAATAAGAAAACAAAAAAAGTGGATGATTTGTAAGTAGACAAATGCCAAGATATGATACAGAAGAAAATTATAATAATTATTATCGTAACATTAACAGGTGGATTTCATTAGCATGTCTTGCATACCAGCAACTCTAAGCATTTTCACATGTATTTACTTAATTTTCCCAATAACCCTATGATGCAAGTTATGCCATAGTCCTTATTTATACCTGAGGAATCAAAGGCACAGAAAGGGTTTACAACTTGCCCAAGGTTACACAGCCACTAGGTGACAGAATATTGATTATGTACCCAGGAAAAATGGGACATGAAATCACATTCTTAATCCCTGTGTTATGATACTTTGTATGGTAGTGAAAAAATAAAGGGAAAAGAGAATGAAAGTATTCTGGAGGTCTACATAGTGCCAGTGCCTGAGCCAGGCATTGTAATGTGTTCACTTATGATACTAATGTCAAAACTTTAAACTCTTTATATTTTTTCTTTTATACATAGGTGTCTTTGGGGAAATTCTTAATTTCTACTGTCCTAAGTGTCCTCACCTATAAATTAAGGGGTTGTATCACATTTCTTCTAAGAATCTCCTCAGTTGTAATCCTCTGCTTCTGTGCCTAGGCATGAAATAAAACACATTTTTTCATGTTTTTGTCTGTGTCTTACTCTGTCAACTTTTTGAAAGTCTTTAGAGGTAACAAATTTTATATTCTGGATTTAGAGAATAACATACCATATTCATCAGATTTTTGGATCTAATACCACTCCTTCACCTCAGTTTTGTGCCATTTAAAATAGGTGGCAAAAGTAATCCCTTATGTAGAAGCAATTACTAGAATGCATCTTCCACCATTCGGTTTTGAAATTTCTGGTAAACTATATGTTTGGATCTGAGAAGAGGTTATGATTTTTAACTGCAAAATCTGATATAGAGAAACATCTTACAGAGAATAATGTTTTTCATGCTACACAGTAAATTCTCAGTGGCTCCTAAGTATAAATCTAATCACAGGATTTAGTAAGAATTATCTAGAGAAAGTCTAGGTAGGTTTTAACTTCGATTATCCAGTGGATATTCAACACTCAAGCTGTATCTTATCACAGATTTATTCAGGTACACTAACAGGATGATTCTAAGAAGGTAGTGAAATAACTCTCACCAGAAACAAACAACCCTTTCTATAAACCTTATCTCATCCCCAACTTCATTCAAGATAAACCTTTCTTGAAGTAACAAAGTTAAAAATGTTTGAACATTTTGATCAACTTTTTGACATTTACATATACTTAAGCTTACTATATATTTAGTGTATATATTATATATAAAAATTTACTGGAGAAAGCAGTTTTTGCACAAATGTCTTCTTTCTAGCTTTCTTTGATATTTTCTGAATAAGTATATAGCCAATTTATTTAAATGAATAACAAGCAACAATTACTGAGTTCAGAGTAAAAACATTTGAGCTCTTAAGTCTGGTTGCAAACAGGTCTCTTCTAGTGATCGCCAATGCTTTCTGGGGTATCAAAATTTAGTAGGAGAAAAAGCTTGCATAAGAAAAGTTTTAAAATATTCAATGAAGGAGATAAGGTTGTTGAAAACAATGCAAGGGATGTTATAAGGCCGTGACAAATGACATTGTTTCAAAATACATTTGAACTCTTATTAAATAATTTGAATAAAATAAGCAGTAACCAGCCACTTGGTGAATAGATAGTGAGAAGTCACTTTTGTTACTGTTCGTAAAGTTAAGAATCTTCGTAATCACAAAACCAGCAAGGATCTGAGCCTTTGTATCTTCGGTATGACTTACTTGTCAGATTATAACACTGCAAAATGCATTGTTTATTTATCTCTCTATTACACAGGCATTGCACAGCAATTTCTGCATGTAAAGATACTCTTGAGAAACAGGAACATGCAAACAAACAATCCCAGTAATGTGATGGGTTGTAGGAGATACATGTACAGTGCTCTTGAAGCACAGATGAAGGAGAATGTAAGAAAGATAAAAGCATCCTACAAGTCTTCACAGCAGAGGAAATATTTGAGTTATCATTTAGGATGAAAATGAGTTTGTCAGACAGGCAAAGGGAAGTGGCATTTGTTTTAATTACACATTAGTCACTCCTCTCTGCCAGCAGGATGTGTATCAGGTATAACAATGATGAAACATGAAAGGAAACAATTCATGATCTGTGTTACTCTCTTCCAACAAGTTATAGGATCTCTCATAACCAAGTTATGAGGCAAATCCTAACTTCCTATTATATCATCATACACAATATTTGTTCTTAATAATTCATGAAATTCAGTTGCCCATTTCACATTTTTTCTATAGATGTAGCTTCTTTATATTTATTAAAGCATTGTTCTGAGTTGTAGATTTATAAATTTTAGCAAGAAAAGTAACTTCTGTGAGACTGCTTTACGTAGATGAGACAAAATATTCTATCAGTTTCTAAAATGGTTTATTCTGTGGGAACATGCTGTGTTACTTTTTGATCTCGATGATTAGTCTTCCTTAAAAATGACTGTATGGCGAAAAATGTGACACATTAGAGGAGTTAAGGAACCATGGAGATATTTTTGATATTTATGCTTTTTATGCATGTGATTTTAGAAAAGAGTTCTGGTTTGGTTACACAATCTACATTTAAGAAGGAGTGCACATAAACAGAATTTTGTATTATGTATTATTATTAATTTGCCTAAAGTGGATATGTATGTCATAGTATTCGCTTGTGTTCATTGACTAGTAAAATTAATATGTAAAATGTTTAACAGGTCATTTTATTTAGTTTTAAGTATCATAATTTTTACAATTATTTTCTATAATACACTAAGTTCTGGGGTACATGTGCAGATCATGCAGGATTGTTGTATAGATATACACATGCCATAGTGGTTTACTGCATCCAACCACCCATCATCTACATTAACTATTTCTCCTAATGTTATCCCTCCCCAATGCCCCCTTCCCCAACTATCCCTCCCTTAGCTCTCCCAAGCCCCAGCAGGCCTTGGTATGTGATATTCCCCTTCCTGAGTCCATGTGTTTTCATTGTTCAACACCCATTTATGACTGAGGACATGCAGTGTTTGGTTTTCTGTTCTTGTGTCAGTTTGCCAAGAATGATGGTTTCCAGTTTCATCCATGTCCCTGCAAAGGACATGAACTCATCATTTTTTATGGCTGCATAATATTCCATGGTGTATATTTGCCACATTTTCTTTATCCAGTCTATCATTGATGGGCATTTGGGTTGGTTCCAAGTCTTTGCTATTGCAAACAGTGCCACAATGAACATATGTGTGCACGTGTCTTTATAATAGAATGACTTATAATCCTTTGAGTATATACCCAATAATGGGATAGCTGGGTCAAATGGTATTTCTATTTCTAGATCCTTGAGGAATTGCCACACTGTCTTCCACAGTAGTTGAACTAATTTACACTCCCACCAATAGTGTAAAAGCATTCCTATTTCTCCACATCCTCTCTAGCTACTGTTGTCTCCAGATTTTTTAATGATCACCATTCTAACTGGTATGAGATGGTATCTCAAAGTGGTTTTGATTTTCATCTATCTAATGACCAGCGATGATGAGCATTTTTTCATATGTTCGTTGGCTGCACAAATGTCTTCTTTTGAAAGGTGTCTGTCATATCCTTTGCCCACTTTTCGATGGGGTTGTTTGTTTTTTTCTTTTACATTTCTTTAAGTTCCTTGTAGATTCTGGATATTAGCCCTTTGTCAGATGGGTAGATTGCAAAAATGTTTTCCCATTTTGTTGGTTGCTGGTTAACTCTAATGATATTTTCTTTTCCTGTGTAGAAGCTCTTCAATTAGATCCCATTTGTGTATTTTGGCTCTTCTTGCTATTGCTTTTGGTGTTTTAGTCATGAAGTCCTTGCCTATGCCTATGTCCTGAATGGTATTGCCTAGGTTTTCTTCTAGGGTTTTTATGGTGTTAGGTCTTATGTTTAAATCTTTAATCCATCTGGAGTTAATTTTTGTATAACATGTAAGGAACAGGTCCAGTTTCAGCTTTCTGCACATGGTTAGCCAGTTTTCCAAACACCATTTATTAAACGGGGAATCTTTTCCCCATTGCTTGCTTTTGCCAGGTTTGTCAAAGATCAGTTGGTTGTAGCTGTGTGACATTACTTCTGCAGGCTCTGTTCTGTTCCATTGGTCTATATCTCTGTTTTGGTACCAGTATCATGCTGTTTTGATTAATGTAGCCTTGTAGTTTAGTTTGAAGTCTGATAATGTGATGCCTCCAGCTTTGTTGTTTTTGCTTAGGATTGTCTTGGCTATGTGGGCTCTTCTTTGGTTCCATATGAAGTTTAAGGTGGGTTTTTCCAGCTCTGTGAAGAAGGTCAATGGTAGTTTAATGGGGATAGCATTGAATCTATAAATGGCCATATTTATTCCATTTATTTGGAAAATATGGCCATTTTCACGATATTGATTCTTCCTCACCATGAGCATGGAATGTTTTTCCATCTGTTTGTGTCCCCTCTTATTTCCTTCAGCAGAAGAGGTTCTTCACGTCTTTTGTTAGTTGTATTCCTAGGAATTTTATCCTCTTTGTAGTGATTGTGAATGGGAGTTTGCTCATGATTTGGCTCACTGTTTATCTGTTATTGGTATATAGGAATGTTTGTGATTTTTGCACATTGATTTTGTATCCTGAGACTTTGCTGAGGTTGTTTGTCATCTTAAGGAGATTTTGGTCTAAGACGATGTGGTCTTCTAAATATACAATCCTGTCATTTGCAAATAGCGACAGTTTGACTTCCTCTTTTCCTTGTTGAATACCTTTTATTTATTTTTCTTGCCTGATTGCTCTGGCCAGAAGTTCCAATACTATGTTGAATAGGAGTGGTGAGAGAGGGCACACTTGATTTGTGCCAGTTTTCAAAGGGAATGCTTCCAGTTTTTGCCCAATCAGTATGATATTGGGCGTGGATTTGTCATAAATAGCTTTTATTATTTTGAGATACGTTCCGTTGATACCTAGTTTATTGAGAGTTTTTAGCATAAAGGGTTGTTGAATTTTGTAGAACACCGGCTCTGCATCTTTTGAGATAATCATGTTTTATTGTCTTTGGTTCTGTTTATGTGATGGATTACTTTTATAGACTTGGGTATGTTGCACCAGCTTTGCATCTCTGGGACCAAGCCAACTTGATCATGATGGATAAGCTTTTTGATGTGCTGTTGGGTTCGGTTTGCCAGTATTTTATTGAAGATTTTTCATCAGTATTCATCATGGATATTGGCCTGCAATTTTCTTTAATTCTCATTTTATAGTTTTTACATTAATCCCATTTATCAATCACCTGGTTAGAGAAGTCTTTATCAAGTTGGACTACATATATTAATCTTCAAATGTTCCCTATTCAAAGACAACACTGAAAAAATAATGCTGCATAATACTGCTGTTTTTGCTAAGGTTATTTTCCTTATCTTCAATCATTTAGTGTTTGTGTTAATTTATATTTTATGTAGTTTTATTTATACATTCATATGTTTTAGACATTACAATAATTTGCATATTATTTGTTGGATATTAATTATTACTTTTAATGGATTTTTCCTCTCTATAAAATACTTTAGTTCATTTCTCCAAAACCTCTGTCCAAAGCTGATTCCCTACACTTTTGATATTTTATTAACATTTAATAATTTTCATTTATCCACTGTATGGACACCTGGTTTAGGGTACTTTGCAAACAAGTACGTCTGTTAAACTTTATTTCAAACTTGATTCTGGCTTTTCCCCTTCTTGCTAATGTTATTTCAGTAAGGTTCTGATGCCTCTTTGGAAGAAATGTAGTCCTTTTTTTTTTAAGGTAATAAATTACATTTTTATTAAAATTCTTACCTACCTGTCACTGTAATTTTTTTAGTTGTGGGTGCTTATTCTATTCCACATGGCTGGCAGGGCAGTTTTCTACCAAAGACCAGGGTTCCTCTTACACTTTCATATTCTAAGTCTGAAATAGATGTCTTTGGAAATAGCAATTAGAGAGTACTTTGTTTCTTACACATTTTTCTACTCCTGACAATGTGTTATTCATTTATTATTTATAGCTGGCCACTCTTAGGTATTTTTCCAGTTTTGTCTTGATATTCCTATTCTGTGAGCAGGCATTCTTAAATTCATGTTTCAAAAGAGTTCCATCACCTGAACTCTTATTTTTCTTTCTTTCTTTTTTTTTTTTTTTTGGCCTTACATATGACCTTTTTCAAAACAAAACTTGAAATAATTGATATGTAGTTTATGTTACCAGAATATTTGTGATATATTTTAAAAATAAAGAAGGAGTGAACAGGAACAAAGAGCATAGGCTTGGGTGATCTGGTTCAGATTAAAACCTTTGGATTATCTCCTACTGCTAACCATATATCTAAGGTAAACAACATAGCAAAATCACCCATTATTAGCTGTCAATAAAGAGTACACAGGCATTAGATATGCTTATATAATACTTTATATATAAAAATCAGGCCAGAGATTTCAGCCATTGCAAAGAAACAAATGAGCTGATGGTACGGTTATTAACTGGGTTATTCAGCTTCAGTTCTCATTGAAGTTGGTGGTGGTATTGCTTTCATTAATTTTTGTTCTACCTTCCAATAGTTTTATAGTTTATCTGAGGGTTTCTTGATATCGTTTACCAATCCATTCTAGCCTCTTTCTTTTCCTCTTCAGTGTGTATATTTATGTGACCATTCACTAATGTTCTCCTCTATTAAATTATCTTTTCCAAGAGCCCCATTT
>NW_016107389.1:2021819-2026677 GCF_001604975.1 Cebus imitator | reverse complement strand
AAAAAAAAAAAAAAAAAAAAAAAAAAAAAAAAAAAAAAACGCTGCCAGTCAGAGTGGCCAAGCTGGGAGCTATCCAGGGTAATGTGACTGTTACTGTGTTTGAGTGATAGAGAATGTAATCCTGAAAGGGAATGAGAACAATAACCAGGTTAATTAAGAGGAGTTCTAGTAAATGAAGAGTCTAAGGGGGGAAATGATTCTTTAGGCTACTTCTTGGAAATAATAGTCTGTTACATTCTCAAATATCTGTGAGAACATTGAATCTGCCTAGCATGTAAAGGTATATATTCTCATCAGAAATATTCCTTTGTAGTTCCCTTCCAAGAAGAATTATATTTTTTTACTCCATCAAAATGCCCGTTTTCTTAGTTTTTTAGCTGACCTATAAGTATAACATATACCATATAAGATAATAAACCAGTGTTTCCTTCCCTCCCTCCTTCCTTCCTTCCTTCCTTCATTCCTTCCTTCCCTCTCTGTTTCTTTCCATCCTTTTCTTTCCTTTTTCTCTTCTCTCTCTCACTCTTTCTCTCTTTCTCCAGCATACCAAAAACTCATGAGGCATCACTGATTCAATTATTGAAATGATGCTGTCTCCACATTCAGAAGTTTATTTTAATGAACAACACAAAACAGGTTGACACAATACAGCATATTAAGTGTTCTGATAATATTTTGTAGGATATTTTGCAATCTCTTTTCTTTTGGCTCCTTATGCTGTCTGTTCATTTTCCATATATTAATACTGAACTTAACTGGATAATGTGGGGATATATAGATAGATAGATAATGTTGTGTAGAGACCTTATGACTAGAAGAAGTCATTGCTGTAGTGTTTGGAACCTGCTCAAGAGGATGGAGTCTATCCTAAGCCTATAGAGGCAAATGCTTGTGTCCAAGATCCTTTCTTAGTATTTCTGCTAAGAAATAAAAATAAAATTGGAGTGTTTAGAAATGGAGATGAAAAATAGGTGAAGCACAGTACTATCAGAAAGTTTTCTGAGGTCCCACAAAATTATCCTTTGGAGTAAAATGGAATAGATAGATAAAAATGACAGTCTACCCAGTCATTGTTTATATCAAATAATGTTTAGTTGTGTTGCACATTTTCCCATCTATAATAGTTAATTACAATTTCTTAGGATTTACCTTCTCTCATAAGTATAGAATTTGATTAATTGTAAAACTTGACCCACTTTCATTGCTGGTCTAAATATGGTCAGCTTTTTATTTCCTCTATATGTTTAGTTTTTTTTTTTTTAAATTTATGCTGTAGGTAAAAGTGAATCCATTAGACAACAACTTAACCTTCATCTAAACATGCTATTGGCCACCCCATTACCTTGCTTCATTTGACTTGATATAATTTTATCTTTCTAAAGCCTGTGTTCATTATCCACATGCTTTCCTCTTGATATTGTTATGTGTATCTGAATATTTCCCAATAAAATATACTTTTTATTTTAGTTATATTCATTTTATTAAAAGCCCTCATGCTTCATATAGTCTTGTAGTTAAATTTTTTCACTAAATATTATTTTGTAAATATTCATTTATATTACAGCATGTTACCATAGTATATTCATTTTTACCACTTTATTATATTCCACTGTGTAAATATCCCACAACTCATTTGCATTTTCCTCATCTTAAACATGTGAATTGCTTCCAGTGTTTTTGTTTTCTACTATGAATAATATCCTTGAACACTCTTGTAGATGTCATCTCTTGTATATGAGCAAGTTTCTCTTGAATATGAATTTAGGAGTAAAATTATTTTCTTAAAAGATATGTAATGTTTTCTTTAGGAGAAAATGCTAAACTGTTGAAAATATTTGTATTTATTCATACTCTTATGTAGAAGAGATTCCGTGGAGCTACATCCCCTCTAAAATCACAGTTTTTGTCGATTGACTGTAAAGCAGTATCTCATTGTGGTATTGATAAACATTTTTCTGATATATAATAATTTTATTCTTACATATTTTCTTCAGTAAAATGCCTATTCATAGATATTTGCCATCTAAATTCATTTGGGTATTTTTTACTTTCCTTACTGATTGGTAGTTATTTTAAAGTATTATTTGATAATATTTCTTTGTTCGTTGTGGAGATTTTATCTTCCTCCATTTTTAATTTGTTCTTTTACTCTTTGTAAAGGTTTATTTTAATGAAGAAATTTCTTTTAATGTAGTAAAATCTAATAATTTTGGGGGACAATGCTAAATGGGTCTTAAAATTTAAAAATAAAAATTCCCTAGTCCATTCTATACCAAAACCCAAAATGTAAGAACTTAAATTCTGAACTGAAGTTTAAAAAGTTTTATTTCTGACATTACCATTCTTAAATTTCTGACATTATCATTCTGTGTATATAGTATGTCACGTTTTTGTTGTTTTTTTTTTTTTTTACCATGTGAATTATCAACTTCAGAGCTCTGTTTATTCAGTAGTTCCTTATTTTCTCAATAAAGTACAGTGCTACCTTTGTCAATGTTTCTTAAGTAGCTGGTTCTGATTTTAGACTTTCTCATCTACTACAGTAATTAATTTGCCCAGTCTGTGTTAATACCACATTGTCTAAAATTCCGTTCCTTCCTAAGTCTGGCAATTTGTAAGAGAATATCCTTTCTTGATCTTTCTCCTTCAGAATTATTTTGATAGATTTAGACCTTTTAATCTTTCAGTTAAATGTTAGGAATTAAAACATTCTATGTAAATTCCTGTTGAGATTTTAATTGGAAATTCATTGGGCTTGTAGATTAATTTTATGGTAATCAACATATCTGTGACATTATAAATTTCTATGTGTGAGTATAGCATATCACTCTATTTAGGTCGTCTCTAATATGTTGTAAATAGAATTCAGAATTTTACCTGTAGAAGGCTTTGCACTTTGATTCATTCCAAACAACTTTTTTTCTGATAGCATTGTAAATGGTGTTTTATCTTTAATTCATTTACTCCTGTAGTTGTTTACTGCTGCATAAAATGCTATTTATTTTTCTCCCATTAAGCTGACTACTAGCCACCTTGCTAAATATCCTTAAAAATTAGTTTGTACATTTCCTTGGTCATTCAAATTATTTGAGGGAGAAGCTCTGTTTCTCAACATTGAAAAGGTGACCCTTCCTCTTAAAAAGTAGGAACAAATAAAAAATTTACTAGATTTGCCTTAGGAGCAAATAGCCCACATAGAATGTGTTTGGTAATAAGACACATGCTACATGCATGCATAAAAATTCCAGGACCACAGACTAATAATATCATATCACACATTTGGGATTTTGGTGGAGGGGTGCTAAGTATACTGAAAGTTATAATAGAAAATATATAATTGTATTGTTAATTTGTGGCCTCATTATGTGCAAATAAAGGATTGCAAAGGTTGAAAAATTCATTTTTTTAGCATCCCACAGCAGTGCCTCAGTGAATATTCCTACTTAGAGCAGCTCAATGCTTTCCCATTGTTCTTAGGAAGAAGCACCGAACATCAATCAGCAATTTATCCTTTTTTTGTGTGTGCTTGTTGAAATAATCCATTTCCTGACAAAGAGAATTATGTGATATTCGACATGTTTGAGAAGGTCACAACTTCTCTTTCACATCTGACGAATAGAAAAAATACAGTTGCTTTATTTCAGCTACATCCAGTCTTTCTCCAAACTTTATATTCTGCTTACAAAAAAAAAAGAAAAGAAAAGAAAAAAAGTCTAATCTGTTTTAGCACTTAACTTACTTTGAAAATACAAATGAACAGTTTGTGTTCTTCCTTCAGTCTGCTTTGGATAAAAATGCTCAGTCCCTTGGGAAACTAATCCCTATTTCTCTCTTGTCTCAGATCCTCTTTATATAATGTTAGCAAAGCAAAGAAATGCTGGGATTCTCTTCTGTCGTTTGTGTCTCTTAAACAGTGTCACTTGTTGCCCTGGTTTCTGCTATTCTTCTTGGCCTTTGAGGCTGATGTTTGATTTGGTTTCACTTACAACCCATTTGTTATCCCCTCATCCCCTTGACTCAGCCTATGTTCAACTCTCCCAGTGCCCTAGGCTCCAGTGCTCTGATGATGACCTACCAATCCCAGCTCTGGTGGTCCTATCTATAGCACTAGACACAGAGCCAGTTCAGCCTCAGTTTTGCAATTTCTTTCATCACATTTTTTGAACAATTACTTGAACATTTCACATCACATAAGCAACTAGGGAGAACAGATCAACCTCAAAGTTCCCTTCTCCTGATGATTCTATAGCAATGCTCTTAGAATAGGGACATCATAAAGGAGAATATCTAAATTCTAACATTAGTAAACAAAAAATACAAATGAAACATTAGTTATTATGTGAGTTTGCTAGAATTGCCGTAACAAAGTACTATAAGCTAAGTGGCTGCAACAATAGAAATGCATTTTCTTCCAAATCCAGAGACTAGATATCCTAAATCCAGGTAGTGGTAGAGTTAGTTTATTCCAAGCCCTCTGTGGGAGAATCTGTTTGGTTGTTTTTTTTCCCCCCAGCTTCTGCTGGCTCGTTGGTACTCTGCCATTTCTCGGCTTGTGGCAGTGTAGCTTCAGTCTTTACAAGGCATTTTCCCGATGCCTCTGTGTCCAAATTATATTGGATTAGGGGTTCATTCTACTCTAGTATGACCTCATCTACATTTAATAACATCTACAATAATCCTGTTTAAAATAAGGTCACATATTTAGGTATTAGGGTTTAGGATTTCAGCATATGAATTTTGGTAAAACATAATTTAACCTATAAGTCCAAATAAATAATCATAATCTTAAGACAATAGGAGGAAATTTTTTAGGGGGGGGTCTGATTTCTTTATTTTTATTTTTATTTTTTAAATTTTT
>NW_016107389.1:1999123-2021674 GCF_001604975.1 Cebus imitator | reverse complement strand
CCAACAGACCCTAGTGTATAGTGCTCCCCTTCCTGTGTCCATGTGTTCTCATTGTTCAACACCCGCCTATGAGTGAGAACATGCAGTGTTTGATTTTCTGTTCTTGTGTCGTGTCCTTTGTAGGGACATGGATGAACCTGGAAACAATCATTCTCAGGAGGAAATTTTTAGAAGTAATGGATATGCTCACGCCATAGATTGTTGTGAGGATTTCATGGATGTATACTTATTTTGTATACTCCAAACTAACTAAGTTGCTAAATTAAGTATGCATATCTTTTTATGTCAACCTGAGCACATGTAGACTAAGCTATGATTTTAAGGAGGTTAAGTACATTAGGTTAAGTACAGTAGGTTAAGTACAAGTAGGTTAAGTATATTAAGTGCATATTCCACTGAACGACATTTTCAACTTTTGGTGGATTTATCAGGACATAACCCCATTGTAAGTCTATGAGAATCTATACTCAAGGTGATCTTATGCTAATCATAATATGTGTCAATAATTTAAATAACTTTATTTATAATAGCTTCTAACTTAAAGGAGCACATATGTCCATCAACAAGAGAACTGATTAATACATTGTAGACTATTCATATCACAGAATATTATATAGCAATGAAAGTGAACCAACTATTGCTATAAGCAATAGCTTGGATGACTCACTCAAATAAAATGTTTAGTAAAAGAAACACAATGAATTACCAGATCACATTAGTAAAGATAGGTAGCATCAAGTGTTTGAAGATATGAAGAAACTAAGAATTCCATATCTGATTTATAAGAATATAGCTTGGTACAATCTCTTTAAAAATTATGAAGACATAAAGACAGAAACACCATTCAACCCAGTAATCCCATTGCTGGGTATGTACCCGAAGGAATATAAATTATTCTATTATTAAAAACACATGCACTTATATGTTCGTTGAAGCATTATTCACAATAGCAAAGACATGGAATCAACCTAAATGCCCATCAATGATAGATTGGATAAAGTAAATATGGAACACATATACCATAGAATACTATGCCATCACACACACACACACACACACACACACACACACACACGCACAAATGAGATCATGTTCTTTGCAGGGACATGGGTGGAGTTGGAGACCATTATTTTTAGCAAACTAACACAAAAATAAAAAACAAATAGTGCATGTTCTCACCTATAAGTGGGAGTTAAATCATGAAAACACATGGTGACATAGAGGGGAACAACACACACTGGGCACACACTGGGGTCTTTTGGAGGGTGGAGGGTGTGAGGAGGGAGAAGATAAGGAAAAATAACTAACAGGTATTAGGCTTAATACCTGGGTGATGAAATAATATATACAGCAAACCCCCATAACACATGTCTACCTATGTAACAAACCTGCACTTTTACCCCTGAACTTAAAAATTAAAAAAAAGAAAAACACGTTGGCAATACGGATTTAAGTTGAATGCATGTATACAGAATTTGACTTCAAAATATATACAGTTGATTCCCACTTATGATGGTTGAACTTCTGATTTTTTCACTTTATGGTGATGCAAGAGCAATAGGCATTCAGCAGAAATCTTACAATTAATATTCATATAACCATCCTGTTTTCATTTTGAATATAGTCTTCAAAAAATTACATGAGATATTCCACACTCTCTTATAGAATAGGCTTTGAGTTAGATGACTTTGCCTGATTGACAGCTAATATAAGTGTTCTGAGCACATTTAGGCTAGGCTATGATATTAAGTAGGTTAAGTACATTAAATGCATATTTAACTGAATGATATTTTCAAATTGTGATGGATTTATCAGGACATAACCCCATCATAAATCTATGAGCATCTATACTCAAATAATGTGAACTGTACTAATCAAAATACATGTCAATAATCTAAATAATAGCTTTATTTATAATAGCTGCTAACTTAAAGCAGCACATCTGTCCATCAACAAGAAAACTGATTAATACACTGTAGACTAGTCATACCACAGAATACTATATAGCAATGAATATCAGCCAACTGCTGCTATAAGCAACAGCCTGGATGACCCATTCAAATAAAATGTTTAGTAAAAGAAACTACTTGCAAAAGAGTGTGTCTGTATGACTTGTATACAGAATTCAAAATTAAGCAAAATGAAGTTAGGCATCTTAGAGGTTAAATTAATAGTACCTCTGGGCAAGAAAACAGGAAGTTATTAGAAATAGACGTGAGAAATGCTAGAGTGGAAGGAGATTCTCCATTTCTGAATCTAGAGAGCAGGCATAGGAGTGACCTCACTTGTGATAATTCATCAAGCTGTACACATATGATTTGTCGATCACAGTAGTAAAGATAGGCAGCATCAAGAAAGTGATACATAATTTATTTTAAAAGCAGGTAATTTTTATTAACAATAATAGCTCTTTTCAGTATTAATTTTATTAAAGAAAGCATGATAATTGGGGTGTCTGTGATGAAAACTGTAATGATTATAGTAAAACCTGATAAAACCTGTACTTTTTATTTTGGAATTTTAGATTTAATGAAGTAAATTTTATTTACTTTTGTTTTTTATTGTACCTTAAGTTCTAGGGTACATGTACAGATCTTGCAGGATTGTTGCATAGCTACACACATGCCATGCTGGTTTGTTACTTTTTAAGATGCACTACTTTATGAAGTAAATACTTTTAATTGGGCTGGTTTTATGGGATAGCACTTGTACGAAATTGTTTAAAATCTGGTAAAAAATTTTTATGCCTACGTACATGTTTTCATTTTTGTGTGTTTATGCATTGTTTTAATTAGCCAAAATAGATTGTGCTCTTTTACTGATTTTGCCTTCCACGCACTTAACCAAAAGAAATATTCAACATATGTTGAAGGCCTACTCATATTAGCTGTATACATTTGCATTTCATGGAAATGCAGACTGAGAGAAATATAATAAATTGTTTACCAACTACAATAGCAAGGAATGGAGTCATTTTGAAAGCCAGATCTGGACTTGGAGCCTAAATTACCTCTCTATATTATGCCATCTCTGAATTCCCAATACCACAATTCTCACATTTTATTTTTAATCATAATTTAAAAACTCAATATCTCTCCCTTTTTAAACTCCAATCTCTTCTACTGCTGAAAGCACGTCACAATACCTTCACAGAAAGTAGATAACCATATATATTGTTTAATTAATGATAGGGCATAAAAATAAGCCTTTATGAAAACACACATAAACACTCTCTCTTACACACACACACACAGACACACACACACACACACACACACACAATTCTTCTGCCTGCCTATTGGTGAACCTTCCAAAGCCTAAACACCAACCTAAGCTTGTGATGATACTTAGACAGAACTATCTTCATAGTTTTTGAGTTTATGTTATTTTTTCATTTTTATACTATTCAGTTAGTTTTCAAGAAACTACTATATTAGCATGTATACAATTTAGAGTCTTTTTGATTGTTTTCTTATCAATATTGTATAATCATTTCATCACATAATAGTAAATATAGGTATGCTATATATTATAATTAATATTGAAACTAAAACACAGTAAGTGAAAGGATTATAATTGTTTAGGTAGATATTTTTGATGTTGTCCTTGTAATGTTTTGTTTCATTTTTCAGGCACTGATACCTATTTAAATGTTAAGCTTTCTTTATTCTCAGATTAAACTTGAGACCAAAAAATATTCCCAAATGAAATATGAATGTTGGCAGGGGATCAATATTCCTAATTTAAAAATAAATCATAGGGATAAAGTAGAATGAGCCATTTCCTTTAACTAATGGAATGAGATAAGGTGATCTATTTTCTGGATGTCTGCTTTTAGAAGGGTTAGAGCTAAAGTAAAATAGATTGAGCTCTTTTGCTATAAATATTAGGAAATATTCATAGCAGTATACTTCTAACATAGCATACTGATATGTTGACCTGCCATATTTATTGGCAAGTGTGAGTACTCAAGTGAATCACTTATCTAGCTATTTCTGATGTTTTGCTTTGAAAGAAAACAAAACAACGACCACCTTATCTATAAGAAAAAAAAAAAGAAATTCACATACTTCAGTTCACTCCTTTAAATTCAATCTAGGCTTACAATGCAGACTGCTTTTGAAAATGAGTTTTGTTGTATTGGTAGCAGCGCTGGAAAAAAATGAGTTTCATTTAGTGTTTTTTTTTTTTTTCTTCCTGAGTTCAGCCTTAAAGCAGAAAAAATGCTCACGTATTGTTTTTATACAGATTCTATTTTTTCCCAAATTTCAAACAATTCTGAAAAGCAAGTTTATAATAATGTTATCTATATCTACCAACATAGGTCATAATTTTTTTTCTTTGAAAGGAAAAAAGATCTGGAATGTCTGCCACACTATTCCAATGCATGTTTATTAAACATGTTAGTATCTTTCTAGCTTAGGCTCTGGATATACAAAAAATAAAGTACACAGATGCTCCTTGACTTCTGATGGGATCCTTGATCCAGATAAATGCATTGTAAATTGAAAATATCGTAAGTCTAAATGGGCATTTTGTATACATCATGGGCTATAAATTTACAAAACACAATTTAAAAAAGAAACAAACCAAAAACACTGGCAGTACAGGTCACTGTAGTGTCAGTTGTTTACCCTTATGATCACATGACTGACAGAGCTACGGTCACTGCTGCTGCCTGGAGTGGGTAGAGAGTGTTGTACTGCATATTGGTAGCCCTGAAAAAGATGGAAATTTAACATTTAAACTATGACTTCCACTGAATGTATATCACATTGGCACCATTATAAAGATGAAAAATCTTAAGTTGAAACATTGCATGCCAGGGGCTGTCTGTATTATTTACCAGTTTCCTCCATACTCTTCCCTCCATTGTTAAGTATTTTAGGGGTGTAGGTCTCAGAAGATGTTTTAAAGTTGGGGGAAAATAATACAATATATAAAGTAATTTTCAAAAATCACTTGATAGAAATTTAGAATATTAGTATATATTATGGGATCCCTTCCTTGTGAATGAAAAATAAATAAGGAAATACCACACTGTCTACATCAGAGCAACACAAACACATTATCTCAGGATGAATCCTAATTCTTTCTTTCTGAACTCCAGAGCTATGCTTCTTTTTCTCTACATATAGCTGAGAGTTTCTTCCAACTTTTGGAGTTTGTTTTACTCTTTGATTATATGTTGAGCAACAAATTTCCACCTAGCTCATCCTTAATCTCTCTTTCAGATAATTAAAAAAAAAAAAAAAAAAGAAGAGGAAAGAAGGAAGGAAAATTAAAAAAGGAAGGAAGGAAATAGAAAAGCTCTTTAATTTCATCAATTCTATTACTATTGTGGAGAAACAAGTAGTGGGTGCAACAAAAATAAAACTTAGATGCATCAATGAGACAAGATTTTCAGATATCTTGGAGAGTTCTCATTGTAATTACTTTATCATGTATTTAATCTTTAAAATTTCTTCTTAGAAATACCCTCTTCTATTTCTGGGTTACTTATTCTTAAAATCCTGGAACAATCTTCAAGACATTTGACAGTGTAGTCATTGTTATTTTATGGGCATCAGCCAATCAGAACACATTCCAGCTGCAAACAATTGGATAGGATTCCTGGTGTATGCAGCCCTGAAGGAACTAAAAAAGGACTGTGTGCTCCTTCTCAGATATGGGTCACATCAACCTCAGTGCACATGTTATTTTATGAGGAAAAGACCAAATACAATCTTCTGATGGCTAAGGTAGCTTCAAGCTGTCCTAATGCCAAGAGTTAACACATTAATGTGCCAACGAATATTTTGTTCTCAGCTTGGATAATTCATTTTTTATACTCTTCTCAACAACGAATCTTATTGAGCCAGGAATCTGCTCTACCTGCACGTTAAGAATATTAGGACAATGAAGTACCTAGAGCCTGGAAGTACATTTTACTGTGCAAAGTTATCTGTAAGACCAATGAGAATTGAAGTAGGAAAAGTAGCTTTTTTATAATCAAGTGCTGAAATTAAGATGTAAATTTCATTGCTTAACTGGTGTTTGGGAGTACAACACTTTACAAAAAGAAGGAAAAGACAACATCTTTGACTTTAAGAAATTTTTGATTTAGAGAAATAGCTTACAATCTCATAAAAATGTCTGTAATCTTTTAGAAAGCTACCACCATTTTGTGAATTGATCTAATGCTTCCAAATTTAGAAGGTTCATTTTCTGAACTTTTCATGAGCATAGCAGACTGCAAACAGTGTGGACTCTGAGATTACCAGTCAACTATCTTAGTAATAGTTATTTGTCATCAGATACAAGTGATGGAAACACAACTCAAATCACCTGAAGAAAAACCAAAGATTATTTTTTATCTTGGTAGCTAGGAAGAATACTTTAGCAGCCCACAAAGCCAGAAAGAAAGGAAAAAAAAAAAATAAGGCTGAGATAGTGGCAATGTGATTATGGGATTGAATGCTACCAGGACTTCCTTAACTCTTTAACTTTTTACTGAGTTTCATTTTGTACATGAGGTTTCTCCATATTATGAAAAAGGGAAACTAACAATTACTATCATTTTATACTTAAAATCCAAGGGAGTTGGAATTCCTCCATATTCAATTACAAAATTATGGGAAGAATTCAAATTGACCTACCCTGGGTTATATGTGTGTCCCTGCAGTGGATGTATGTAGCTCAGAGACATTGCATTCAAGGAATATATAGAAGATACGATATTCTCAAATATGTGCAGCACTCTAACAAGAAAAAATGCATGCAGCAGTTACCATGATTTAATTCACTGCAGTAGTTACCATGATTTAATTAATTCCTGAAGCTCTCATGTAAAAGTGAGCACTTCAGGTGGGGAATGGCCAAGTCAGATGCAGTACAAATGGCATCATCTGACACCAGGATAAAGAGTAGTGAACTGGAAAGGGGATCATGTAGCAACAGTTTCTGAAAATTTTTTGTTTGTGCTTTGCAGAATTGCTGGTGAAAATTTTCATCTCTTGTGAGGCAGAGATTTTTCAGTGGGTAGAATCAGTAGAAATACAGGAGTAGATTTTGTGCCATGCCAATTATAGAATAATACAAGTGTGTACCAGGAATGCATGTTTGAGATGTTTGCGCCCATAAGGATGCGGTTTTGTTGTTGTTGCTGTTTGTTTGTTTGTTTTGAGACAGAGTCCCACTCTGTTGCCCAGGCTGAAGTGCAATGACGCAATCTCCACTTACGGCAACTTTGAACTCCCGAGTTTAAGCCTTGCCTCAGCCTCCCGAGTAGCTGGGATTACAGGCGACTGCCACAACGCCCAGCTAATTTTTTTTGTATTTTTAGTAGAGACGGGTTTCCGCATGTTGGCCATGCTAGTCTTGAATTCCTGACCTGAGGTGATCCGCCCACCACAGCCTCCCAAAATGCTGAGATTACAGGCGTGAGCCACCGCGCCTGGCTGAGAATGTGTGTTTTGTGTTGGAATCCTGTATTCATTCAACTGTGTCTTTGGCATTTTGTGATCTCCTTGAGTGGGGAAGCATATATTAGAAAACATAGATTCTGCCATCTAAAAGGGCAGACTTTATTTTCAGTTAAATTCCACATATGCAAAGTGACACATCTAGGCACATAATATTGTAGGAGCAACAAAAATGGAGAAGTTTTTATCTTATAAGAACTCACAGACTTATGTATTTTTATCCTATAAGAACTCACAGACTCATGCTGCAGTCCTCTACTCCCAGCCCCAAATCCAAAACAAATACAAAAAACTACAGTATAGAGTGGCAGGGTGTTTGAAATCCCAATGAGGCCAAATACTGTGGCTAATGTCTGTAGTCCTACTTCTTTGGGAGCCCAAGACAGAAGGATTGTTAGAGCCCAGGAGTTCGAGACCAGCCTGGGCCATGTAGTAAGATCTCCTGTCTCTACAAAAAGAAATATTTTTAAAAATTAGCCAGGCATGGTAGTCTTAGCTGAAGTGGAAGGCTGAAGGCTGAAGCAGGAGGATTGCTTGAGCCCAGGAAGTTCAAGCTGCAGTGAGCTATGATCACGCCACTGCACTCCAGTTTGGGTGACAAAGCAAGACCCTGTCGCACGTGCGCGCACGCATACACACACACACACACACACACAAACACACACACCCCCAAATGTGTGTGTGTGTGGGGGGTGCTATCTGCTGGAAAAGCTTTTAAAAGCAAAAGGGGATTAAGTTAGGAATGAAATTGGAGAGAAAACGTGTATTGAGATAATTTAAAGTGAGAGAAAGCTGAGAAAAGAGCTGAGTGAGAAAGGGAAGTTTCATAGGCCAAAAAGAATTTGAAAATGTTTTACAAAAGTGAAAGTAGCAGAAGCAACTATCAAAATATGAAGTAGATGTCAGGCATTTGCAGTTGAAGATCAACAGACTTTTAAGAGTAGAGTGTGGCCGGGCGCGGTGGCTCAAGCCTGTAATCCCAGCACTTTGGGAGGCTGAGGCGGGTGGATCACGAGGTCAAGAGATCGAGACCATCCTGGTCAACATGGTGAAATCCCGTCTCTACTAAAAATACAAAAAAAAAAAAAAATTAGCTGGGCATGGTGGTGCATGCCTGTAATCCCAGCTACTCAGGAGGCGGAGGCAGGAGAATTGCCTGAACCCAGGAGGCGGAGGTTGCGGTGAGCTAAGATCGCACCATTGCATTCCAGCCTGGGTAACATGAGTGAAACTCCGTCTCAAAAAAAAAGAGTAGAGTGTGGACTGGAGTGGTTCCAGATGAAAGAATTAATGAGTGAATGCACAGAAGCTGCCTGCTGGTGCTGACTTTGATGAGGCTGAGTGCCAAGTTCAGCTGTGGGGTTGGGGGCTGTGTTCTAAGGAACGGAGATGGTGTAACCTAGTCATGAAATGCATGTCTCCAGAAAATGAATCCTACTGTTCTCTAACAGATATGAGAAACAGGATTTATATTTATTACCTTGATTTACTATACAGTATCAAATCACTCTAATTTAAAAGGCAAAGGTCACTATAAACTTTTAAAGCAGAAGTTAATAAATGAGATTGGTAATGTACCAAACTAGATTCACTTAATTTGAATAAACCTATCACATAAATGCCTTGCAGCAGCAGATTTAGTGTTTAATGGGAATGAGGGATATGAAAGGTATGTAAACATTGAGGAGCTAGGTGGGAGAGTGGGTTGAGGTTCAGAATCTGCGAATAGTAAAAATAAAACCTGTTTCGATAGTGAGATTACACAGTCCACTGAAGTTTGTAATGAAGGATTAGGGCCAAATGTGTAACAAATGCTATTGGTAGAACTTGGTAGAGGAAAAAAAAAATGTTTCAATTAGCGGAAAACTTTCTAGTGACCCATTGTTGAAGTATAAGATCACACTTTTATTAACTAGAACAAATATATTAATTCCATGCTTTTCATTGATACAGTCTATCCATAACCAGCAAACAAAATCATAACCCAGTATCTTCCTTATGCCAGCGTATCTTTTATGAATATTGGTTTCTTTCAAGTACAGTCTTAGTATGTTTGAGCTGCTATAACAAATACAGGAAATTGAGTAGCTTCTAAACAACAGAAATGTCAGTTCTGGATGCTGACAATTGCCAGAGCAAGTAACGTACTGGCAGATTCAGTGTTTAGTGAGGACCCACTTTCTCATAGGTGATGCCTTCTCCTTGTGTCCTCAGGTGGTAGACAAGAACAAGCTCCGTTGGGCATGTTTTAAAATGGCACTAATCTGGTTCAGATTTTATTACTTAATCACTGCCACAAAGGTTCCTTTCACCTCTTCATAACATTACCTTGGGGGTTAGAATTTCAACATACTTATTTTTGCATACACAAATATTCAAACCATAGCAAAGAGTCTGCATTATTTGTATAACTAATGAAGAAGACTGTGTTTAATCCATTTGCGTTTTTGTTCATGTGTTTGTTTTCCTTAATTAAAGGGGACTTTTGGTTTACATTTAATTCCTATGTACTGGTATCAAAGTGCAAATAATTTACCCAGTTTGAGGATCCTATGATTTTCGAGTTACCATATTTTGTATAACATATTACACTGTGGAATAGCTTAATGGTGTTTCATGTAATTGAGAGCAGAATAAAATATTCCAAGCTGATTAAGTATGATATATGCTTTCAAAAGAAACCCTTAAGTAACTCAGTGATTCCCAAGGTAATAAGTTATGCAAATTTTTTGCTGAGCCATTTGGAACATCTCTGAGGCCACACATTATTTTATTTTCCAACAATAAACTATGGATATGTGTTTCTGTACTAGCCTAAGATGCATGAAGCTGGATCATGTGTAGACTATCAAGAGCCATTGTGGAGTTTCCTTACACTTATCCCACCTGGGAGAGAGTTTCCTGGAAGTGTAAAGAGAGATCAGAAGAAAAATGCTGGGGAGAATAACAGCACAGGGACTTAGGGAGAACTTGTAGATGCCCCAACATTTAGCGCACTGATCATTTCAGAAATGTAGGTGAGAGTTCCTCAGTTCCTTCAGTCCAGGTCCTCCTGACCCCTTTCTTTTCTTTTTAGCTCTCACTTCTCATTCCACTCTATAAATCACAAGTACATACACACAAATACAAAACACATGTATATACAAAAAAATGTGTGTGTGTGCTCAAGAGAGAGACACTTTTAATTACCCTCTTCCTAAAAGGCCAACCAGATTAAATGGCATTATTCATTTCCTCTACAAAATATACTAATTAATTGATGCCTACACACTGATGACTGATTGCTTGTAGGCTACTCTGCAGAATAACTAGGCAATTCCACCACAAGAGCTGAGTTGTTTGCTTACTGCGACTTACTTGTGCTCCCATTCTTTTTTATGTCTATAGGACTTGTAATTAAATGAAGCATTTAATGAAATATATAAATCAAGCTATACCAATGTATTTACAATATGATCATATCCATAATCACATGTAATAGAGTTGCTGATTCCTAGAAACCATGTGGGATGTCCTGAGGAAAACTTTATAAAAGGAAATTGCTTTAAAATAAATTGCTATTAAATTAGAGAAGCAGCAATGGAAACTTGCAGGAAATCTTTGATTCTATTATTATGCTTCTTCATATTTGATTTTAAATGTATGCTTTGTCATATAGAAATAAAAAATTAAAAATTTAAATCACATTAAGGGTGTTTTATGCAAGGAGGATGAGGCATGAAATGAGAATGTATTTATTGAAAGGAAGAGCTTTTTTCTATCTCAAATATTTATCAATAACACAGTTAAGTATGTTTTGTGAAAATAAACTGCTTAAAAGATAAATTATTTTGTGAACTCCTCATTCAATGCTCTTATGATTAACTGACCAACCATCTGTATCTATTAAGTTTTTCAGGTTCCTGAATATTTCAGAATACTTTTCAGTTATAAAACATAAGTTCCAAAATAATCAAATAGAAAATTTTGAAGTAGTAATATTCTCCCATCATTTCAAAAAGGAGAATTTTAAAACAAGTCAGATTTTGTCCAGAAACTTTAAATATTTTAAAATTGTATATATTAATAAATTTATCTGTACTTGTATATCATTGTAATTTGCATAAACCTTTTCAAACTCCTTATTTATACTTGTATATCATTGTAATCTGTACTTGTCTATCATTGTAATCTACATAAATGTTTTCAAACTCCTTACTTTAGTCTATCTGATGCTGCATAATCCGAGTTCTGTTTATCATTTCAACTTCAATTAGAACCATTCTCCCAACCCTCCTACCTCAACTGTTATCCACTGAAAGTTTGTGTCCACCCAAAATTCATGTGTTTTAGCCTTACCACAGTGTGATGGTATTTGAAAGTGGATTCTTTGAGAGGTGATTAGGTCATGTTGTGGGAGCCCTTATCAATGGGATCAGTGCCCTTATAAAAGAAGGCCCAGAGAACTACCTTGTCTTTTTCACATTGGGAGGAAACAGTGATAAGGTGGTTATCTATGAAAGAGAAAGTGGGCCCTCAGCAGACACTGATTTTTCCAGAGCTTTGATGTTGGACTTCCCAGCCTTCAGCATTGTCAGAAGAAATTTCTGTTGTTTATGAACCACCTAGTGTACGGTATTTTCTTATAGCCACCCAAAGAAAGATATCAACTTTCATTCACATCTTCCAGCAACAAACTCAGGCCTCAAGACCTCAACAAATTTTGGCATCATGTCCCGTGTACATGTTTTTGCTTTTCTGTCAATCTTCTTGACCATCCTCTTTGCATCGTTATTATTTTATCCTTCAGGTATCAGCTGAGAGATCATTTCCTTAAATGTCTTCCCTCAAACATCAATCTTAAAAAAGATGCCCATGTCAATCTGTATCTTTGTCCCTTCTTTCATGGAATTTATCAAGATTAGTGATTAAAATGTGTTAATATATTTCTATACTTCTTTTTCTGCTCCCTTATTTAGCATGCCATATCCATTTGGAAAAAAAAAAAAAGATAAATTACTGTAGCTCATTGCTGTATGCTTGGCACACAGTAGGTGTTTCAGAAATCATTATTAAATGAATGAACCCAATGAGCCTTTTTCTTCTGCATACACAGCATGTTTCCAATTTGGAAAACATTTTATATGCCTTGTCTATTGCTTGTTTTAATTGTTTTGATGATTTATGGGGTGTGTTTTATCTTTTAGTTTGCTGTTTTCTCTTCCATACCTGTTACCTTTTTTCTCATTTTTCTTGAATTTATTTATTCTTACTTTTTTCTAGTCCAAATGAATTATATATGTTTGTTCATTACCGTATTTCTAGGTTTCAATTGTATTTTGCAGCTTGGCTCCCTTGCTTCCATTTTCACCACAATCTTTTCTTGCACCTCATTTTATTACTTTTTTGTCTTTTTATATTATTCTCCCATATTGCTAATTCTTTCCTTCTAGCTTTCTACCAGTGAATTCAGTGGCTACAACTCACTGAATTCTGTTTAAAATTCCAAGCAGTATTTTCGTTGCTGTTTTCTTTGTTTTGAACTATGTTAGTAATAATTTTTTGAAATAAAATCTTTAATTTTTTACAAAAATATTTTTGTTTGGTTTACTATAGTTTCCCTGTGATGCCTTGCTTTTAAAATTGTTTTTGTTATATATTCATTTTTAGTTGAGGTGAATAGTATCAAGATTTGGTGATTGTTCATATGTAAGGTGCAAATATTCTCTGTCTAGGCAAGTTGCTCCTCTTATTTTCTACTTGGTTACCAGTTGACATATGCAGCATTGTTGGTGGCCATAATGCCAATGTGTTTCTCTTTGCCTAGCAAGCTGTATTATATTGTGTCTCCAAAAGACTAAGTCTAGATTCATTTGGCTTCCATTTTCTGACTCTGTGATTTCTTAATGTACTAGACAAAATTTATAGTTTCCAGAATGTACCAATAAGGGGTTCTTTTTGTCTCCATTTGTATTTAAACCTATATTCCATAGAAACTAGACTATCAGTATGAAATATTTTTCATTATATTTCTTATTTATTTGTTACTTATTTAAAATTATTTATTGCTATGTTTATTAAAATGATTTCTCATATTTATTACTTATTTATACTTATTTATTACTATGGACTTTTTATTACCATGTTTATTAAAAAACATTAAGGGAAAGAATAGAGAGAAGTACATAATGGTCACATCTGTCACAAAAACGGTCACCACAGTAGAAATGGAAAGGATGGCAGATGCGTTTGCAGGCCTCCTTCCAGGAAGGCGGAATGGCTGCCTTTTATGTTGCAAAAAGGCATCAATGAGTTTATTATCTATCTAGTAATTTCTTAACCCATTACTATCAACCTCAGAGAAAGTGACCTTCTTTCTAGATTCTGTCAAAATGTCATTTGTTTATATTATCTTTCAGCGTTACTGTTTTTAAATTCCTTAGTTTAAAACAAGTATTTATTTATTTTGAATGATTTTTCAGTTCAGAATCACAGGTAGTTGGGAGAAGTTGATTGTTTATAGTCTCAGTTGGATACCCACCTCTCACAAAAAGATCATCAGGTATTTTGGAGTTGTTTTTATTAATCTATTAAATTACATGATATATAACACATTATTTAGTTCTCTTAGCATATTATAGAGTATATGCCAATTTTCGCAGTCTAAAAATTGTGTAATTCTCATAAGATCAAAAGTTACTTTCACAATTCTGGGAAAATATTTAATATCAACTATGTGTATTACCAATATTCTGATTTATGCCCTAATATATAAAGGGCCAAAATGGATTAACTTTTTTGAAAGTTAAAGGTATATAATGTCATCAACATAGAAATATGTACATTAGTTATGAATAAATATGAATACAGCTTAAGATATAGCATGATATGTTTGCTTTGAGGAAATAAATGTCTGTCACATTTACTGAAGGTTGATACTATCAACTTAATATTGCTAACATTAATTAGCAGTATTTTTTTAATTAGATCTTTTCAATTTTCTGGAAGCTGGTAAATGAACTAGACTGAGTACCAATTTGCCTCAACAGAGAAAGATTATCAGTGGGTCAGCTGTTATATAATATCAATTAATTAGGTTATCTTTCTCTGAGTTATAGGTTGCTCCATTATTTTGAAGAAAATTCAGAGCTGTCTAAGCCAAAGTAAAATAATTACTGATTTTTATGGCAATCTTGAGGTTAATTACTGAAATTCTTTAGAAGGTGACATGCTTTTGACAATTATTTTGAGTACACTGAAGAATAAATGCATAATAGAAAACTGCTACATCCCTACCTAAGAACCTTAAAGGACAAATCAATACCTAAGACCCAGAATGTTACCCTTACTTTGTTATGTATAAATTTCCTGTGTGCACTATTTTATATTAGATTCTATTTTTCACTCTTACTGGTAGGAATACTCTTCAAGGTATTAGCAATGATGTGGCAATTGTTGCATATTTTTTCACTTCAGCAAGAGAAAGTAAAGACAGGCCTTGAAGCACAAAATAGGTAGCCCTCTGAAAATTGTTTGTATTTGGTAAGCATCTTCCATATATAATGGCAATTTAATGTAAAAATAATATGTGCTTGCATTTTCAGAACAGAAACGTTACAAATTATCAAGAACAACGGACCTACTTTATATTATTCTCTAGAATGTTATTCTACAAACTTTGTTGGTAAACACTAAAAGTGTTGGATACTTAGAAAATAACTGACTGATTCTAAAAGTTATGATCTAATGAGGCTGCAAACTAAACTTCAATCTATCTTACCTTCATGATCTCAGTAGTCTTGAAAAACAGCTATATGACATGGGCCAAAGGAAAAAACTGGAAGAGAAAAAAAAATCACTTTGTGATACAACTAATGTTCTGTTCCTTTCAAGCTCTTCATAGAAATGTCTGGGGAAAGGGGAAGGGAATGAGAAAATGTGCCAGAGGTTTTTCCTAGTCATGTATTCTATTACTTGTGTCCAATAAAGGAGATTCCTCTTCTAAATTTATTGAAGGCAATATGTTTCTGTGATAATGTGTTTCAAGGTGTTCCTGTGCTTCTTTGTACCTTATCATAGGAAGAATAAACTTAAATAATTTAATATTTTCAAAATGATAAATATTCCAAAATGCATGAGTATGACATGAGTGCTTTCAGGAACAAATATATTAGAAAAATAAATACTTTATGTTGCTAGCTAACTTGAGAATACTTCACAATCAATAATTGCTTAAACTAAGAATATCTTAAAGACAATAATTTAAAACATCTGGTTAGAAGACAAAGACCTAAAAAGTCCTTACATGTTCCATGTGCACTTGAAAGGAATGTATATTCTGATATTGGGTCCGGAGTTCCACAAATGTCAGAGGTCAAATTGGTTGATGTTGGTTCTTAAGTTGTCACCTTCTCACCCTTTGTGCAATTGCTTCACATAATTCATTTCTATTTTTCACTATAATACCACTAATGCATTATTATTATGTTTATTTTTAAAAATCAGTAATATTGTAAGAGATTTTTTAAAGGTGCTTTACGTTGTCAGCATATTTATTCATTACTGCATTCTTCATTTCTTCCCATAGAACTTGAATTCCAAGTAGTATTAGCCTCCTTCAAAATAATTAAAAATCTTTTACCGTTTGTTGTAGTGAAAGTATTTTACAGTTTCAAATGATTTATTTAATGTGCTTTTTTGAAAGGTCTTCATTTTTTAGAACAACTGATACTAGTATAGAATTCTTTTTATTATTATTATACTTAACGTTCTGCGGTACATGTGCAGAATATGCAGGTTTGTTGCATAGGTATACATGGGCCATGGTGGTTTACTGGATCCATCACCCCATCATCTACATTAGGCATTTCTCCTAATGCTATCCCTCCCTTCGTCTCCCACCCCCTGCTATCCCTCTTCTAGCTCCCCACCCCTCAACAGGCCCTGGTGTGTGTTGTTCCCCATCCTGTGTCTATATATTCTCATTGTTCAACACTCACTTATGAGTGAGAACATGAGGTGTCTGGTTTTCTGTTCTTGTGTCAGTTTGCTGAGAATGATGGTTTCCAGCTTTATCCATGTCTCTGCAAAGGACATGAACTCATCTTTTTGATGGCTGCATAGTATTGCATGGTGTATATGTGTCACATTTTCCTTATCCAGTCTATAATTGAATGAAGTCACACAGACTGGTAAGAGATTTTATTGAGCGGTGGAACTGGCTCTCAGCAGGTTGGGGAGCTGGGAAGAAAATGGAATGGTAAGTGGGTCTTCCTCTAGAATTAGGCCATCCTCGGCCAAACTTCTCTTCAACTGTCTCAGGCTGAACTCCTCTCCAACTGTAGTCTCCCATGTCCAGTTGCTTCTTCTCCTCTTGATGTTCAGACAATTCTCTCTTCTGTGTGTGTGTGCTGAGTCTGGTCTGGGGTTCTTATGGGCACAGGATAAGGGGGCATGGAGGGTCAAAAGGTAACATTCAGGCAGGAAAACTGAGATTTGAAGTTCTCATTTAGGACCATGGGTCCAGGCTTGTGGGTGGAGCCCTTCCCATGACCCAGCCCTCTTCTACCCAGTATTTACTTCCCTCCTGCCTGTATCAGTAGTCCAATCACATAATCAGTCATTTTTTAATGTTACCATGTCTGAGGTTAGGCTTCAAAGAGACAGAAAAACCTTTAAAATTGGCAGGATGTCTAAGACACTCAGAACATTTTTGTCACCTCCAAAAAAAGACTGCTTCGTAGCAGAAATGTTCTTATTCTGGAAGCATGTTCCTGTAATCAAGGTTAGGATACACAAGGACAAGGTAACCTTGAGAAAGTTTCTGCATAATTGCTTTACTACTAATTTTTCCAGTATTATAATGAAAACTACCATAGTTTTCCTGTCTCATAGTTAAGATGAGGAGTAATTTTTTTAGACTTATTTGTTAAATTTGCATTAATTTTATTCAGAATAAGATACTATAATTATTTGAATATGACTTTGTATTTGTATCTCAGATTGTTTAAAAATTTACTTGAATATATGACACAATGACTATCAGAAAAACAAACTCCCAAACTATATCTGTTTGATATATCCTTTTTGACTGTATAGGGGACACACATTTTCTAGAGATGTTGTGAAACCAGTTTGTAAAGCTTTACTAACATAGGTGTACCTTCCTTGACCACATGATTGGAAATTGGAGAGCAGAAACAGTCCAAACCTGGCCACATAAACAGTCCTAGATTGTATGGATTTTACCTTCATCAATCATAATTGATGTAAAACATACAAAAGAAGACTGTTACTCACCCCTCACAAAATATTAATAGACTTTTTAAGATTTCTGTTTATTTTACCAATACTAAAAGGGCTTCTGTTTATTCCTTATTATCCAATGGAGAGGGATTTTTATAGCACAAAATGCCCACAAGAGAAACGAGGAGAGATCTAAAATTGACACCCTAATGTCACGATTAAAAGAACTAGAGGAGTAAGATCAAACAAATTCAAAAGCTAGCAGAAGACAAGAAATAACTAAGATTAGAGCAGAACTGAAGGAGATGGAGACACAAAAAAACCCTTCAAAAAAATTGATGAATCCCGGAGCAGGATTTTGAAAAGATCAACGGAATAGTTAGAAAGCTAGCTAGACTAATAAAGAAGAAAAGAGAGAAGAATCAAGGAGATACAATACAGAATGATAAAGAGGATATCACCTGTGATCTCAAAGAAATACAAACTATCATCAGAGATTATTATAAACACCTCTAAAAAATAAACCAGAAAATCTAGAAGCAATGGACAAATTCCTGGACACTTACATCCTCTCAAGACTAAACCAGGAATGCATCTAATCCCTGAATAGACCAATAACAAGGTCGGAAATTGAGGCAGCAAGTAGTAGCCTACCAACCACAAAAAATCCAGGACCAGACGTGTTCATTCCTCCTGGGCACTGGACAAGGACCTGGGCACAGGTACAAGAGGCTTCACACTAATTCTCCACTGAGCTGTTTAACACTTACACCATCCATGGATGACAAAGCTAAAAGAGAATGCTGTAACATAGGCCCTCTGGGGCTCCAAAGGTTTCAGGCAACCCCTAGATGCTGCCACTTGCCTGTTCAGGGTACTTTCCTGCTGGCGTCCAAAGGCATTCACAACCCTCCTGCACCCACTTGCCTGTGAGCTCCTCTTCCCTCAAAGGGTTTGAGCGTTGCAGGCTGAGTAAGCAAGCCACCCATATATGATTCCTGCGAAGGGGTCAAGGGAACTATGCTGTCTCACTATAAGAAAAAAAATGAGTGACAATGAGATATGACTATAGCCTTTACTGGATTTTGACCAAAGGAACGGCAATTTAAAAATTCATAGCATATGGTAACACAAGGACAGTGTTTATAATTACTTACAGTAATTAAAGTCATAATGAAAACTAGAACAAACATGAACAGATACTGAAAAGTAAGGGTACATGCTTGAGAGTATCAAATAAAAATAAATCCAGGCTTAAAGAGAGACTTCAAAAGATGATTGTAATGGAGAAAACAATTTAATCTTAAGTATTCACCACATAAAAATCAACAAAAATATTTTCTATTATAAGGAATGGTAAGCAGAATTAGCATGAATTTAAAAAACAATTGGGCAAGCAAAGATTTGAGCAGACAGCATGATCAGAATGGTTTGACAGGAAATGCTTCTTGCTGAAGTCAACAAATTTTGGGATGAGCTGTTAAGAAAGTGTGCTCTGCATTTTGGTGCTCACTAGACTTGGGGCAAGCTAAAATGCAAGGGTCTGTGGAGAAGAGAGAAGCCTGACAAGGCAGAGAGTAAGAAATGGGCAAATCTGAACACTTGGTCAAGTGAGAGCAACAACTTCTCATACCCATGCCCAAAACAAAGAAAAATATTTTTGCTGCATCATGTTGAAACCAGACTAATATAGTTGAGACCAGTTTTCTTTTTCTGAGCTGCATTAATTCACTGTCTTCTCTAATTCACACATTTCAGTTAATATATTTTGGTATTTATACACACAAACATGCATACACATGTGCAGTCCTGTATTACCAAGCAATATGTTTAAAGATATATTATTTAAAGATTGAAATCCAGCATTTGGAATACATTTTTATCATACCCATTAGGAAATAATATTTGCATTAATTGATTGAGTCTTCTCATCTTAATTAATGTTAAAAAGAAAAACATATTTATACCTAGACAAGAATACATAATTGAAAAGCACATGGAATTGTATGTTGACCATAGAACTTATTCTTTATTTATTTGAATTTTAGCTTCTTGTGATATTTTGAGATGTACAGATCATTAATTACTTCAGTATTTCATTATTCCAAAGACTGAATTATCTTAAAGGTTTTTAGAAAATATTTTTAACTTAACACTAAGACTAAACTATCTCAGTTGTCAAAACTCAGAGAAAGGTTTACCACAAAGATGAGATTTTACTATAGGTCCATTTAAAAGAATATCAACAGGATATAAGTAAAATAGAGGATGGAATGTAGAATGTAAAAGTCAATCTACTAATATTTGTACCACAAATGTATGGAATAATCTCACTGAAGGGAATGAGGAAGAAAGGAGAGATAATTCTGCAAAAGAGTGTCTTGTCTAAATACTGTAAAGCTAAATATGAAAATAACGGTGCATAAACTCTGTACTCTAGTTGGTTAATTTGTTTTTCACAAGAGTATGATTTAGCAATCTGTAATCTATTTTATATGCATACAAGAGCTGAACAAATAAGCAAATAAATTATAGCTAAGTGGAGCCAGGTTTTTGCATGTCAGGAAATAATTGACAAATAATCAAGTGGAAGGATATAATGAACCCAGTGGTACTGGATTCAAGTCAGAGATGTTACCATGAATGCATATTTCTCTTAGCACAATTATAAATAGATAGATATAATGATAAATGTAGCTATCTATGTATACATGGGTTAGTGTACAGATGTATATATTCTCTGAGCAGGTTTAGCAGCAGTGATAGTCCAATAGCAATGAGCTTACTTATCTCTTGGTTTCTAAACACCATGTTTATATAAAAGGAACCAGAGTCCTCAGAGAAATATCTGATTTGAAGGGTGACTCAGGGAAACTATAAAATAAAGCTAGAACATCCTTTTTTAGTTTTTGTGGGTACATAGTAGATATATATATATATTTATGGGGTGCATGAGATGTCTTGATACAGGCATGTATTTTTTATAATAAAGAACTTACCCTTTGTTTTACAAACCAATAATAATTTTTTAGTAATTTTTAAAGGTAAAATTAAGTTATATTGACTATAGTTCCCCTGTTGTGCTATGAAATACTAGGTCCTACTAATTATTTCCATTTTTTAACCCATTAACCATCTCCAGCTCCTCCCTACACCTCCCACCGTCCTTCCCAGTCTCTGTTCACCATTCTTCCATTCTCTATCTCTATGTTCAATTATTTCGGTTTTTAGATCCCACAAATAAGGGAGAAGATGCAATTTTTTTTCTGTGTCTAGCTTATTTCACTTAACGTAATGCCCTCTAGTTCCATCCATGTTGTTGCAAATGACTGGAACTCATTATATTTATGGATGAATAGTAATCCATTGATATATATGTACCATACATTTGTCCTACATTTCTTTATCCATTTATCTGTTGTTAAAAAAGAAAACCATAAATGGAAAACTTCAAAAGGACATAGGGGACAGTGTGAAAAAGCCCTCAGTGGCCAATAATGAAACAATTTGAATGAATAAAACAAAACACTAACTGGATTATAATCAAAGAATGAAATATCCATTAATTTATACATATATAAGTAAACAATTGAATAAGTAAGTGAAAAGAGATAGGAATCCCAAATAAAGTATATAAAGAGAGTAAGGGAATAGTAATCACCAACAGACACCATAGTGAAAATTGCTGATGAATGCTAAAACTTGTTGCTAAAGTTAGTATCTGAAACTTTAAGGAGAAACAGGACATTTGCAATTTTGAAGTATCTCTCCCAAGATATTTATTAATTAGTGTGTCATTTTAGTTTATTTCCACAGGTTTTTAGATTCTGACTCCTTCAGGTGGTGGATTTTAATTCCTTATCATTTAGTATCAATAATAAATAGTCGCTTCTACCTAACAGTGTATGATATGGGGAAAATGGTACATTTACACAGAATAAATTCATCAAGTATTGCCAAGTAATTCAAGCCTTTGTTATTGTGAATAGTGCTGCAATAAACATTCAGGTGTATGTGTCTTTATAACAGAATGATTTATAATCCTTTAAGTGTATACCCAGTAATGGGATTGCTGAGTCAAAAGGTATTTCCAGTTCTAGATCCTTTAGGAATTGTCACACTCCCAACAACAGTGTAAAAGGGTTCTTATTTCTCAACATCCTCTCCAGCATCTATTATCTCCTGGTTTTTTTAATGATCCCCTCTCTAACTGGCATGATATGGTATCTCAATATGGTTTTGATTTGCATTTCTCCAAGGACCAGTGATGAGCTTTTTTTCATAGGTTTGTTGGCTGCATAAATGTCTTCTTTTGAGAAGTGTCTGTTCATATTCTTTGTCCACATTTTGATGGAGTGGTTTTTTTCTTGTATATTTATTTAAGTTATTGTAGATTCTGGATATTAGCTCATTGTCAGATGGGTAGAATGAATTTTTTTTCCCATTTATTTATTTTATTGCATTTTAGGTTTGGGGGTACATGTGAAGAACATGCAAGATTGTTGCATAGGTACACACGTGGCAGTGTGATTTGCTGCCTTCCTCCCCATCACCTACATCTGGCATTTCTCCCCTTGCTATCTTTCCCCAACTCCCAACCCCCCACCGTCCCTCGCCTATTTCCCCCCAACTGACCCCAGTGTGTAGTGCTCCCCTCCCTGTGTCCATATGTTCTTATTATTCAACACCCGCCTATGAGTGAGAACATGCGGTGTTTGATCTTCTGCTCTTCTGTCAGTTTGCTGAGAATGATGGTTTCCAGGTTAATCCATGTCCCTACAAAGGACACAAACTCATCGTTTTTGATGGCTGCATAATATTCCATGGTGTATATGTGCCACATTTTCCCGGTCCAGTCTATCAT
>NW_016107389.1:1968163-1994829 GCF_001604975.1 Cebus imitator | reverse complement strand
CACTCCAGGCCCTGCTTGCCTGGGGATCACCTGCAGCAGCTGCAGAACAGTAAGGGTTGCTACCAGTTTCTTCTTCTGCTATCTTTGTCCCAGTAGGATACCTGCCAAGTGTCAGTCTGATCTCTCCTTTATGAGGTGGCTCTTTGGATATACAGGGGTCAGGGAGCTGCTTGAGGAGACAGTCTGTTCTTTATAGGAGTTCAAATGCTGTGCTTTGAGCTCTGTTGTTCATTCAGAGCTGCTGGACAGGTACGTTTAGGTCTGCTGCAGCAGAACTCATAAACCGCTTTTTGTTCCCAGGTGCTGTGTCCCAGGGATTTAGGGCTTTATTTATGAGTTTCCATTGTGCTGCTGTCTTCTTTTTTTTTTCCTTCAGAGCTGCCCTGCTCAGCAAGGAGGCAGCCTAGTCACTGTCTGCCTGTAGAGGCTTTGCTGTGGGCTCTGCCCAGCTGCCGAGTGAACTTCCCTGCCGTCCTGTTTATATGGGTGTAGTTAGAACTGCCTCGGCAATGGTGGCCCACCTCTGTATTGGCGGACTCTTTCTGTAGTGGCAGGTTGCCTTGGCAATGGTGGCTGCCTCAGCATTGGCTGACTATCTCCTTAGTTTTAGAGTGCGTTGGTAATGGCGGACGCCCCTCCCCCACAGAGCTGGCCCATCCCGGGTTCAGCTGCGCTTGCTGTGAAACTCTCAATCCAGAGAGTTTCTGATTGCTGTTCTATTGTGGGGGTGGGACCAGCCGAGCTTGATCACCTGGCTCCCTGCCTCAGAGCCATTTTTTTTTTTTTAAGTTGGTGTTCCAGTTGGTGTTCCTGTTGAAGAGGCGTCGGGATCTGTGTGTTTTCCCGTGTGGCAACTCACTGTACTGGCTTAAACGGCAGCACTGAGATTCCTGGTGCTTTTTTTGCCGTGGAATCTACTGTCCTAGTTCCCTGTTCAGTCCCCTTTTTAAACAGATGAATGGGCAACTTCCCAGGGCTACAATTGCCAGCCAAAAGGGCACCTAGACCAGTGTATTTTGTATGGAGAACCGCTGCGCTGGGCCATGACAAAGCAGCCGCCGCGGGGCAAAGCAGCCTCACTGGCCAACACAGCCACGCTGGCCTAAACAGCCGCACTGACAACCCGTGGGGCTCCTCCGCCTGGGAATTTCCTAGTCTGTGGGCAATAAAAAAAGCAGCATCCACTCAGCTTCTGTGCTCTCACTGGGAGCTGCAATCCTGAGCTGTTCCTAAACGGCCATCTTGGATCAATCCTCTGCATTTTTTTTTTTTTTTCTATTCTGTTGGTTGCCAGTTCATGCTAATGATAGTTCTGTTCGCTGTGCAGAAGCTCTTAGGTTTAATTAAATCCCATTTGTGTATTTTCGCTTTTGTTACCATTGCTTTTGGTGTTTTAGTCATGAAGTCCTTACCCATGCCTGTGTTTTGAATGGTACTACCTATGATTTCTTCCAGGATTTTTATGGTGTTAGATCTTATGGTTAAATATTTAATGCATCTGGAGTTAATTTTTGTTTATGGTGTAAGGCAGTGATCCAGTTTCAGATTTCTGCATATGGCCAGCCAGTTTTCCCAACACCATTTAATAAATAGGGAATCCTTTCCCAATTGCTTGTTGATTTTCTCAGGTTTGTCAAAGATCAAATGGTTGTAGATATGTGGTGTATTTCTGAGGCCTTTGTTCTGTTCCATTGGTCCATATCTCTGTTTTGGTACCGGTATCATGTTGGTTACTTCAGACTTGTAGAATAGCTTTTTCTCCGCCCCCACTTAGGGTTGTCTTGGATATGTGGGCTCTGTAGGCTCTTTTTTGGTTTCATATGAAGTTTAAGGTTGTTTTTTTTCCTCCTGTTCTGTGAAGAAAGTCAATAACAGCTTGATGGGGATAGCATTGAATCTATAAATTACTTTGGGCAGTATGACCATTTTCATGATATTGATTCTTCCTAATCATTAGCATGGAATGTTTCTCCATCTGTTTGTGTTCTCTTTTATTTCCTTGAGCAGTGGTTTGTAGTTCTCCTTGAAGAGATCCTTCTCATCATTGTTAGTTGTATTCCTAGGTATTTATTCTATTTGTAGTAATTGTGAAAGTTCACTCATGATTTTGCTCTCTGTCTATTATTAGTATATAGGAATACTTGTTATTTCTGTACATTGATTTTGTATCCTGAGACTTTGCTGAAGTTGAGTATCAACTTGAGATTTGGGGCCGAGACGTTGGGGTCTTCAAAGTATACAATTATGTTGTCTGTAAATAGAGACAATTTGACTTTCTCTTTTCCTAATTGAATATGCTTTATTTCTTTTTCTTACCTGATTGATCTGGACAGAACTTCTGATACTATATTGAATAGGAGTGGTAAAAGTGGCATCCTTTTCTCATGCCAGTTTTCAAAGGGAATGCTTCCAGTTTTTGCCCATTCAGTATGATATTGGCTGTGGGTTGGTCATAAATAGCTCTTACTATTTTGAAATAAGTTCCATCAGTACCTAGTTTATTGAGAGTTTTTAGCCTAAATAGCTGTTGTATTTTGTTGGAGGCCTTCTCTGTATCTTTTGAGATAATCATGCAGTTTTTGTCTTCAGTTCTGTTTATGTGGTATGGTAGATTACGTTTACAGGTTTGCTATGTTGAACCAGCCTTGCATTCCAGTGATGAAGCCAACTTGATCATGATGGATAAGCTTTCTAATATGCAACTAGATTTGGTTTGCCAGTATTTTATTGAGAATTTTCACATCAATGTTCATCATGGATATTGGTTTGAAATTTTCTCTTTTAGTTGTGTCTTGCTAGGTTTTGGTATCAGGATGATGTTGGCCTCTTAAAATGAGTTAGGGAGGATTCCCTGTTTTTGTATTGTTTGGAATAGTTTCAGAAGGAATGGTATAAACTCCTCTTTGTGCCTCTGGTAGAATTCAGCTGTGAACCCATCTGGTTCTGGACTTTTTTTGGTTGGTAGACTATTAATTGCTGCCTTAACTTTAAACCTTGTTATTGATCTATTCAGGGATTAGACGTCTTCCTGGTTTAGTCTTGAGAGGGTGTACGTCTCCAGGAATTTTTCCATTGCTTCTAGATATACCGTTTTATTTGGACAGAGGTATTTCTAGTAATCTCTGATGGTAGTTTGTATTTTTGTGGGATTGGTGGTGACATATCCTTTATCATTTTTAATTGCATCTATTCAATTCTTCTCTCTTTTCTTCTTTATTAATCTGGCTAGTGGTCTATTTACTTTGTTGATCTTTTAAAAAAAACAGCTCCTGGATGTATTTATTTTTTTGAAGGGTTTTTTTTGCATCTATTTCTTTCAGTTCTGCATGAATTTAATTATTTTTTGTCTTCTGCTAGCTTTGAATTTGTTTGATCTTGCTCTTTTGGTTCTTTTAATCATGACATTTGGGTGTTGATTTTAGATCTTTCCTCACTTCTCTTGTGGGCATTTATTGCTATAAATTTCCATCTAGATACTGCTTTAAATGTGTCCCAGAGATTCTGGTACATTGTGTCTTTGTTCTCATTGGTTTCAAAGATCATCTTTATTTCTGCCTTCACTTCATTATTTGTCCAGTAGTCTTTCAGGAGTAGTTTGTTCAGTTTCCATGTAGTTGTGCAGTTTTGAGTGAGTTTCTTAATCCTGAGTTCTAATTTGATTGCACTGTGGTCTGAGAGACTCTTTGTTATGATTTGCATTCTTTTCCATTTGCTGAGGAGTGATTTACTCCAATTATGTCATCAATTTTAGAATAAGTGCAATGTGGTGCTTTGAAGAATGTATATTCTGTGGATTTGGAGTGGGAAGTTCTGTAGATGTCTATTAGGTCCACTTGATCCTGATCTCAGTTCAAATCCTGGATATCCTTGTTAATTTTCTGTCTCTCTGATCTGTCTAATATTGACAGTGGGTGTTAAAGTGTCCCACTATTATTGTGTGGGAGTCTAAGTCTCATTGTAACTTGTTAAGTACTTGCCTTATATATCTGGGTGCTCCTGTATTGGATGCATATATATTTAGAATAGTTAGTTCTTCTTGTTGCATTCATCTCTTTACCATTATATAATGCTCTTCTTTGTCTCTTTTGATCTTTGTTGGTTTAAAGTTTGTTTTATCAGAGACTAGGATTGTAATCCCTGAATTTTTAATTTTTTTTTCTTTAAATTGAGTTCCCAGCAATTCTTCATATATTCTGGATGTAGACATTGTGTCACATATATGTATTGAAAACATTTCTTCCATTTTGTCTTGGATTTTATTTTCTTGACATAGTTTCTGAAAAAAAAAAGTTTCTAATTTTGATGACAATTTATCATTTTTTTTCATGGTTAATGCTAATAAGTTCTAAGAAATATTTGCTTAAAGCTTGCAAATACTTTATCCATGTTTTATTCACACATATTGCTTTAGATATATAATTTGTTGAGAAATTAAAACTATTTTTTATCTTATAAAAATACCGAATTAAAAGCACCATATTATCTAAAACTTAATCTTCTTGGGATTAGATTAGCATCAGTTAAGACCACCTCTTTCTGATCCTCACTTTCTTAGATGTTGTATAAATAATTTAATTAGGCAATGAAAGCATTATTACAAAGAATGAGTCAAATATTTCTGTAGACTTCTGAAGTCTAAGCTTTCATTCATAAAACAGACAATCACACTGTAAAATATGATTATTTTTGATTATTCAATGTCTACATTTCTCCTTATATGACTGAATTTTAACTTTCTAAAAAAGACAAATGGAATTACACTTATTAATAGCTAAAGGTGATAATTTTATTCATATACATCTGACTCTAGCCTCTAATATTTTTAAGGTTCCTATTGTGTTAAATTTAAATTGTGGTGAATTTGATGTATGCTGTCTGCTTTGATATTGCAGACTTAATTGAGGGCAGTGTTAAGAGGGTAAGTAACTGAAGAGTGACTAAGACTGAAGCCTCTAGCCCATGAATCTAGCCCATGGATCACATTGTTTTCACTGGGGAATTGGAATACTCTCCGACATCTGTTTGAGAGTCCTTAGTAAGCACATCTGATGGAATAGCAGATTAGTTCTGGGTTGCTGTTTATTTGGCACATAGATGTTGTAGTCAGTGTCTTTCCAACCCCATGTCAGAAATATTTTCATGAGGAAATGTGGTGACCAGAATTGGATTCCTGTGAGAACATAGTGTTTCTGGGCAGAGTGATGAGTAAAATCAATCTTGTTATTGTAATATCAGACTATGAATTATTTTTATTATCTAATATGAATCTAGTTTAAAGATTGCCCAATAAATTACTTTTAATTTTTATGCCATCATTAAGGATTATATACCAGCTATTTCTCATGACTTATGTTTATGGTTTAATTTAAATGTCTTCTAATAGCATGTATATAATTCTGTGCAATATATAAACTTATACACATACACTCATACATATATGTACACACACACACACACACACACACACACACACACACACACACGGCTAAAAAAAAAGCTGACAGGGTTTTCCTGATACTGTTCCCTTTCTTTATATATCTACATTACTTATACTCTGTGCCACATGATTTAAATTTTATATAGTCTAAGATTATTCATTTATTGGATTGCTGGATTAACTATCTTCCCAAATAGATTCTGAAGCCATTTCTACTTTAACTTATGTCATTAAAAACTGATCATGACCACTGGGTTTCCTTGCCTTCAGTTGCCATCCTGGGATCCTTTCCCTTAACCGTCTCCCTGGAAAAGAAGAAACGTTTTAGTTGAAAAATTTTATTGCGATAGCTAATGTAAGAGAAAACATAAATTGTTTGAAGTATGATCAAACTATCAAAAGTCAAACCTAAGAAATAATTTTAAAAGCAGCAAGAAAAAGCACCAAGTGAATACAAGGGAATCTTACTAGACTATAGGTGGATATCCCCGCAGAGAACAGGAGGATATATTCAAAGTACTGAAAGAAAAAAAATGAACCAGCCTTTGCTAGCTTCAAATTTTTCTTCTGCAGCTTCCTCTCCTCTCTCAACTTTCATATAACTGGAGAGACATAGGGCATTGGTCTAGTTTAGGCTTTGGCTTAAGAGATTGTTGTTGCTGGATGGATCTTTTATCTAGATTAAACTTTCTTCATGTCAGCAACAAGTCTGTTTTGGCTTCTTGTCATTCATGTATTTACTGGCATGACACTATGAATTTCCTTCAAATGCTTTTTCTTTGCAATCACAACTTAACTCACTCTTTGGTGCAAGAGGACTAGCTTTTGTCCTATGTTGCCTTTCAACATGCCTTCCTCACTAAGCTTAATCATTTCTAACTTTTGATTTAAGGTGAGAAACATGCAATTTCTGCTTTGATATGAACACTTAAAATACATCGTAGGGTTATTAATTGGCCTAATTTAAGTAGTATTGTGTCCCAAGGAAAAGGGCAGCTTAAAGAGACAGACTACGGAATGGTTGTTTGGTAGAGCACTCTAAACACATATAACATTTATTGATTAAGTTCACCATTACATATGGGCAGCTTTTGTCATGATCCAAAACAATTGCAATGGTAACATAAAAGGTCATTGATCACAATTACCGTGGTAGATATCGTAGCAACAAAAAAGTTTTAAGTATTTTGAGAATTATCAAAATGTGATGCAGAGACATGAAGTGAGCATTTATCCTTGGAAAATAGCACTGATAGGTTTGCTTTATGCAGGATAGCCATAAAATGTGCAGAAGAGAAAAAAAATCTTCAACTTTAAATCTTGTATAAGTAAATTCTGCTTTTCAACAGGTACATCCAAAATCCATAAACACTGGGTCCTAGCTAATCATAAATCTTTTCACAAAGGAAAATAGACTCTTAGTTTTAATGAAAAGGACTGGATTAAAAAAAAAATGCCTGGCTGAATATGAGGCTGAGCATTACACTGACATCAATATCACTGAGAAAAACAAAGCAATTTCAACAATGTAAGTTTTGACAGTTGATTTTTTCAATGTGATGGGGAAAGGGGTACCTAGATTAAATATTGTTTCTTAATGTGTCTGCAAGAGTGTTTCTAGATGAGATTAACATTTGAATGAGTGATTCAGTAAAGTAGTTTGCCCTTCCCAGTGTGGTTGGGTATCAACAAACCCATTTATGGCCCGAATACACAGAAAAAGAGGGGATTCACTCCATTTTTCCTTTCTCACTCCTTTAATTGAAACATTTCATGTCTCCTGCTCTTAAACTGAGATTTACTATCATGGACTCCCTTGGATCTCAGGCATTAAAACTAATTCTGAATTATACAACTGGCTTTCCTGGATCTCCAGTTGGCAGACAGCAGACTGTGGGACTCAGCCTCCATAAACTTGTGAGACAATTTCTCTTAATCTCTCTCTCTGTCTCTCTCTCTGTCTCTCTCTCTGTCTCTCTCTCTGTCTCTCTCTCTCTCTCTCTCTCTCACACACACACACACACACACACACACACACAACCAATTATCTACCTATCTGGATCTCTCTCTTTTCTCTTCTCTCTCTGTATATATCCCATTGGTTCTGTTTTTCTGGAGAATGCTGAATAATGGAATCCTAAAGCATATATGCTATTGGGGTGTGTGTGTCTGAGTATGTGCTCGTGGTTTTAATATTATTATTTCTGGTTTATTGGAACTGCTTCTTTTTCTCACATAATCCCCTGGTTTTTTGTGTGTTCATTTTCTACTCTAAAAGTTTATTCGTAGATGGTAATTTGATGAGGCAATTAGTCCATTTTGAGTACACAATAAATATTTCTATTAATAAAATACTTGGAGCAAAAATAAAATTTACACATTTTTGAATGTTCTTTTTATCTCCATAGTTGTACAGTGTATGATTAATTCATCAATATTATAATTAGTAGCTTGTCACCTGACAGTTCTGGACATATAATCTATATATTTTTTCCATAGTGATAAGAGATCTTTAGTTTATTGCGAACCTTCTATAACTTAAAGTCTTGGGATGGGTCGTCTGACTTAATCTCCCTTTTAACACACAGCTCCTAACACATAGTCCATAGTCACTCTTAGAACTTTTATCTCCTTATTAATTTGAAATGTCAGTAGGATCTAGATATACTTTATGTAAACCTAATCTAAAATATTTGTATTTTTTATTAGGTAGACAATCTCATTTAGTATGTCTAGCAAATGCTATTAGATAGTATAAATGAAGCATGCAGAGATACTTCTGTATATGTGCTGGATGAGGTCTTACTGGAAAACTGACTTACAAAGTAATTGAGATAAATAATCTAAAGGACTTACTTGATTACAGCACGCCACAGTGTGTGGTAAAAACAAATATTTATAAAAACCCCACATATTAACTTCTTTTTAATGCTAAGGACATGATGTCAGTCTATGTGGCAGAGTATCAGAGAAAAATCCAAAAGGATTTTCTTTGTAAATATTACGGCAAAGAAGGATGACATTATGCAAGTACACTGTCATGTTGTATGACATTCATAATCTTTACTTAGAAAGATTGTATTAAAATTCAGGAAAGATTTTCAGATATTAATTTGAGTTTCAAAAAGAAAATAAATATGCAATAAAGGCAGCATCCAAAACCAGTATCATTTCCCATACATTAAATCTGTATTTCAGAAGACATTCAGAGAATATTTCTTAATGAAACATTTCATTTGAAATTTTGCATAGCTTAACTACAGCAGAAACAATTTGAAAAATTAAAATAGTTCAAGAAGTAGATGCAAATGATTTGATAGTAGCTATTATGTTATAAATAAAATTGTGCACATATACTGGATTGCATAAATTGTTATCTAAATTATTTTAAAGTGGAGCTTTTTCTATCCTTATAGACAAGTTTTTGTACAAAAGCAGATGATCATTTGGAATGATAATGTCCTGAAGAATCACCGAGAGTTGGGTTGTGTGGTTGATGGTCCAATTACTAGGTGCGTGGGTGGGTGTGTTTTCTGCTAGATCTGCTGGTGAGTGGGGCTGCCTTTGGTGCCAAAGTCTAGCAGGGCTGGAACCAGATCACAGGGCTGCTTCAAGGTCTGCAGTCAGTCAGCAAATGGAGGGCCTGTTACCAGGGGCAAGGATGAGTGTGGTGCCCACCGATTAAAACATAACTAAATTCTATTTCAAAGTGAGTTAAAGGACCTGAATCAACAGTTCTCAAAATAAAAAAAAATTAAAATGGTCAACATGTATATTCAAAAATGCTCTAAGTCACTAATTATCAGTGAAATTCAAAATAAATACCACAGTGTGATATCACCTCACATCTGTTACAATGGCATTTATTAAAAAGGTGAAAGATAATCATTGGCTAGGATGTGGAGAACAGATAATTCTTGTACACTTGATAGGAATGTAAATTGAAACAGCCATTAGAAAACAGTATGGACTTTTCTCAAAATATTAAAAATAGAACTATCATATTATCCAGCAATCCAACTTCTGGTTATGTATCTAAGGAATATAAAATCAGTATCTCAAAGAGATATCTGCATGGTCATGTCCATTGCAGCATTATTCACAGTAAGCAAGGTATGAAAACAAGCTATGTGTGTATTGATGGATGGATGGAAAAATAAAATGTAATATAGAGAACTATCATATCACCCAGCAATCCAACCTCTAGTTAGGTATCTAAAAGAATATAAAATTAATATCTCAAAGAGATATCTGAATGCTCATATCCATTGCAGCATTATTCACAATAAGCAAGGTATGGAAAACAAGTTAAATGTCTACTGATGGATGGATGGAAAAATAAACTGTATATATAGTCATCCATGTTCATCCATCTTGGGGATAATGGCAGGATTTTCTTATTTTTATGGCTGAATAATATCTCATTATATATATTAGGTTGGTGTAAAAGTAATTGTGTTTTTGCCACATATATATATATATATATATATATAATATATATATATATCTTTATGTATATACTTAGATATTATTCAGCCATAAAAATAAGAAAATCCTGCCATTATCCCTAGATGGGTAAACCTGGAGGATATTATGTGAAATTTATTAAGCCAGGCACAAAAAGACAAATCTTGTATTAATATTATCTCACATGTATATGGAATCTAAAAAACTACAACTTACACAAAATAGAGTGTAAACAGGCAGTTGTCTGGGCTGAAGTGTGGACGAAATGGGGAGATGTTAGTCAAAGGGTGCAAAAGTTCATTTTTATGAGATGAGTAAGTTCTGGAGCTCTAACATAGGCCATGGTAACAGTAGTTAATACTGTATTGTATTTTTGAAATTAGCGAAGAGAATTGATCATAAGCATTCTCTGCACACACACAAGAATTGTAACTATGCATGTAATGAATATGTTAATTAGGCTGATTTTGGTAATCATTCCATAATGTAGACATATACCAAAACATCACATTGTACACCTTAATTGTATGAAAATTTTGTTTGTCAAGTATAGCTCAAAAAAGCTGAGCAAAAACTAGGAAAAAAGAATCATGACTAGCATTGTGTATGCAAATTTTCAATTCTAGATTCCTAGAATAAACATCTTGAGCTCAGATATTTATTTTTTAAGTAATTTATTAGAATAATGTGGTTTTTCATTATCACTAATTGATCTAGATTAAAATGAAGGGCATAGAGAAAAGAAAGAATGAATATTAACAAACATTTTTGTATTTTTAGAAGAAAGTCTAGTTATGAAAACTGAAAATTCATTACTTAATTAAGAACAAATTAATGTTTAAATAAATTATGAATCAAATATGTTTCTGATATATTTGTTACCCCAAAAAGAAAATGATATTCAATAGTTGCTATGTGTAAAATTCAGATAATTACTTGAGTATTAGTGAGTTCTAGTTTAAAACATAAGTTCAAGTACTTGGAGCAAAAATTAGTACATATGTTTTGCATTTGACTTGGAAGATTTCTTGGCTCCAAATGTATTTTACAAACTATGCTCAGGTAGATATTTCTCTTTATACATTTTAAAACTGATGACCTCTTATGTAATTCTTAATAGGTTTCAAAATATTGCAAATTACATAAGCACAAAAAAGCTTGCCTAAGCAGAGCTTGTTTGTTATTTTTTTCTTAGACAAAATTGTCTATCTTCTAGCATCTAGTTATTCATTGCAATGCTCAAACAAATTATAAAGTCATTCTGGTAGATAGATAGGGTCCTTATTGCATATAAAAATATTCATTGTTAATCTAGAATAGTCTTAAACACTAATATTAATAGAATACATAAATATTACTATCCTTACACTATTCTATATGGTCACAGTGATTCTAAAACTATTGTGAGACCATTTAATAAATAATTAGTATAGAATTTTTCAAAAACAACATCTGGCAATTTATTGAGTGAATTTCAATGTTTCTCTGTTAAAAGAACGTTATTGTTAACTATAAAAGACTGAATTTAAACATTTTCTGACAGATTAGTGGAAAATTGCAGTAAAGATTAAATATTATTTTGGAATAAAATAATTTAGTAATAATTGTTTACTTTTTCTTGAATGGTTAATATTCATCACTTCCTATATTTAACATTTGACAATTGCTTATTTGGGGAGTATAATAAATCAGTAACATAATTACCATAATGAAATGCTCTAACTTTTTAATCACTTGATTTTTTTCCAATATATTACCTAATAAATTAGAGCTTTTCAAAATGCAAATGTATCTAGGGTTTCTTTATTAGAAATCAAGCTGCCTCCTATGGGGGCTAGGATTTTTTTAGTTCCATACATATTGTTTATTCCTATCCCAAATTATAAAGGATGAATAATAGATATTTTAAGGTTGAGAATTTAGCCCAACTAGTCACTTCTTCTTTTCTCATTTTCACAGGCAGAGTTATATTAAATTTGTCTTGTTATCTGTCTTGCCTCTCAGTAGGAATGCAAAAGAACAAAGGGACACTTCATCCTAAGAAGAGAGACAATCACATTGGTATTTATTATGAAATATTGCTCAAACTGTAGCATAGAGGACAACAAGAAGACTGTTTGGGAGACCCTCCCCCATCCATTAATAATATTAATTTAGAGAATTCTGGTGAGATATGGAGCACATTATAAAGTTGTATCTCTTATTGCCCAAGTTAGGAGTTACTAATAAAGTTGTATCTCTTATTGCTCAAGTTAGGAGTTACTAAACTAGAAAATAAATTCTGTAAACTAGTAGATGCTTATTTTTACATTTACTATTTTCAAATATATATTTTGAGGGAGGGCTTCTGAAGTTATAATACTTTAGTCAAAATGAATAGCTTTCTTGTAAGCAAGATAAACTTCATTGCAGCAGGGGCAAATGATAGTCTGGTGTTAATTGGCCCCATCGTATCATACCATATAAGATATTAGCCACTCTGAATGATACTGAGGAAAAAAAAAACACATTACATTTCCACAGAGGTTCGTAGCTTCCTTTATCATTTTTATAGCTTATAATATCTTAGTATTTGATGATTACAATTCACTTGTCTTTCACAAGTATCAAATATTCCTTTAGTCGTTGCTTTGTGATGACATACCACTTAGATATTGCCCAGGAATAAAACTACAGATGTACAGTTGAAATGTCACCTACCTCTTCTTCATCCTGGAGAGATTTAAAGAAGGAATTTCACAGGTTTGAAATATATTTGATAGTTGCAATTGTCTGGTGTTTTCCAAGATACCTTGTGATTTTGTAGGGTGCTTAATGTAATAGTCTTCAATACAGTGCTATAATGTGCCACTCGTTGTATAGTGTAGAGCAAATTTTCATCATTCATTTGCTGGTTGCATAATTGATATCACTTGGTAATAGTTCAGTGCTTAGACTGAGCTTACATTCCCTTTTACGATCTTTGATAGGCAGAAACAGATTTTACACAGAAAGAAGTAGCCAAAACAGTCAATCAACAGCTTTGTTCATATATTATTAACTAAAATCATTTTTCTTTAAAATTAATATGTTTGAGGTAATATAATCATCATGATTGCTGGCTTGTTAAGGTACAATTGATGTTGCATATGTGTTATTTAAAAAATATTTTACCTAAACCCAGTTCTTTGAGAAATAAAAATCGAAGTTCATAATTTCTCCATAAAGGAATGCAGCTTGATGGTGAGGGTTTTGTAGAGCCCTTGGGGAAAAACAGCTGCAGAACGGAGAATGTAAGGATTTGCCAAGCAGTGCTGATGGCACTCCTAATAATAACTGCTGAAGTTGAGAACATAATTTTTTGTAGCACTAATTCTAACAATTATGCATTTTTTTCTGGCACTGTTCAGCAACCCAAATTTAAAACCTTAATTACATTAACAAGGCACAATGTAGCCAAGAGTTACTTATAAATGAAATAGTGGATTCTGCCCTAATTGAGTTATTTTCCTGATTAAATACCTGTTTTGCTTTCCATTGGTTCCTGAATAAAATATTAACTCCTTAGCTGGGTACTCAATGTGCACATCTCCATCCCCTTATACAAACACTCTCATAGCAATGATTATTTTCCATTGTGCTTGCCACCCTCCAAGTGAATGGAGCTACCTTCAACTTCGTGAAGAACCTGCTTTATCTAGCTTCTATGCCTTTACTCCTGTTTTTTTCTCTCTCTGTAACCTCCACATCTCATATATTATCATGACATCATAATTGATTTTATAAGATATAATCTCCACTCCTCTGAAAGTTTTTAGGATAATTATTTTAATTCGAGGCTGATATGTTTCCAGACCTGCAGAGCCACCACTAGGTATAGTTACATTACTAGGCCATGTTCCAACTTATTTTACATGTGACTAAACATAGGCTCAGTGTGATTTCATTATTTGTCAAGCACACTGTGGTTTCATACTATGTCGAACTAGTGGAGCTTGAATCACATTTCTCAGAATTTTCTCAACTGTGTTAAGAGTTGAGAATGAGTGTCAAGATAAATTTGTGGTAATAGGAACCACTTTATGTTCCTGTCATATACAGCTAACCAACCAGATAAAATATATAAAACAAAATTTTTCAGATTTTGAATAACAGACTTGGTGAGACATTGGATGCTGAGAGAAATTAAACATGAGGCGAACTCCACAGTTTCCCCAGCTGACCTTCTGTGGAGAGTTTCAGGCTGTAGCCCAGAGAGAGGGGACTCAGTGCTTTGCAGTCTTCTTGAGCTGAGGTCATGGAGGTGAAAATCAGGGGCTTTGAGGCATCTATAATTTGCAGGATGGAGCACCAGACAAAATGACAGTTGCACAGAACAGGGAGAGAGAACTCTGGAAACGTGCAAAGTGTTCCACTTGTGTCTTCAACATAGTGATGGTCAGTGTGTTTGCGTAAATTAATTCCATAAAGCAGAGAAGAGAACCACCAGAAAGGGTTGATGGAACAGTCCACACAGCTCATACAAAGCTGATTATATTTTCTTGTTTCCATTAGCCAAAGTGAAAAAAAAGCGAACTTCCTAATATTTGGGATAGCACATTCAGAAGGCCATTGTTTCACCAATAGGACAGAATTGACTCTATATTAAAAGGTGCTTTAATTTACCTTTGAAATTAAGCCTTAAAAGATTCAACTTTTTTTAAAATAAGTTAATTTCATTCTAGACCAAAGCTCAGGAACATTTTGAAGAATTATATATGTCCAATTCTCAGTAAGGTAAATAGTAGAGAATGTTCCCCTACAAAACTCATATGTTGAAACCTAACACCCAATGTGAACATATTTGGAGGTGAGGACTTCGGGACATGAACAGAAATAGTGCTCCTATAAAAGAGACCACAGGGAGCTCTCTTGTCCTCTTCTACTATGTGAGGACACATCAAAGACACCATTTATTAATCTGGAGGTGGGCCCTCACTAGACACTAAATCTGCTGGCACTTTGATCTTAAACTTCCCATTCTCAGAACTTCGGTAAATATATATTGTGTGTATAGTTTACACAATGTATGGCATTTTGTTTTAACAGCTCAAAGATACTTAGTAAATTTACAGTATCTGTTATACAATAAAAACCACACATGAAAAAGACTGTAAAATACAACCCATAATAAGGGGAACATTTGATAAATAGAAACTGACCCAAAAATAGAGTAATAGAGGACTAATTTGTAGAAGTAGAATTAAACTCTTTAAAAAGTCATCATAACTACTACAGTCTATATTTTCTAAAAATGTAGAAGAAAGCTTGAGCATATTAAAGAAACATGTAAATGTCTTCTACATAAAATGATCCAACTTGAAATTATAGAGATGAAAATTTATAGACTGGGAAAAAATACACTGGCTAGGTTAAAGAACAGATGACGTGCTGAAAAGAAGAAGATTCGTGAACTTGAAGACATAGCAACTGAAAATACCCAGAAATAAACACTGAGAATGGAAAAACACTAAAAAATATGAGCAGAGTATAGTTGTATATATGAACATAACTAATTTGATTCTACTCCCTTCAAAACGTGGCATTTAATTCTCCCCTTAAGTGTGGGCTGTACTTTCAATGACTTGCCCCTAATGGTTAGCATGTGACAGAAGTTATGGCACATGATTTCCAAGATTAGACCATAAAAGTCATTATGTGGCTTTTGTCACTGGATCTGTTTATGTGATGGATTATATTTTATTGATATGTTGAACCAGCCTTGCATCCCAGGGATGAAGCTGACTTGATCGTGGTGAGTAAGTTTGTGATGTGCTGCTGAATTTGTTTTGCCAGTATTTTATTGAGGATTTTCACATCAATATTCATCAGGGATATTGGCCTGAAATTTTCATTTTTGGTTGTGTCTCTGCCAGGTTTTGGTATCAGGATGATGCAGGCCTCATAAAATGAGTTAGGGAGGATTCCCTCTTTTTCCATTGTTTGGAATACTTTCAGAGGAAATGTTACCAGCTCCTCTTTGTACCTTTTATGGAATTTGGCTGTGAATCCGTCTGTTTCTGGACATTTTTTGATTGGTAGGCTATTAATTACCCACTCAATATCAGAATTTGTTATTGGTCTGTTCAGGGATTTGAATTATTCCTGGTTTAGTCTTAGGAGGGTATATATTTAGGAATTTATCCATTTCTTCTAGATTTTCTAGTTTATTTGCGTACATATGTCTGTAGTATTCTCTGATGGTAGTTTGTATTCTGTAAAATCAGTGATCATATCCCCTTTATCTTTTTTTTATTGTATCTATTTGATTATTATCTCTTCTTTATTACTCTGGCTATCTCAACAGATGCAGAAAAAGCCTTTATCAAAATTCAACACTCCTTCATACTAAAAATTGTCAATAAACTAGGTATTGATGGAAAATATCTCAAAATAATAAGAACTATTTATGGCCAACCCACAGCCCATATTATACTGAATGGGCAAAAACTGGAAGTATTCCCTTTGAAAACCAGCACAAGACAAGGATGCCCTCTCTCACCACTCCTATTCAACATGGTATTGAATGTTCTGGCTAGGGCAATCAGGCAAGAAAAAGAAACAAAGTATATTCAAATCTGAAAAGAGAAAGTCAAATTGTTTCTGTTTGCAGATGACATGATTCTAAAATGTAGAAGAAACTTGAGCATATTAAAGAGATATGTAAATGTCTTCTACATAAAATAATCCAACTTGAAATTAGAAGACCCCATTGTCTCATCCCGAAATCTCCTTAGTTGATAAGCAACTTCAGGAAAGTCTCAGGATACAAAATCAATGTGCAAAAATTGCAAGCATTTCTATACACCAATAACAGACAAACATAGAGCCAAATCATGAGTGAACTCCCATTCAGAATTGCTACAAAAAGAATTAGATACCTAGGACTACAACTTACAGGGATGTGAAGAACTTCTTCAAGGAGAACTACAAACCATTGCTCAAGGAAATAAGAGAGCACATAAACAAATGCAAAAGCATTACATGCTCATGAGTAGGAAGAATCAATATCATGAAAATGGTCATACTGTCCAAAGTAATTTACAGATTCAATACTATCCTCATCAAGCTACAATTGACTCTTCACAGAATTAGAAAAAAACTACTTTAAATTTCATATGGAATCAAACAAGATCCCACATAGCAAAGGCAATCCTAAGCAAAAAGAGCAAAGCTGGAGGCATCATGCTACCTGACTTCAAACTATAGCACAAGTCTACAGTAACCAAAACATCATGGTACTGGTACCAAAACAGATATATAGATCAATGGAACAAAACAGATGCCTCGGAGGCAACGCCACACATCTACAACCATCTGATCTTTGACAAACATGACAAAAACAAGCAGTAGGGAAAGGATTCCCTATTTAATGAATGTTCTTAGGAAAACTGGCTAGACGTATGCAGAAAACTGAAACTGGAACCCTTCCTTATACCTTATACAAAAATTAACTCAAGATGGATTAAAGATTTAAATTTAAGGCCTAATACCATAAAAACACTAGAAGAAAACCCAGACAATACCATTCAGAACATAGGCATTGGCAAAGACTTCATGGCTAAAACACCAAAAGTCATGGCAACAAAAGTCAGAACTGACAAATGGGATCTAATTAAACTAAAATGCCTCTACACAGCAACAGAAACTACTATCGGAATGAAAAGGCAACCTAAAGAATCAGAGAAAATGTTTGCAATCTATCCATCTCACAAAGGGCTACCATTCAGAATCTACAAATGACTTAAACAAATGTACAAGAAAACCAACCCCATCAAAAAGTGGGTGAAGGATATGAACAGACGCTTCTCAAAAGAAGACATTTATGTGCCAACAAATATATGAAAAAAGCTCATCATCACTGGTCGTTAGAGAAATGCAAATCAAAACCAAAATTAAATACCATCTCAAGCCAGTTAGAATGGCAATTATTAAACAGTCCGGAAAAAACAGATGCTGGAGAGGATTTGGAGAAATAGAAACACATTTGCACTGTTGGTGGGAGTGTCAATTATTTCAACCATTGTGGAAGACAGTGTGGTGACTCCTCATGGATCTAGAAACAGAAATACCATTTGACCTAGCAATCACATTACTGGCTTTATACCCAAAGGATTATAAATAATTCCACTATAAAGACACATGTGCATATTTGTTTATTGTGGCACTATTCATAATAACAAAGACTTGGAACCAACCCAAATACCCATCAGTGATAGACTGTTTAAAGAAATGTGGCATATATACACCATGGAATACTGTGCAGCCATGAAAAAGGATGAGTTTATGTCCTTTGCAGGGAAATGAATGAACCTGGAAACCATCATTCTATGCAAACTAACACAAACATAAAACCAAACACTGCATGTTCTCACTCATAAATGGGAGTTGAACAATGAGAACACATGGACACAGGGAGGGGAGAACCTTACACTGGAGTTTGTTGGGGGGTGGCAGTCTGGGGAGGGATAGCATTAGGAGAAATACCTAATGTAGATGACTGGGTGAAGGATGCAGCAAAACACCATGACACGTGTATACCTATGTAACAAACCTGCACGTTCTGCACATTTACCCCAGAAATTAAAGTATAACTTTAAAAAAGGAATGATATTATGATTTCTTCATTGATCTTATTCCTTTGTTTCTTTCCCTGAGGGAAACTAGCTACCTTGTGATAAAGACACTAAAATTAGCCCAATGGGAAGGTGCTGACAGTGAAGAAATAAGGCCTTCTAACACTAAAAGACAGCACTTGCCAGGTATATAAGTAAGTCACCTTGGAAGCATATCATTCAACCCTAGTTAACTTTTGTAATGACAGAAGCTAAACTAATATCTTCTCTGTAACCCCCTGAACCAGAACTACCCAGCGAAGCTGCTTCCAGATTCCTGACTTCCAGGCAATTTAAAAATGTTAACTATTTAGGCACTGGATATTTTTGTCTTCCTGTAAATATCCTCTAGCCTTTTACTGAGATGCAGATAAAAAAGAAAAACAATTCCGCTCAGCACCAGGGCTTGCTATTTTTCACTGTAATGGCAATGCCCTTTTGAGTTTTGCACCAAATGCTCTATCGATTATGAGCTTTCTGAGTATGGCTGGTGGGAAAAGGCACCATTTCCAAGCTTGTTTGAGCTCCAAAACTGTTCTGTGTAATATTTTCAGATGGTTCTTACACCAGCTTTTGGTGGTTTCCTTATATGCATGCCCTGTTCGATATTTCACTAAATGTTGGAGGGGGAAACCCTGTACATCTTTTGTGTTATCTTTCTGTGTTTTTCTCTTTATGATACTTTCTCCCGTTAACTCTAGCCACCAACTTGACTTCTTCAAGTTCTCATCTCTGCCTTTTAAACCAAGAAATCCTCTGAAGCATGCCTGAGTTTCCCTTACCTATACTGTGTACACCCATTGAAAGCATACCTTTGAGCCAGCAATTCAATTCTTGGGTATAAACCCAATGGAAATACACCAATATATTTATTACTTGATTTATGCTTGAATGTCCAGATCAGTGCTATATATAATAGCTCCACATTATTATCAATATTTTAGTGAGTAACAAATTATATTGAAGTCACATAGTAAAAAATTAAACAAGAATGGGAAACAATGATCAAAGAATGATCTCTACATAGAACAATACAGATGAGTTTCACAATCTAATGTAGACAAAAGGAGCCAGACACAATTCAGTACACAGAGTATGATTTAATTTATGTAAAGTTCAAAATTATGTAAACCTAGAGTATGTTATTAAAAGTCAACATAATATTTATAATTTGGGGGTGTGGTAATAGAGTAAGTGGATGGCAACATGAGAGGGTCTTCTGAGAGTCTAATAATATTTTGTTTCTTGACCTGATTGCTGATTACATGATGTGTTTAGTTTCTCAGTATTCATTGATGTAGTTTCTCAGTATTCATTGATGTGTTTAGTTTCTTAGTATTCATTTTTCTGTATGCATATTACTCTTAAATTTTAAAAAGGTACAAAATGTTAAAAAGAAACATAAATTGATTAGAAAGGTGGATCATAAATAGTAGAATCTAGAATTCAGAATAGGTATGAAAATGAATGGGTAGATAAATGAATGCGTAAAACACAAAAGCGATAAATAGAATGCCATAAATTGAAGATTATGATTAACTACATCTTACCTAAAAATACTTAGGCTATATGTTTAGTTTTTTTAAAAATGTATAACACAGAGAAGAAAGCAGAAAAATTTCTAAAATAGAGTTCAAAAATTAGTTCATGACTATCAGTGAAAATTATTGCAGACATTTTATTTTATATAAAAATTTACTCAGATAAGTCTTAGCACAAGGTTTCCAGGAAGGAGGCGGTGAGATAAGTGGTTTATTAGGGAGATGCAGAAACCACCAGCAAGGGAGTGTGGATATGAGGCAGGGAAAGGAAAGAAGCTCATAAAGGAATATTATTCACCCAACACTCTGCATTAATAGAGCTCAGTCTCTTGGCTAACTCTGGGAAAAGAGTAGAACACGTTTCAAGTTTATCATACCTGGGAGTGAGACATCTAGTATGTTTACATGTCAAGTCCCATCCAGCATTTGCTGAGGTCTGCTCTGGGAAATATTCTCCAATACTTCCCATATAGCATACAGGAAGAATGCTCTTCTGTGAGGGAAAGCCTTTAGAAAAAAACAAAGTCACTGGTGCCTGGTTATAAAACTATATGCAATAAAATAGTAAGGCCCAAATGATATGACCAGGATACTGAAAGGGTCTCTAAGAAATAAAAGAGAGGCTATAAGTATGTATAAATTAACATTATAGTATAGTCATTATGGTATTTTAATAAAGATACTAATATTAATTTTAATTTAATTCAATAAAAATAAAATTAAATGAATAGGAAGGAATTGCAAACATTTAGGCAACTGTTTCTTCACCTTGAGTGTTATGAATTCTGAAAAGATATCTCTAATGTTAGGGGGAAAGGTTTAAAATATAACAACAAGTATGTGGTATTTCCTGGTTTTATATTTCACTTTCCACATTCCATTACCTGCTAGCAGAGAAATTTGAGAATATTAGTCTTTTTACAAGTATATTACTACTTATTATGACATGTTTTGTAAAGCATTATCATATCTAGCTTCTCTCTCTCTTTTTTTTTTTTTACACTAATTTTAGGTTCAGGGTATCATATCCCTTCTGATTTGTGTGAGATGATTTCTCACTGGGGTTTTCATTTGCATTTTTCTAATGATTAGTGATGTTGAGCATTTTTTCAACTAATTGTTGGATGTGTGCATGTCTTCTTTTGAAAAGCATCTGTTCATGCCCTTTGTCCAGTTTATAATGGGGTTGGTTTTTCCTTATGAATTTAAGTTCCTTAGAGAATCTAGATATTAGTAGTTTGTCAGACGTATAGTTTGCAAATATTTTCTCCCATCCTGTATGTTGTCTGTTTATTTCATTGATAGTTTCTTTTGCTCTACAGAAGCTCTTTAATTTAATTAGGTATGTTCCACTTCTCTATTTTTCTCTTTGCTGCAATTGCTTTTGGCATCTTTATCATGAAATCTTTGCTAGGTTCTAGGCCCAGAATGGTATTTCCTAGGTTATCTTCCAGGTTTTTTATAGCTTTAGGTTTTATAGTTATGTCTTTAATCCATCTGGAGTTGATTTTTGCACATTGTATAAGGAAAGGGTCTAGGTTTTATCTACTACATATGGCTAGCTAATTATTTCAGCACCATTTTTTGAACAGGGAGTCTTTTTCCCATTTCTTCTTTTTGTTGTTTTTGTCAACTTTGTTAAACAGCAAATAGTTCGTGGTGTGCAGCATTATTTCTAGAGTCCCTATTCTATATCATGGGCCTATGTGTCTGTTTTTGTACCATGCTATTTTGCTTGCTATAGCTTTGTAGTATAGATTCAGGTAGAGTAATGTGATGCCTCCAGCTTTGTTCTTTTTGCCTGGAGTTACCTTGGCTATTTGGGCTCCTTCTTGGTTCCTTGTGAATTTTTAAATAGAATTTTCTAATGCCATGAAAAACTTTATTGGTAGTTCAATAAGAATAGCATTGAATTTGTAAATTGCTATGGGGAATTTGTCTATTTTAACAATATTAGTTCTTTCAATCTGTGAGCATGGAATGTTTTTCCATTTGTTTGTGTTATCACTGATTTATTTGAGCAGTGTTTTGTAATTCTTGTTATACAGACATTTCACCTTCATGGCTAGCTGTATTCCTGAACAATTTATTCTTTTTGTGGCTATTGTGAATGGAATTGTATTGTTGATTTAGCTCTCACCTTGGAGGTTGTTGGTGTATGGGAATGCTGCTGATTTTTGTACCTTGAATTTGTATCCTGAAATTTTGCTAGTTTGTCAGATCAAGGAGCTTTTGGGCAAATACTATGGGCTTTTCCAGGTATAAAGTCTATCTTTTCCTCTGCAAATGGTTGACTTCGTCTTCCTAGTTTGATGCCTTTGATTTTTTTTACTTGCCTTCTGGCTCTGATCAAGACTTCAAGTACTATGTTGAATAGGATTGGTGAGAAAAGTCATCCTTATCTTGTTCTGATTCTCAAAAGGAATATTTCCAGTGTTTGCTTATTCAGTATGATGTTGGTTGTGGGTTTGTCATAGATGGTTCTTATTTTATTGAAGTGTGTTCCTTCAATGCTTGGTTTGTTGAGAGTTGTTATTATGAAGAGATTTTGAGTTTTATCAAAATCCTTTTCTACATCTATTAAGATAATCACGTGAGTCTTGTTTTCAGTTCTGTTTATGTAATTAATCACATTTATTAATTTGTATATATTGAATCAAGCTTCAATCCCAGAAATAAAACCTACTTGATTGTGATGGAGCACCTTTTTGATATGCTGCTGGATTTGTTTTGTAGTGCAATTTATTAATTTGTAATTACTATATTTTGTTAACTGAGATAAGTTAAAAATATGAATTAATTTGTATAAGTTAGGGAAGGAAGGCATTTTTTAAAAAAGTGCCATATTTGCTGAAGTAAAAAACTGTAATTCACAATGGTATATTTAATTATTGAATTTATCCTTCACTTTTTATTAATACATACGGTATTCTTGGTGAACTGGAGGATGCTTTTAAATTAAAAATGAATTAAGAATACTAATTTCAAAGAATGTTTGTCTTAGACAAGTAGTTCTGAGGAAAGAGACCCAAGCATCTAAGATCACCTCCCCCTTGACTTCCACACTCAATTTCAATAGAAGAAAAGGCAGATAGCAGGCATGATATGGGGGAATCTTTCCAGAAGGCATTGTTTTTACTTAAACAAGATCAAACCCCCACCCCACTCCTGCTCCATGGACCAAGACCCTTTCACATGTAATTTATAAAACTGAAAACCCAAGACCCTTTCACATGTAATTCCTAAAACTGTATACCCAAGACCCTTACACATGTAATTTCTAAGGCTGTAAACCCAAGACCCTTTCACATGTAATATCTAGAGCTGTAAGCCTATGTAAAGGCAGAGCTTCTCTTTGTTAGAGGAGCTTGGCTGTTAGACAGCTATGTCATCTTGCTCCCAGCCTAATAAATCACATTTTCCTTCCTAATTCAGTGTCCCGGGGGTCTGTTTCTTGCAGCCGCTCCTGCTTCAGTTTCATCTTCCTGTTTGACATAGACCTTGTTATTTAAAAATGTGTATTAAAATAAAACAGGAAACTGCTGAGAGATTATCTAAATCCTTTGAAAATGTAGTTTTATTAAATTGTATTTACACATCATTCTAATGTATTCATTTTTTTAGAAAAAAAATCCAAGTGGCAAGATTATTCTTATGCAATATTTCCTCAGAGGAGTCACTGCAAACCATATAGTTAGCCTGTAAGCAGACAGGGAGGGTCTCCAGAGATTATAGGCCTTTACTCAACCAGAGCTATCAGCCTGTTTTAGAGCCTATGCCCTGCAGGCTATTTTTCCCCAAACACTGTGTGGAATGTGATCACTTTGTTGGTTGGAACCATCTTCTGACAGACCCTGGCAACTTATAGATGGAGCCAAGTGAACTTTCCTCATTACCATCCTAAAGTCTCCAGGCCCAGAAAAGCTACAGCTTCAGTATCATGACATGTAACCCATGAGTTGGCATAATTGCTCATTGTGTTTTGCACTACTGAAACCCTTCCTTTACATGTGATGATGCACCCTCTCCCCTGTCTCCCCTCTCATAAAACTCTCTTGTCATTTTCCCTCAGAAAGACATTGCTTCGGAGAATAGTTCCTGTGTCCTCCTTACTTGTGCCAGGTAATAAAACTTCTATTGATCAAACCCTGCCTTCTCATGAAGAGTCATTTGTTACCAGGCAAATAAACCCCACTTTTTGGGGGTTAACAAATCAAACATCTCAAACTATAGTACTTATGTAAATTATGTCTCCTTAACTTATTATAGCACTGATGGAGCTACTTTAGCATAATTCAGAAATTATATATTGAAATTCTTCTATTAGAATATTTTAGTAAGTCAATTTTAGGTATTAAGCTGTATGTAGGTATTTATTTAAAAATAGGGTGGGCATGTCCTTAATATATAAATTTACATTAATTTTTTCTTATCCTAGGTAATTTAAATCACAATTTTCTCAGTTCCATATCTCAACTTAAAGACTATTTTAATTTAAAATTATGTTAATTCATTATTTCCATTTTTGCTATTATAAAAATAACATTAAGTAGCTTATGTTATCAAATTAATGTCTTTCGTGTTATCTTATTTCTCTTGTATTTAATATGGTAATTGCTTTAAAACCTGATTATGTGTTTTGTTTCCTCGGGAAATCATAAAAGCTGTATCTATGTGCATTTACTTTATAATAAATAAAGATACAAAACACAAGCACATATAAGAATAACTACAGAATGATATATGCATGAAGTTTTCTTTCAGTGTATAATTTTAACATTTCATATCTTATACCCTACTGATTTTAACAAGTGGGCACCAGTAATTAGAGCATATGGACTATTCTGATTGGTGAGGTCACTTTGGCTGCTATAGATACTGTGCTGGCCTGTATCTATTTTGAATATCAACTCTTCATATGATACATAGTAAATCCAAAAAGACATAACTGCTTAACCATATATATATCACAGTAGATATCCAGTCTCTAGTTAACATTTATTGAGTGCTAGTACACAACAGAAATGGTGGTAAGTGCTTTTCATTCATTAGTTTATTCCGTCTTACAACTCCATGAGGTACTTAGGAAACTTTCAAGGGAAAATGGAAGCCCCAGAGATTAAACTGTGCAGAACTAGATAGATAATAAGCAGGGGGTTGAAATTCTACCATTGTTTAATACCAAAACTCATATGGTTTTAAATGCAAACTATCAAACAATAGACCATATTCATTGAATAACTGCATCCTCTTCCATGCTTAGGAATCTGACTGACTAATTGGGAAGTTTCAGCAATAGCTGCTGGAACTCTAACTCAGCTGCCACTTCTGAGACAGGATGCAGGCATGAATTGACTATTATAGCAGCTTGTATGAGAACTACATAGATGCTGTAATATACATCAGCAAATTCAACATATCATACATGAGACAGCCATGAAGCCAATGACTATGCACCACAACTATTTGCACTGGGCCTTAAAAGACCAGTAAAAATATTCCAGGAGGGTGAAGCCAGGAGGGGATCACAGACTGAGGAAACCATGTTTACAACAGTAAAAAAAAGAAAGGGATAAAAATTATGTGTAGCTTATTTTGTAGAAGCATAAATAGATTGGGTCAATAATAGCTGGGGGCAATGTACAGATTTGTAATGGCACTTTATAGTACTTTGCTTTTGTTTTAGGAGAAATTAGAAGCAGGTAAAGTCTTTAAAAGTAAAAAAATAGGCTGGGTGCAGTGGCCCACTCCTGTAATCCCAGAACTTTGGGAGGCTGAGATGGGCGGATCACAAGGTCAGGGTTTCTAGACCTGACTGACTAACATGGTGAAATCTCATCTCTACTAAATATGCAAAAATTAGCTGGGTATGGTGGCTCACTCCTGTAATCCCAGCTACTCAGGAGGATGAGGCAGGAGAATCATTTGAACTTAGGAGGCAGAGGTTGCAATGACCCGAGATCAAGCCATGCCGCTGCACTCCAGCCTGGGGGACAGAATGAGATTCTGTCAAAAAAAAGAAGTAAAAAATAAAAATATGCCAAATCCTGCTATAAAAACTAAATTAGGATGATATTAGAGATCAAAAGAGTTTTAAGTAAATTTTAATATTCTTCCTAACTTGTAGGTTTACTCAATATAGCATGTACATGTATAGTAAATGAGCTCTGGAAAGAGAATCATAAGCCAATTAGAAAACTTCCTTAGAAAAATAAATTTGGAATGATTAAATTATACTCATTCTTATGGTTTACTGAAAAATGCTTAGATTTTATTAACTGTTGTGCAGTTTGAATCTTCATGTTGATAATATAACATGCAGCATGTTTTATAATTATTTACCCAGAGAAATACATTCCTTACAGCATTTGGGGACCAGTATTTCATGAAACAGACTTTTGGATATATTGATCTAAGTCATTGATTTTCACAATTATTTACAGACTCCTTGAAAAAATGTATTAAAAATTTGGGGGCCGGGCGCGGTGGCTCACGCCTGTAATCCCAGCACTTTGGGAGGCCGAGGTGGGTGGATCACGAGGTCAAGAGATCGAGACCATCCTGGTCAACATGGTGAAACCCCGTCTC
>NW_016107389.1:1929072-1967213 GCF_001604975.1 Cebus imitator | reverse complement strand
TGCATGGGTATACATACATACAGGGCAATGTGGTTTGCTGCCTCCATCCCCATCACATGTATCTGGCATTTCTCCCCATGTTATCCCTCCCCAACTCCCTACCACCCACTGTTCCTCCCTTAGTCCCCCCCAAAAGACCTCAGTATGTGATGCTCCCCTCCCTGTGTCCATGTGTTCTCATTGTTCAACACCCACCTATGAGTGAGAACATGCGGTGTATGATTTTCTGTTCTTGTGTCAGCTTGCTGAGAATCATGGTTTCCAGGTTCATCCAAGTCCCCACAAAGGACACAAACTCATCACTTTTTATGGCTGCATAGTATTCCATGATGTATATATGCCATATTTCCCTGGTCCAGTCTATCATCTATGGGCATTTGGGTTAGTTCTGAATCTTTGCTATTGTAAACAGTGCTGCAATGAACATTAGTGTGCATGTGTACTTATAACAGAATGATTTATAATCCTTTGAATATATACCCAGTAATGAGATTGCTTGGTCAAATGGAATTTCTGTTTCTAGATCCTTGAGGAATTGCCACACTGACTTCCACATGGTTGAACTAATTTACACTCCCACCAAGAGTGTAAAAGTGTTCCTATTTCTCCACATCCTCTCCAGCATTTGTTTTCTCCAGATTTTTAATGATGGCCATTCTAACTGGCATGAGATGATGACATGGGTTGTTGTACAACTAGAAGCAAGGCATCCTACAGAAGTTATCCCTTCCCAGATAGTGGAAGGTGTTGATGCTTACATCATCCTCTGATGATTACATTTTGAGGAAATGACTTTCAGATCCTTGAGAAACAGTCCTGGCTTGTAAAACTAGCAAGAAAGCTTTCAAAAAATTTACATCTCAAAGAAGCAGAGAAGTGATTTATAATTAAAGGGTATATATTTTTTTCAGGAGGAGTTCTTTTCTTTTGGGGGGGGATGCTCTAAAAAGAGAGAGTTCTAGGACCAAAACTCAGGAAAACACCTGCCTAAGCTTTTGTCAAACTGAGGAGAACATTAAGTCTATCTTGGGAAGAGATAACCAGAAGGGATGGATGTGAAATTATTTGGACATTTCCTCTCTCTCTCTTTATCTTTCTCTCTATATATATACATATACACACACACACACACACACATATATATATATATAAATATGTATATATATTTATTTTACTTTAAGTTCTGGGGTACATGTGCAGATCTTTCAGGATTGTTACATAGGTATACACATGCCATGGTGGTTTGCTGCCTCCATCCCCCTGTCACCTACATTGGCATTTCTCCTAATGTTATCCCTCCCCAATCTCCCAACCTCTTACTATCCCTCCCCTAACCCCCTACCCCCCAACAGACCCCAGTGTGTGATGTTCTCCTCCCTGTGTCCATGTGTTCTCATTGTTCAACACCCACTTATGAGTTAGAACATGCAGTGTTTGGTTTGGTGTTCTTGTGTCAGCTTACTGAGAATGATAGTTTCCAGATTCATCCATGTCCCTGCAAAGGACATGAACTCATCCTTTTTTATGGCCCCATAGTATTCCATGATGTATATGTGCCACATTTTCTTTATCCAGTCTGTCATTGATGGGCATTTGGGTTGGTTCCAAGTCTTTGCTATTGTGAATAGTGCCGCAATAAACATATGTGTGCATGTGTATTTATAGTAGAATGATTTATACTCCTTTGGTTATATACCCAGAAATGGGATTGCTGGGTCAAATGGTATCTCTGGTTCTACATCCTTGAGGAATCGCCACACTATCTTCCACAATGGTTGAACTAATTTACACTCCCACCAGCAGTGTAAAAATGTTTCTATTTCTCCACATCCTCTCCAGCATCTTTTGTTTCTTGACTTTTTAATGATCACTCTTTTAAATGGCATGAAGTGGTATCTCAATGTGATTTTAATTTGCATTTCTCTAATGACCAGTGATGATGAGCTTTTTTCATATGTTTGTTGGCTGCATGAATACCTGCTTTTGAAATGTGTCTGTTCATATGTTTTACCCACTTTTTGATGAGGTTGTCTTTTTTTTTTTCCTGTATATTTGTTTTAGTTCTTTATAGATTCTGGATATTAGCCCTTTGTCAGATGGGTAGCTTGCAAAAAATCTTTCCCATTCTGTTGGTTGTCAGTTCACTCTAATGATTGTTTCTTTCGCTATGAAGAAGCTCTTAAGTTTAATTAGATCCCATTTGTCTATTTTGGATTTTTTTGCCATTGCTTTTGGAGTTTTAGTCATGAAATCCTTGCCTATGCCTATGTCCTGAATGGTATTGCCTAGGTTTTTTTCTAGGGTTTTTATGTTCTTAGGTCTTATGTTTAAACCTTTAATCCATCTGGAGTTTATTTTTGTATAAGGTGTTAAAAAGGGATCTAGTTTCAGCTCTCTGCACATGGCTAGCCAGTTTTCTCAACACCATTTATTAAATAGAGAATCTTTTCCCCATTGCTTGTTTTTGACCCATTTATCAAAGATCAGATGGTTGTAGATGTCTAACATTACTCCCAAGGCCTCTGTTCTGTTCCATTTGTCTATATCTCTGTACTTTGTTCTGTTCCATTGGTCTGTATCTCTGTTGTGGTACCAGTACCATACAGTTTTGATTAGTGTAGCATTATAGTACTATTTGAAATCAGGTAGTGTGATACCTCCAGGCTTGTTCTTTTTTCTTAGGATTGTCTTGGCTATGTGGGCTCTTTTTTGGTTTCATATGACGTTTAAGGTGGTTTTTCCAGTTCTGTGAAGGTCAATGGTAGTTTGATGGGAATAATATTGAATCTATAAATTACTTTGGGCAGTATGGCCATTTTCATGATATTGATTCTTCCTAACCATGAGCATGGAATTTTTTTTGGTCTGTTTGTGTCCTCTCTTATTTCCTTGAGCAGTGGTTTATAGTTCTTTGAAGAGGTCTTTCACGTCCTCTGTTAGTTTTATCCCTGGGTATTTTATTCTCTTTGTAGCAATTGTGAATGGGAGTTCACTCATGATTTGGCTCTTTGTTTGTCTGGCATTGGTGTATAGGAATGCAATATTAAGCTTAAAGATATGCATTGCTAGATATACTGATAGGTAGAACATATCTTACCAGGGACTAAAGTAAACCAGCTTACTGTCTCTTTGTTTCCAAAATAGTCTGTTTACTACAAATAAGAGCAAAAAGTGACAGATTTTTATACCCTTCCTTTGAAATCATTCTCTGAAAACAGTTTTTTAAATGTTAAGAATCATCATAATCCTAAAATTCCCATTAGGCATGAGAAATTGACACATACTAAATACGTACAACTCTGCTGTGTGAATCAGCCATATTGGCCGTAAAACCAAATTTTCCATTCCCCTCTTTGAAGGGAGAGCAACTTTGGTTTACACCAGAGATTTATCTCTTCCCAGTTTGCAAACTGATATCACCAATAAACCTCTCCTTTATACTCTTTAGCCAATCGGTTGGTCTTCAAACAGCCAGGACTCTCGATGATTATTCCCTAGTGTTCTCAATGTGATGTCTCTGGTGAAATGCAATTTGTGATTCTTTTTCCATACAATTATTTTAGAAAATTAGGAATGTATTATTTATGTATTACAGAATTGTGAGGTAGTTGTTTTGATTTTTTTTTTAATACTTAGTTCTCTTTAGGACCCAGAGAGAAGATAGATATCCATGATAGAATGGATATTGTATTGATTATCATTCTCAGCATCCTATGTTTTGTCTCTCCTTGAAGCTTTGTGAGTGTGTTAATGCTTGTGGCATCTGGCTAACTCTTCATTGAAGATGAGTTCTTTCCAAGTGATAGGGTTTGGCTCTGTGTCCCATGCAAATCTCATCTTGAATTGTACTCCCATAATTCCCACATGTTGTAGGAGGGAACTAGTGGGATAAAATTGAAATCATTGGAGCAGTTCCTCATACTGTTCTCATGGTAGTGAAGAATAAGTCTCAAGAGATCTGATGGTTTTATTAGGTGTTTCCACTTTCACATCTTCCTCATTTCCTCTTCCCACCATCATGTAAGAATGGCCTTTCACCTCCCACCATGATTCTGAGACCTCTGCAACCATGTGGAACTGTATGTCCAATTAAGTCTTTTTTCCTTTCCAGTCTCAGGTATGTCTTTATCAGCAGCATGAAAATGAACCAATACAATAAACTTGTACCAATAGAGTGAGTCATTGCTGAAAAGATACCTGAAAATGTGGAAGTCACTTTGGAACTGATTATAGTCAGAAGCTGGAACAGCTGGGAGGTCTCAGAATAACACAGAAAAATGTGGCAAAGTTTGGAACCTCCTAGAGATTTGCTGAATGGCTTTGACAAAATGTTGATAGTGACATGAACAATAAGGTCCAGGCTGAAGCAGTCTCAAATGGAGGTGAAGTACTTGTTGGGAACTGGAGTGAAGGTAACTCTTGTTATGTTTTAACAAAGGGATTGGTAACATTTTGACCCTGTCCTAGATATTTGTGAAACTTTGAACTTGAAGAAGATAATTTAGGGTATCTGGCAGAAGAAATTTCTAAGCAGCAAAGCATTCAAGAAATAACTTGGGTGCTCTTAAAAGCATTCAGTTTTAAAAGGGAAACAGAGCATTAAAGTTTGAAAAAATTGTAGCCTGTAAATGCAATCAAAAAGAAAATCCTATTTTCTGAGGAGAAATTCAAGCTGGCTGCAGAAATGTGCAAAAGTAATGAGGAGGCAAATGTCAATCCTCTAGACAATGGGGAAAATGTCTCCAGGGCATTTCAGATGTCTTCATGGCAGCTCCTCTCATCACAGGCCCAGACACATGGGAGGAAAATGTGGTTTCCTAGGCAGGGCTCAGGGTCCCTGAGCTGTGTGCAGCCTAGGGGTTTGGTGCCTTTGTGTCCCAGTCACTCCTGCTCTGGCTAAAAGGAGCCAACGTAGAGTTCAGGCCATGGCTTCAGATGATTCAAGCTCCAAGCCTTGGCAGCTTCCACTTGGTGTTGAGCCTGCCAGTGCACAGAAGTCAAGGACTGGGAACCTCTGCATAGATTTCAGAAGATGTATGGAAATGCTTGAATGCCCAGGAAGATGTTTGCTGCAGGGTGGGGATCTCATGGAGAATCTTTGCTAGGACAATGCAGAAGGGAAATGTGGGATTGGAGCCCCCACGCAGAGTCCCTACTCGGGCGCCACGTAGCAAACCTGTGAGAAGAGGACCACCATCCTTAAGACCCCAGAATGGTAGATCCCCTGACAGCTTTCACTGTGCACCTGGAAAGGCTGTAGACACTCAATGCCAGCCCTTGAAAGCAGCCAGGAGGAAGGCTGTACTATGAAAAGCCACAGGGTGGAGCTGCCCAAGACCATAGGAACCCACCTCTTGCATCAGAGTGACCTAGATATGAGACATGGAGTCAAAAGAGATCATTTTGGAGCTTTAAGATTTGACTGTCCTGCTGGATTTCAGACTTGTATGGATCCTATAACCCCTTTGTTTGGCCAATTTCTCCCATTTGGAATGGCTGTATTTACCAAATACCTGTACCTCCATTGTATCTAGAAAGTAACTAGCTCCCTTTAGATTTTACAGGCTCATAGATTGAAGGGACTTGCCTTGTCTCAGGTGTGACTTGGGACTGTAGACTTTTGGGTTAATGCTGAAATGAGTTAACACTTTGAGGGACTGTTGGGAAGGCATGATTTGTTTTAAAATGTGAGGACATGAGATTTGGAGGGACCAGGAGCAGAATGATATAGTTGAGCTTTGCGTCCTCACCCAAATCTTGTCTTGAATTGTACTCCCATGATTCCCATGTGTTGTGGGAGGTAATTTAAATCATGGGGATGGTTTCCCTCATACTGTTCTCATTGTGGTGAATAAGTCTCAGGAGATCTGATGATTTTATCAGGGATTTCCGTTTTGCACCTTCCTCATTTTCTCTTGCCACTACCATGTAAAAATTACCTTTTGCCTCCTGCCATTACTCTGAGGCCTCCCCAGCAATGTGGAACTATAACTCAAATTAAACCTTTTTTTCTTCCCAGTCTTGAGTAATTCTTTATCAGCAGCATGAAAAATGACTAATACAACAATTTTTTATTTCTTTATAATTAACTGTGATAGTTTCTTCATTTTTAATGTGGCTTCTTATACAGAAACTTTAGAAAAAACACAATTTTTTAAATAGAAATTCATGTTATGGAGGTAAGATAGTGAAGTTTTCATGTCTAAGAATCCCAACTTCTATTTTTACTGTGTAACCTAGTAGCCATAGAAAACTACTTGATTACTGTGAGACTGTTCAATCATCTGTAAAATACAGTTAGTAATAACTTCTTGAAAAAGTTGTTGCAGGAGTTGAACATTATAATAATTATGAGTATGTTTGCTGTTGTGCTCGGGACATAGTGAGCATTTACTGCATTGATTATGTTCTCCCATTATTCTGACTCTCAAAAATTAAGGTTATTTGCAAATCAGACACATGTCAAACTTAAGACAACTAGTAAAATTTAAATAACAATAAACTTACCAAATTTAGATTATTTTCTTCTATTTAGCCCCTCCCATAGTTACATTTTGAATAAACCACTTATCACATTTTGTCTTGAATTATAATTTTAATATTATCTCATGTCTCCTGATACATTATGAAATTCTTAATGGTTACAAGGTAAAAAATATCTCTATGTTCTGAAGAATGCTCTTGTAAAGAGATTTGCCCAAAGTACATGCTTAATAAATATTTTTTGTGTTTAATTTGTGACTGTAGCCCTTTAAATTTACAGATTTTTCTCAGTCATATAGTTTTTAAAACAATAAAGCACAACTTATTTTAGCAGCATTTTGCCAGGAAGAATTGATCATATTCACCTTAAGAAATATTCTCATTTTGTTGTATTTTGTTCAATTTAATTTTAATCATCAGTATTTCCAAATGCATGCAAACATGAATCTCATTTATTTTGTATGCCCAGGTGTCTTTTAAATATATTGCTTCTGTTGTATGGGACAACCAAGATAAATTATATCATATTATTATGCAAGACAGAGCAACAGAGTACCATTGGGCCCTATTCACTCAATTTTTACATGTCTTTCATGAGCTTACACAGATATGAGCAGGAAATTTATACATTCAGAAAGAGTTATGTATCCCAACCATATAAATTTGCTATTCTTTCTTTAAGCAGAGCACAGGATTTGCTGCATGCAGCCTCATTAACGATCTGTCTCGGGAGTAAAGAAATCACCAAGGAGATCAAGTTGGCAAGATTTTTGCTTCAGTAAGTAACAGCACTCATAGGAGAGAAATTCTAAAGTTTCCAAATATGCCATATGCATATTAGAACAGTTAGGAGAAATCGTAAACAATGACTCCCTTAAGCCCCATTAAACTTCAGGTTAGTCAAATTAGAAACCTTTCCTTGAAGAACAGACAAGCATATCGAGAAAGCCATGAGTATTAAGAGTCTTGGATTCTACCCTTGTTCTTCTTCCTGACTCAATGTAATTTGAACAAGTTGTTTGAAGATTATTTTCCCTTTTTATTCGTTCCAGAAAGTCAGGATTAAGAATTAGAAATCTTTCATTACATGGAAAGAAAAACAATGAAGAAGAAATAAAGTAGGATTTAGTTTCCCATATAAAAAATCACTTAATGAAAAAGTAAACAGCTGACAATAAGATGAACAGTATAGAAATTGAGACCTCTTGGACTGTTATCTAAAGAATTGAAAAATGTGGCACATTCAACACATGAGTTAGTGGCATCTGAAAATATATTGGCAAATAAATGATTACTAAGTTTGGCACAATTGATTGCCTTAGAGATTTTATTATTTTTTTTAATTCTTTTCATATACTGAACATACCCAACCTATCTTCCAACAATAGCAACAATAGCAAAAGGGGGCAGAATAATTATTTTTAAAAGAGGGGAGAATAGAGGCTCTTTAACATTATATTTCTTGGTTTCATCGTGACAGTGGGTTTGCAAAAGAGAATAGAAAGTATTTATTTCCTAAGTTAGACAACTCTGGGAACTGAGAGAGGGAAGGCTATGATATTAGCTCTGAGAAAATGTTCTTGCTGTTGCTTGAGCTGCAGCTCTTTCAGGAAAACCACAAAGACAGGACTAATTTAGAAGTAACTAATATTTATACATTGATATCATTGTGTTATTTAATCCTCATTAACCATGAGGTAAACTTCATTATGCCAATTTTACAGATGCAGAATTAAAGTCTCAGAAAAGGTAAAATAATTTTTTAAAAGTCACATACCATTATAACAGTCTTTGCAAAAATTCTAATGGTGAGAAAATGACAGTGAAAGAGATCTGACCTAACCAATTCCAATTTTCCTTTAACCTCCAAATAGCCCTTGTTGATTCCTGAGCTTAGTTTGAGCTAACTGGAGGGGGAATTTTGTTTATAGTTTGTAACAATACTAGCTTAATGTTATAGAACAGCAGAAATTTTTGTTTCCTAAAACAAACCCCCCCCTTCCCCCTCTTGCCTGTGAACCAGACCACCTTTGGAGAACTAACCAGTTAGCCACAAGATTAGAAATTAGGGCTTAGGAGTCATGCAGACAGAGGCCACAAGATTCCTAGTATTCCCAAATGCTCCTCTAGATAACCTCACTATTGTGAGACCTTAGATTGGGCTGAAGACATTTTTCAGAGTCTACATTCTGATGGACCAGTTGGCACCACGCGGAACAGTGATCTGGCTCAACTAGTTCTGTCATCCTACCCAGAAACAGAAGGCAGCAAGAAGAACCCACTTTGACTCCCTGTGATTTCGTCTCTGACTCATCAGCAGCCCTTATTCGCTAGCCAGCTGCCCAACAAACTATCTTTTTGTAATTTTTTTATTTGTAAATACTTTTTAGTTTTTTTATTTTTAAATACTCTTTAGGCAATATTATGTTTTGCACAAATTTCTAGAATGGCAATGCTGCACTACAGAGAATAGTAATTATATATGGTCAAAATTTCTATTGTTCTGTAACATTAAGCTACTATTGTTACAATAATAATAATTTTATTATTATTACTTTTTATTTCAGTTCAGGAGTACATGTGCTGGCTTGTTACATATCCAACCTATCTTCCAACAGATTATTTCGTCATCCAGGTACATTAAGCCTAGTACTCATTAGTTATTTATCCTGATCCTCTTCTCCCTTCCATCCTCCACCCTCCAATAGGCTCCAGTGTGTGGTGTTATCCTCTCTGTGTCCATGTGTTCTATCATTTAGCTCCCACTCATAATTGAGAACAAGTGGTATTTGGTTTTCTGATCCTGTGTTAGTTTGCTAAAGATAATGCCTTCCAGCTCCATCCAAGTCCCTGCAAAACATATAATCATATTTTTATGGCTGTATAGTATTCCATGGTGTATATGTACCACATTTTCTTTATCTAGTCTATCAATAATGAGCAGTTAGGTTGATTCCATGTCTTTGCTATTGTGAATAATATTGCAATGAACATATATCTATGCATGTCTTTATAATAGAATGATTTATATTACTTTGGGTATGTACCTAGTAGTGAAATTGCTGGGTTAAATGGTAGTTTTCTCTTTAGGTCTTTGAGGAATCACCACACTGTCTTCCTCAAAGGTTGAACTAATTACACTCTCACCAACAGTGTATAAGCACTCCTTTTCCTCCACATCCTAGCCACCATCTTTTATATTTTGACCTTTCAATAATGGCCATTCTGACTGGTATGTGATGGTATCTCATTGTGGTTTCAATGTGCTTTTCTCTAATAATTGATGATGATGAACTTTTTTTTCAAATGATTATTGGACTCATGTGTGTCTTCTTTTGAAAAATGTCTGTTCATATCCTTTGCCCACTTTTTAATGAGGTTGTGTTTTCTTGTAAATTTGCTTAAGCTCCTTATAGATGCTGGATATTAGACCTTTATTGGATGCATAGTTTGCAAAACTTTCTCCCATTCTGTATGTTGTCTCTTTACTCTGTTGATCGTTTCTTTTGCTGTGCAGAATTTTTTTTTTTATAATTAAGCCCAATTTGTTAATTTTTGCTTTTGTTGAAATTGCTTTTGCTATCTTCATCATGGAGTCTTTGCCTATGTCCTGAATGGTATTAACTAGATTGTCTTCCAGAGTTTTTATAGTTTGGGGTTTTACATTTAACTCTTTAATCCATCTTGTGTTGATTTTTTGTGTATAGTATAAGGAAGGGATCCAGTTTCAATCTTTTGTATATGAGTAGCCAGTTACCTTTAAAATAGCCTAGCCTCCACATTTTTGAAGAGGGTAATTTAAGTAATAATATAACTTTGTCTCCCATTTAGCTAGCACTACCTATATTATACTCTTTCTCTGTTGCAATTCACCTGTCTTGATAAATAGGCTTTATCTGAACAGCTGCCAAGATGAAGCCATGGGGCAGTTATATCACATTTCATTTTTACATCTAGAATTCAGTTTTCTTGATAGCACAGTACAAGTTTTTTTCTAAATCTATATAATAACATTTAAAAAAATTATTGAGTATACAAAGATAACACCCTAAAAGATTATTATTTAGAAAATACCACAAAATATATGTATAAAATATGCTAACTGGATGCTTTTGTGAAAGAATGTGAGTCTACCCAAATTAAACATATCCAAGATGCATATTTTTAAAAATAGGTAAACTAATAAAAAAGTAAAGAAATGTATGTCAAAAAATACCTGGAGTATTAGTGAAATAAATCATTTAGTTTCTCTGTTTTCTAATAGCTAACAAGTACTTTAGTTGTGCTATAAGAAAATATATAACTGAAAAATATATTTTCTCCTAATATTAAAAATGAGTAATATTTGTTGTTTTTTTTATAGAGGAGACAACAGATGTATAACAAAAAGGACATCCTATTATAGTTATGTCAGAAGACATATTATTAAAATGTACACGTAATTTTTGTATATTTGTAACAATAAAGACTCCAAAATATATTTTTAATCAGTAAAGCCAGTTCTAGGGAATTCACAATAATATAACCTCATCTTATTTCCTTAGATTATCTAGATCCACATTTCTTTGAATATACTCTAAAAAAACTGGTTTGGCAGGATTATAACAGAGATTATATTATTATATTAAGAAGCATCCCATGATAAATAAGCTTGGAAATTGTAAGTCAAATAGTTTTATTTACTTCAGAGTGATCAGATCTTAATTTATGATAGTGGATACTTAAATTTTTTGGAGGCAATTGTGGCTTGCAGCATTTCTCAAGATCATTTTATCATACAAATATTTATTTTGGAGCATCTTTTGAATATCTGCTTTGAAAAGTAAAGGTCTAATTTAAGACTGTGACAGAGCCTTAGAAAGCTAGGCTCATGATCTTGTCAACATAAAAGAAATATAAGGAGATAAATGTTTCCAGAATTCTCAAAACCAGGAAATATATAATTTCTTCTCTCTTTCTTATTCACTAATTTTCAGTTGTGGTGAACTGCCATGGTAAAACCAAGAAATATAATTATAAAAAGGATTCAATTCTCTTTTGTAAAAATGAATTTTTCTATCCTTTTTTGTTTACTAACATTTCATATTTAAAATTGCTTATAGGTCCCATAGATAAACTCTGCAGTTTTTATATTTTGGGGAGATCAGATATGGAGAAACTACAAACATTTCCACTTTATTCCTAACAGTATAATTTGCCAAGTTTCTGTCAGCAAGTAGGTAACTTAAAAGAAAAAAGTCTCCTTAAATCTGAAATATAAAATATTTAAGAACCAGCAATATTTTAAATAAAAGTCATAAAATTAAATTGTGCAGCAGTTTAGTCCTTCATAATTATTGTTCTGTTTAAACTTATATGAATTTGTCCATTATTTTTAATATAGTTCTAGAAATTTTTAGCCTATTGATTTTTAAAATTATCAGAAACCTGTTTTTTAGAGTACTTGTTAGTTTTTTTTATGCATCTGATTGCAGATGCCTTTCTAGAAGAATCAAAACTGTGGATGACAAAAAATTAGAACGACCATGGTAAAAATCTGATAAGAATTCATTGTAACTAACAATTAACAAGAACATACAGTTACTTCTATTTAATTCAATATTTTAAAATAACAACCAGAATAATGACTGATAGCATTACACCAGACTATATAAACTTTATAAATTTTACAAAATCTTCAGAATATTCACATCGAGAACACATTCACATACATATAAGTTAAAGATTTATCATTACTCATTAGAGATGACTCAGTTTTTCCAAGAAATCAGAAACCTAATAAAGACAGTACAAAGCATAAGAAACCATCTTAATAAAACACAAAATCTCCATCTCCTAGTCTGATTAATTAAAAGGTAAAGAAAACCTGCTCCAGTATGCTTTTTTCCTTATGAGAAGCACATTTAGATAAGTTGGAAGGTGAACTTAATGAGAAGGTACTTGAATTCAAGTAGACATTGAAAGGGGGCATGTCTAAGGTTATCAGTATACACCATATTATAGAAGAATAATGTAAATAAGAAAATCAATACTTTGAGCAGGAGCATGCATGTCTTTCAGAAAAAGCAAAAGCATGTGAAACTGCCTGGATACAAGAAACAATTTAGGCACATCAAGAAAAGTGAAGAGTACAGAATCAAGTTATACTGAAGGAAACATTGTTCTCTTAGGCCTTTAAGACAAGCATGCTCAGCATCGGGCCACAGTAGCAGTCATAACTGGAATAAAATAAGTACAGGAACTGACAAAAAATAGGTTGGAAAGAATCACCACTTTAGTTAAGCAAAATGGTGTAGCATTTCAAGGAGAGAAGGATGGAAAGCAGAAGGTAATGATGTATGACTTGTAAATCACATGTAGTGAAATGCAGTAAAATGCTGAATTATTGAGATATGAATCTAAAAATCTTTAACAGAAAAACTCTATCTTAAAAAATAAACTTATTTTAAAAGCGCAAGACAGCACTTCTAAATCAAAATTTGGCAGGAACTATAACACAGAAAAAAGCTGTGGTTCAAAAGATAGTTTAAAAATTAAAAAAAAATATATCAGTATTAAAACCTTTTGCTGGGTGCAGAGGATCATGCCTGTCAAACGCATATGGGTTAATTACTATATTTTTGATAAATTACTTGACAAGCACTTAATTTTTTCTTTAAGCCAATCATCTATTAACAAAAGACCATGAAGTCTGTGGAGAAAAATAAAGGTAAGCTTAATTTTTTGAAGAAAGTAATCTGCAGATCAGAGACCAACCATCCTCATTGGTAGAAAACATCTGAGTCCCTATTGGGCAGTTTCCAAGCCCAAAACAGAAATCTCTGTTGGGCACCCCTTGCAGGCAGCTGGTAGGAGGAGTTTTCTGACATAGTGTCTCACCTTGGGTTATAGGAGCCGAACCATCTTAGCTCAGAGGCACAAACAAAATGTTTGTCTGGAGCCCTTCCAGCAACAAAGAAAGTATGGCTGCCCTTTTCTCACTCAATATGGTTTCATTTCACAGGTCTTTTATCTGTTTTGATAGAAAAATATCATATACATATAACATATAGACATAAAAAATACAGATGAACATACGATCTTACAGAAAAACTTTATAGTTTAAAAAAATTATTCATGAGTAAAATATAATATAAATTCATGTGCATATAAGAAGAGAGTTGGCTTCAAATTATATTTCTGGCAAAATCGGTTAAGGCAAAATTTAAGATTTTTTAAATTGCCTTGATAAGTAATCTTATGAAGTCTGTGAAACAAATTTTGGGTAAAGCAGTTAGAGTCAGTTACTAACATACTGGATTTAACAAAAATAGTTAACAGTGAAAATGTGACCAAATTATGTAAGGAAGCTGAAAATGAAAATAATTATTCTAATAAAAATAATGTTCTTGATATTCCTTGTCCTTGAAGATAAGAGAGCTGCTTTTTCTTTTAGTGTGAGGAGGATGTCTATTACATAAGAATTTTATCTTTTGCTTTTAAGATGCAGCACTCAGGTCCAAATGATTTTTTTTTTCTTTTTTCTTTCTTTTCTTTTCTTTTTTTTTTGAGACATGGTCTCGAACTGTCACCCGTGCTGGAGTGCAGTGGTGTGATCTCGGCTCACTCTGCAACTTCTGCCTCCCAAGTTCATGTGATTCTCCTGCCTCAGCCTCCTGAGTAGCTGGGATTACAGGTGCACACCACACCCAGCTTATTTTTTGTATTTTTAGTAGAGATGGGGTTTCACTATGTTGGCCAGACTGGTCTTGAACCCCTGACCTCATGATCCACCCACCTCGGCTTCCCAAAGTGCTGGGATTACAGGCATGAGCCACTGTGCCAGGCCAAATGATTTGTACCTGCTATTTTTCAAGTGTTTTTCCTTAAAAATTCAATATGCCAGAATAGCTTAAGAATTTTGGAAAAAGGAGAGTTTAGCTTAAAGAAGAACAAAAAGGAAGAGGTGTAGGAAGGGGAGGGGAAGGCTCTAGAGGACAAGGAGTTTCAGCTAGCTTTGGAGCAGCATTTTATAATCAGGAAGTCTTGAATCCTGAATGTGTTTGACAACCTTGAGATATCAGTTGAGACATGGATCCTATTTGGACTGTATGACTCTATAGCCACAGTGTTTTAGTTTAGTTCTAAGCAAAACAAGCCATTTAATCCCCATAATGTTTGAATATGTATCCTGCTGAAGTCCAAAGAGGGGTCCTATCTTGTCAGGCCTTTCAACTTGAGAGTACATGTTGTAAATAAATTTATCTAGAAGAGTTGGTGCTAAGGCTGAACACACCTTCATACCTTAGTTGGTGCTTGGGTGAGATATAAGGCATGCAAAACAAAATCAAAATTAAAGTAGATATTCACCCCAGGAAGGACAACAAAGCATTCTCAACAGGAGGGAAAATCCTTCAGAAACCAGTGAGGAAAAAGCCTCATTTGAATATGACACTACATAAACAGAAGAGAGAAGTTCCTCATGAACCTAAGAGAGAAGTTCCTTATAAGTTCTTATAAATGGAAAGGCAAAAGATCCCTCATCTGTAAACCCCAAAGAAAACCAAAGAACTCAACCAAAACAAAAGAGTGGGAATATAATCTATGAAATACTTCCCATGGGGAAAAAGTCAACCTGTTGAAGCAGGGATGTGAAGGGTCCCGAGCCTGGGAACAGCATGCTTTATGTAGTTCCAAGAACCATTGGTCTCTCAGACCCTACTTCTGATAACAGATTATGTTAACATAAAAAAATAGAGACAAATATGAAAGTAAAAAGGTTTTATTTGGGAATGATACACAAGAAGTAGGATTATGATCTAGGACCTACATATAGACCAGGCTGACCTCAGGCAAATCTGGAGAAGAACAAATCTAGGGTTTATTGGAAAAAGAGGAGGTTATGCAAGTTGAAAGAAAGGTGCTGGCAGTGTCTTGTAAGAGCTGATAAATTCTGATTCACAAACGTGAATAGGATTTCTAATTTTGGTAGAATTGGTAATCTTTGAGTTGTAAGTAGGCCCTTGCGGTTTTGGACTGGGTATGTGAGACAGTGTGCCAGGCAAGTGTTCTTGTATATGCACTAGCTGTCTTTGTACTGCTATATGTTCTTGCATATTTCATGTAGTGAGCTGCTGTATGGAAAAATGTCTTGTGACAGTTCCTGTTATTAGGCAAATAATGCATGAGAGACTTCCCTTTGTGGTCTTCCCTGGCTCCATTGCCAGAGTTTGACACAGGTGACTTTATTTTGAATTTTATAACTTTCACACATCCATTATGATTTCTCCCTTAGTGCTATATCATGACAAATTCATGGTTTTAGACCAAAATATCAATGCCCTGCATTGTTAAGTAGGTTATATTCCAGCTACTTTACTTATCAGATAAAATCAAGGATATCTATCCTGCTTTTTAAAATAGTAATAAATGTGCTTGTTGTATAATCTCACCAGTTTATTTTCTCAATATCCAGGGCAATGGAGTTGCCAGACCATCCGGGTTTTTGTATTTGTTTCTTTGTTTGCTTTATAAAAGATTTTTGTATTCAGACATTTTATCAATTACCTGATTGAGCAAAATAATTCTGAGACATAAATAATGTGCAAGAAATATAGAATTATCTCCTTCATATCACGTCTTGAAATTCTTTTGCTAGATAATGTTGTGGAACAAACAAACACAAAATGGGCGGCTTTTAACAATAATAGTATACTTTTTTCTCATATTACTGGTTAGCTACAGGTTAAGTCACCTGTTCTGTTGTGTGTTGTGTTGTGTGTGTGTGTGTGTGTGTGTGTGTGTGTGTGTGTATGCTACTTCTACAGGGAAGAATAGTAATGGTAGGGAAAAGATATTTAAGCCTCTTATATAGTAAAGTATGTATTTGTTACAAATAAGCTATTAATTTTTATGTAGTAATATTCATCACAGGAAAAAATAGAGTATTGTTTTTAACATATCATGTTCAATTGTTTTAATTTTTAGTTCTTATAGATGAGTGAGAATATGAGAAGTTTATCTTTCTGTGCTTGGCTTATTTCAATTAACATAGTATCTTCCACTTCATTTTTTATGGTTGAATAGTACTCTATTGTGTATATGTATCACATTTTTTCTTTATCTGTTAATCTGCTGATGGACACTTGGGCTGATAACAAATCTTGGCTATTGTGAACAGCACAGCAATAAACATGGGAGTGTATACAAAAATTAAAAAAAATGTATTTATAGTTTATATTAAATTAATTTTAGATGTAAAAACATGTCAATTTTCTTCCAAGTGTATTGTGATGTCATACAATAACACTTGTTATTTTGTACATTCTTTTCACAGAAATTTGAAATGTCAACTTTTCTCTCTCTTTTTTTTTTTTTTTTTTTTTTTNTTTTTGAGATGGAGTCTCACTCTGTCACCCATGGAGTGCAATGGCATGGTCTCAGCTCACTGCAACCTCCATCTCCTAGGTTCAAGAGATTCTCCTGCCTCAGCCTCCCAAGTTGCTGGTATTACAGGTGCCCACTACCATGCCTGGCTAATTTTTGTATTTTTAGTAGAGACAGGGTTTCACTATGTTAGTCAGGCTGTTCTTGAACTCCTGACCTAATGATCCACCCGCCTTGGCCTTGCAAAGTGCTGGGATTACAGGTGTGAGCCACTGCACACAGCAATTTCTCTTATATTTATTTCCAAATAGAAATACTGTACTTTAAAATTTTATATCATCATATTTGGTTTTTGGTTTTGATTTTTTTACATGATGATTATTAAATTCCTGGATGTAGCATAATATACAATAACAAAATACCTGTTTTAAAATAAGAGTTCAAAAATTATGGCTAGCAGTGGTGGCTCACGACTGTAATTCCAGAACTTTGGGAAGCCAAGGCAGGTGGATTACCTGAGGTCAGGAGTTCGAGATCGGCCTGGCCAACATGGTGAAACCCTGTCTCTACTAAAAATACAAACATTTTCTAGGTGTGGTGGTGCACGCCTGTAATCCCAGCTACTCAGGAGGCTGAGTCAGGAAAATCGCTTGAATATGGGAGGCAGAGGTTTCAGTGAGCAGAGATCACACCACTGCACTCCAGCCTGGGTGACAGAGCAGGAATCCATCTAAAAAAAAAATATATATATATATATATGGGAATCATATTTGTTTAATACTTAGCAATAGTATATTATTTCTCACCAACCTTTTGATTACATGGTTTTATATCTGACAGCAAATTTTATCATTTACTGTTTTGTTTTTTATATATTGTATATATATTTTCCATAATTTTCTTTTCATAATTTTTCTTCTAAAAATTTTAAGAATAATTGGTTATTAAAACATTTTAGTAAATCTTCACTACAATTATAGTTATATTACAAAATAATTTCACACAAAATGTGTTTATCATGTTGTATTTGTGCATTTAAATAAGAATTGAAATATAAATAAAATAAAGAGTTTTGGCTTCTCATCTGTTACCTTAATCTCACATTTTGTTTGGAATATTTTCTCAGTTATAGAGAATAAGCAAAAGAGCAAAAATATTGAAATGTGCCTAGTATATTGTATAGAATATATTTTTTTGGTGTTTATATTTAGAGAAGGGCAGGAAATTGTAAGGCACTGACATTTCATACCTCAATAAAAAAGCAAAAACATCTATCCCTTTTGGCCAATAAATATGTCATTTAGTTATTATTTTTATAAAATATAATGTAGCAAACCATTAATGTGGTTTGTATAAAGTGGAGATCTAACACTTTTTGTAGTTGACCAGCTTAATCCTATAATATTTAGCATTAAACTCTGATATCCAGATAATAGAACTGAGTTACCCACTGTCAAAAATTCTCCACCCTGCATAAGAGAGTAAGTAATGTTTTCATGAATGTTTGTGATTTACCAATTAACTTACCACATTTTCTTGTGGAAATGTATTAACTTTTCTGCAGTCATAATGACATAAACATTTTGCTTATTTGTTTTGCTAGCTAGTATTCCCAAAAACAAGCCCTGGGATCCTGTTTTAAATCAAGTTAAAATAGAACAGACTTCAGAATCTTACTACACTCAATCTGCAAAATTAAAAAAAAAAAGTAAATAATAATTTTTAACAAATGGACTATAAAACTACATTTTTGTTTTTGAAATCCATTTCTATCTTGCCTCTTAGAAAATATTATATAGAATATTTTAAAACAATAGATGATTAATAGTATCTTGGACCTTATGGCTACCATTAAAATGTGTTACTGAGATCTTATGTGGGAGACATAATTGATCCCAGATGCATACCTCTGTATCCACTACTGCTTTCACACCATGAGCAGACTTCCCCCAGGCAGCTCCCAGCCAATGACTGAGCATGGCAGGGGTATTAAGTAGGCTCATTCTGGCAAAATGTACACTTTTCCAAAATCGGACTCTGGAAAAAAGACCCATTGTGCAAGCTGAAATTTTCTTGTAACTGAGGGACTTCAGTCTGAAAGTTTTCCTACCCAATCCTGTTTCTACCCTCTCCCTTTCTACATTTGTCAGACCTGCATCGTGATCTTAAGGCTCTCACCTACCTCTCCTGCTCCCATACCCAATGAATCTTTTGCACATTTAATTACAGATAGTGCTCGACTTACGACCACAGTCGGGACCGCTGACTGGTCGTAACACGATTTGGTCTTAAGTTGAGTAGGCTATATGTACACTTGAAATGGTGCACGCGGAGATGGTAGTGCTGCTGGAAGCTGGTCTGCACTGTCGTACACCCAGCTGGGCAGCGTTTGCGCTGCCAGAAGTGGAGCAGTCGTGGCTAGCGATTGTGGTCGTAAAGTCTAATGGTCGTAAGTTGCATAGGTGGTAAGCCGATCAATACCTGTACATCTTGGAATGTACTTTCAATAACTTAGACCTGCATAAAGTGGAGAACTAACGAAACTTAATTCATATTAAAAGACTGTAGCTATTATTGTCTCTAAGTAATCTAAAAATGCCTCATGAATGTTTATAAGGTTATTTTTAGATCTACATTTGCTTCTTTGAAAATTAATTTAAATCCAATCTAATAGGCTAAATGTGAACATTTTGTTCAGGAAGATCAGCAAGAAGTTTAATTTATATCCTGTATTGCTTTCCACATGACGTTCTTAGATACATACATAGCATGCCATTTAGTGTTTAAATCCCAAAAAATATTGCTTCCTGATTTTGATGTAGCCCCCAAAGTCAGAATAAAAAAAAATAAGTAATATATAAGAAGTACTTAGACAGAACAGGTAGAAATTGTTGATGTGAAATTAGCATATATTTCAGTTTGGTCAATATTTTTATAATAAATCCATACAGAAAGGTGTTTTCTCTTGAGAATTGATTCTTCTGTCAAATAATATCTATGTTTCACATTTAAAAGTAATATTAATTTATTGTATCTCTAATAGAGATCAGTAGAAAGTAATATTAGACTGAAAATGTCGCACCTTTTAACCTATATGTGTCTATATAATTATATATATTTACAATAGAATAAACATTGTTCAAGCTCAAGTTCATTTACCATCTTCCATGATTAACTTTAATGGCTGAAATCACTGGGAGAATCTTTGAAGTGCTGTCACCGTACCAACAGAGAATCAAATTTTAAATAATATCCTACCTGATCCTTCTTCTGTTCTACTTTTTGCTGTGGGCATTTATAAGAATGTATCTGCCTGGACTTGCTAATCTATGTGGCTGAGTTTATAACAAAATCTTCTTTGAAGCCATCATATACCCTGACTATGTTGTAGTTGAACTATTGACTGGGTGGATAGATTTGTCAGGACCTTCTGCTAAGATTAATGTGGGCTTTCTTTCTTAGATAAGTTAAAAAGAACAAAAAAATTTAAAGGGCAAACAAAAAGCAGGAAGATTGGAGGAAATAGCAATGAATATTGATATTATTGGAAGTTTCAACTATCCTTGTTTGAACTGATATCAATACTATCTATATTTTCATGGTGTTATAATAGTTCATTCAATTCACAAAAAAAATATGAGAAATTAAAATTTATTTGATTTTACTATTTTTGCATTTGGCAAATCAATAGATATAAAATGATAAAAAGGAATTAAATGCCACCTAAATTAATAGTATAAAAAGTATGGAAAGATAACATGATTTGAAAAACTAAAAGAAAGTATAGATTCAAGAGCAATCACAAATCAGTAATGTAGTAACATATAGTTAGCCATCAATATAATTATATAAAAGCAATACTATGAATTATTTTCCAAAAAAAGTAAGTTGTCATTATTTCTATTTTCCAGTTATCAATTTAATATGTTAAATCATACGTTGTTATGGTATTAATGTTCAATTTTGAGTAACTATTAGCAATATCATTGGAGATTGTTAGAGAGGTTGAACCAAGTTATTTTTAAATAAAAAGTATTTTTAAAATTTTTATGCAATTGTTTCTGTATTTATCTTTCTAAAATATATTTATCTGGAAATTAAATATAAGTGAATAAGGAAAATAGAGAATGCTATGTTTTAATTAGTCAATTTTTAAAATTTAATTTTACTAGTATTCAAGCAATTTTAACAATGAAACTGCTGAATCTACAGTGCATATACCAAATTATCATAGGTGCTTTTATTTTGTTTTGTCACTTGATATACTAAAATTAATATTTACCACAGGATAAAGAGGTACAAGAGTTACTTTGGGATGATGCTGTAATTCAGTTTGCTCACTAGGGTATGTAACAGTTTCTTTTAGTTTGGGCTCATATAACCAAATGCCACAGACTGAGTGGTGTAAGCAGACATTTATTACACACACTTCTATTAGCTAGCAAGTACAAGATCAAAGAGCCAGCCGATTTGATTGCTGGTGAAGTCTCTCTTCCTGGTTTGCAGACAACCAACAAGCCAAGGCAGGGACAGAGAAAGAAAGAGAGAGAGAGAAAGAAAGAATGTTTTCTTGTGTCTTTTTCTTCATAGAAGGGCACTCAACCCAGAACTCCACTCTGATGACTTTATCCAAACATAATTATCTCCAAAGGCTCCAACTTAAATACTGTCACATTAGGCGTTAGAGCTTCCACATATGAATTTTAGGAGTACACAATTCAGTCCACAGCATTTTCCCACTGCCCTCTCCAAATTCATGTCCTCACATGCAAAATGTGAGGACATTCATATCATCCCACTTGCTCCAAAAGTCTTAACTTATTCTAATACTATTCTAAAGTCCAGTCTTACCTAATATCAACTAAATCACATATGGCTGAGATTGTACTTAATAATTCATCCTGAGCCAAAATTCTCCTCTACCTGTGAACCTATAAAAACTTGCGGACGAGTAGTATGCTTTCAAAATTTAATGATGGAATAGCCTGGAAAGACATTTTCACTCCAAAGGAGAGAAAATATAAAGAAGGAAGTGGTGATAAGTCCTAAGCAAGTGTAAAATTTAGAAAGAGAAATTATATTATATCTTAACATTTAACAGTAATTCTCTTTGGTTGAATTACGTTGGCTCTACCTTTTGTACCTACTGGTGTAGGGGTTACCCTCTGTGGCTCTTCCAGGAAGAGATCCCACATCCAAGGACCTGGGTCTCCCCTCTCTTAAAGTTCATCAGCACAATTTCACCCTGAAAGCTTTTGGTGGAGGTCACCTGGCCTTTTGAAACCTAGTCCATGTCTCTGATGACCTCTGAAATGCCGTTGCTCTCCTTATTCTAGTTTCTTGAATAACAATGTTCTTTTGCAGCTGAATACCACTATAGTCCATACCTATAAAATCTAAAAAGTAGGTTAAGTTCATTAGTTGCTCCCATGACCTCTATATGAAATGATTGTTCAGCCACCGCCTTAGTGTTCTCTTAAGAAAAGCTTTCTCAATTTTTGCAGTATGGATAGGCTGAGCAATTGCCAAATTTTCAAGCTCTGGTTCATTTTAACTATTATTTATTTAATTCATCTCTTTTTTTTTTGGTATATTTTACTATGAGCATTCAAGAGGAACCAAGCTATTCCTTGAAAACTTTGATTAGAAATCTCCTGATTTAAATACCTAATTTCATTACTCCTAAGATCTGCCGTCCATGAAAGCTTAGGCACAGTTCAGCTAGGTTCTTTGACACTTTGTAACAAGAATAACCTTTCCTCCAGTTTCTAATAACATGTTTATTATTTTGACCTGATACCTCACCAAAATTGCTTTTAACATCCATATTTATATCATCACCTCGAAACTTCTCCAACTTTGACCCATTACCCTGTTCTAAAGCTGCTGCCACATTTTTGGATATTTCTTACAGCAGCATTCTGCCTCTTAGTACTAATATCTGTCTTAAACAGCTGGAGCTTCTATAAAAATATACCATATACTAGGTAGTATAACCAACAGATTTATTTCTCCTGGTTCTGGAGAATAGGAAGTTCAAGACAATGATGCTGGCCAATTTATTTCCTGATGAGGGCCATCTTTCTGACTTGCAGTGTATCTTCTCACTGCTCCTCATGTGGTGGAGAGAGAGGAAGAGGTCTGATACCTTTTTCTTTTCTTATAAAGGCACTAATTCCATCGTGAGAGACCTACCTTCATGAACTTATATAAAGTAAATTATCTCCCAAAGGTACCATCTTCAAGTACAATAAGTTTGGGGTTTGAGTTTTAACATAAGAATTTCAAGGGGACACAATTCAGTTCACAATAGACAGTATTTCAAATAGTCATTCTTCCGTAACTCATTTTATGCTTGCGTTGCCTGAATATACTAAAGAAAACAAACAACTTTAGACTTTTTCATAATTCTTTCTTTAGAAGGGATAAAGAGCTGCTGAGATTTGGTCACACACATTTTTTTCTGTTATTGTCAATTGGTAATAGAATTTGGAGAAATGGAGAGTATGAAGATCAATAGACACTGCAAGGTGATAAATGCCTTATTTCTACTTGCACATGTGTCTTAAAACTACTTTTTAGTATGTTCATTTAGCAGGTGTGAAAAATGGAAATAAATAAACATAGCAGACAGTGCCTGCTCTGTGAAAATAACTGTCAAGGGAATGAAAAGAAAAACTGGTAGAAAACATTTGCAAAGACACATCTGAAAACATCTGATAAAATACTATTATCCAAAATTCAAAAAAAAAAAAACCTCTTAAAACTCAACAATAGGAAATTATACAATCTGATTTTAAAATGGGTTAAGGACCTTAATAGACAGCTCACAAAATAAATTACACAGATGGCAAATAAACATATAAAAATATGCTTCTCATCATATGTCATCAGGGAAATGAAAATTAAGAAAACAATGAGATGTCACTATATACCATTTTAAAAGACAGTTTGGTAGTTTCTTATAAAACGAAACATACTCTTATCATATGATTCAGCAATCAAACTCTTTGGTGTTTACCCAAAAGAGTTTAAAACTTATGACTACAGAAAAATTTGCAAACAATAGTTATCACAGCTTTATTCATCATTGCCAAAACTTGAAACCCCCCAAGATATCTTGTGGAGCACACAGGATTTTTAGGGAAGAAAGTATACTCTAATAATGAATATCTGTAATTACACATTTTTCTAAACCCATAAAATGTACGTCAACAGTGATCCCTAATATAAACTATGAACTTCGAGTGACAAAAGTTTATCAACGTAAATTCATTGATTGTGACAAATGTGCCATTCTGATAATGGGGAAGGCTATGCATGTGTTGTTGCAGTGACTCTGTACTTCTCAATTTTGCTGTGAACTTAAAGTCACTCATTCTTATGTTGAGAAACACTTTTTTTTTTTTAATGTCAGCTTGATAAAGTTGTGAACAGTATACACTCATTAGCCTGGGTTTAAATCCCTTCTATGTCACTTGCTGTATTAGTTTTCTATTGCTGTGTAACAATTCACTCCAATATTTAGCTGTTTAAAGCTGTAAAGCACTTATCATTTACATTTTTTTTCCTGTAACTCAGACATCTTAAGGCAGCTTAGCTGAGTGGTTCTAGCTTAAGGTATCTAATAAGACTTCAACAACGTATTGATTGGGGCTTGCAGTTATTTTAAGGTTTAAAGAAGAGGTGAGTGAGGGGTAGTGGGACTTGTTTCCAAGATCACTCACATGGCTCTCTGTGAGGGCTGCCCTGCCTCTTACATATGATTGCAGCTGATTTTCCTAGAGAAAGTGATCCAAAGAGAAATAAAGAAAACTTTCAAGACAGAAATTACTGTCTTTTATGGTCTAATCTTGGGAATGACATTCAATCATTTCTTCCATGCTTTTTGTTGTTAGAACAGTCAGTATATCTAAATAAAACTCAAGGAGAGAGACTACATAAGGGTATGGATGTTAAAACAGTGGGATCATTGATAATTGTTTTAGAGGATCCCTACCACACTTCATATGTGTAATGTTTCCTTGCTTCTAGAATTAGACTAATAATGTTAGTCTCACGGGAAATGAATTGATATTTGTAAAACATAATGGCTCACAGTAACCTCTCAATAAACATCATCCATAGTCATGACAGCGGCATGCATTGCTTGAATCTCTCCCCGTGTAGTCATTACTGATCTACCCTCCAGCATCCTTTGCTCCAATAATCTTTCTATGAGGCTCCTAGATTATTCTTATTTAGATACTACATTTATTGTGTACCTATATATTATGCTGCCCTTTAATGTGTGAGCATTCCTCACTACATTGAAACTCGATGACTTTCACTCCCCCTTTTTTTTTTTTTTTATTTCCCAGGTATCTAAACAGACTCTTGGCTTTAACTGAACAAAGATCCAGATTGTCCTTAAATTATATTCTCCTTTACTCTTTTTAATAGTTTTTACTTTCTACTTTGAGTCTATAATGCAATTATCACTGACTAATATAGTTTTTTCAGAATTATGGACACAGCGTTGAACAAGTCGATGCATGTACTTAAAAGAATGACTGAAAGAGGAAACAGAAAAAATAAGGAGGAATTTATTTATGATACTTACCCACTAGGTTAAGTATATACCATACCATTGATGCTATGGAACAACACATCTTACAACATAGTGAAACCCCACTTCTACTAAAAATACAAAAATTAGCTGGATGTGGTGGCCCATGGCTGTAGTCCAAGCTACTGAAGAGGCTGAAGTGGGAGGATTGCTTAAGACTTGGGTGTCAAGGCTACAGTGAGCCATGATCATGAGCCAGACTGCACTCCAGCCTGGGTGACAGAGTGGGATCCTGTGTCCAGAAAACCCCCCAAAACATATTAATATTTAATAACCTAGGTTAAGAATCAAAGATGTTTTGACAGAAAGCTACATTTAATATTAATATAAGGTCTGAAAGAGGAAAAGAGATAACTAGGCAAGAGGCAAACAGATAAGAAAGTAGAGAAATTAAGGGTTAGGAGTAAGTGAATAAAAAGCAAGCCCAAGACATGTGAAAATACTGTATTATTCACTAATGGTTTCGTCTGCATAGGCTGCAGTTAACCAATGGTATCATAACTAACTCACCTACAATGTAGCAATAATGTTCCTAATTTTCTTCCATATATCACCAACCCCTAGGTCTAGGGCTACAGATTAATTACTAATAGGTAATTAAAACATGACTTATTCATATGCACTTATTCAATGCAACACTATAGCTTTCTATATCTCTAATTATTGGATAGTTATATTTATGTGTTAGCTTAAGAAAATATAACGATGAATAGTTGTCGATTTGAGAGTGTAGTACCATGAAAATCAAGTTCAAAGTCCAAATCCATTTAAAGAGACAACTCTATTCATCTTCCACATACTCTAGTTTGCTGTTTATGTAATGGCTTTGGAGTCAGACTGCCTGGGCTCAATTTGGAGACAGATAGATTAGACAGACTTTATATCTATATAATTATACATAAAGGTAAGATAGGTAATCTCTCAGCCTCAATTATTTCACATCTGAAATGAAAGTGAAATTAATACTTACCTTAATAGTATTCAATGATGATGATGATGATGATGATGATTGATTATTACTTTGAGTAAAACTCCTCCAGCTTATAATGAATAATTTATGAGTATTCATGAGGTTTATGGAATTTTGGCTAGTGTCCACTCAGCTTAAGATTATACTAACTTTGTTCATTCATTCATTCATTCATTAACAAAATGAAGAGATCAGCATATGCTGGGCTCCTGCTGGGGGCTAGTGAGGCAAATATGAATAATAAACATTCTGTGCCCAGCTGTTGATTATGGACTACAAAGCAGAGCAGTTATTTGGGCTATGAAACAAAATAAAGTTTGGTAGATGTAGCTGAGCTACTATTGTAGTACAATAGAAAAACTTATCAACTCTGCCTCAGGGGACAAAAAATAAATAAAATAAGAAAAGCATCCTGGAATAAAAAAGCTTTGACTTGATTCTCAAACAGTGAGTAGGAATTTTGCACGAGAACAGACGAGGAAAGGCATTCCAAGAGGAGGAAAATTTACAAAGAATTACTAGGCAGATGATGATTATTAAAATGACAATATTTCATATGGATAAATGCTGAATTAGAGTGTTATTTTTAGAAAATATTTACATGTTTTTTCTTTATTGTTATAAAAATCAAAGCACAAAGGAATGTGGAAACTTCTCCAAAGTATATTATGTAATTCTTATATATGTTAAATAATGTGTCACTCAGTCACATCCTACCCCTTCTCTTTCCATTCCGTTTCTAAATATCTATAAGGCAAATTCAAAACAGCTCAGATATAATATTTTGTAAAATGTTTGTTATGGGAACTATGGGTAAATGTTCATGACAACTGTTTCTTCTCTTCTTTTCTGTGTTTATATTATGCAGTTTGACAAGATGGGGGATGAGTCGTGGCCAGAAAGGGAAAATGATCTATCCTCTCTCCTATTAGATCCTGGGCATGAACGGAAACGGGCAAGTTATTTACTAAATAAATAACAGAGCCTCTGATAAGTAACACCCACTCTAGACAGTAATATCATTTACTCAGTGGCTAGGGACACAGGAACATTATCTACTCTATGTTAAAGAGTAACCGAAAACCCTATCAGGTTCAATCATTTAGAGGAATTATATTTACTGCTGTAGAAGTAAGTATAAGACAAATGTTACGGTTTTAAAAATATATTCAGATAGCATAATTTAAATAAGGCAAAGGATGATATCAAATTATAATTTCTGAATTATAAAAAGAGCTGAAATAGGAAATTATCTTTTGGAATAAAGATCAATGTCATTGTAAGAAGAAATAAAATAATTCCTGCTAGGCCAGTTTTTAAAACCAACATTTTATCATACTTTCATAAAAGATATTTTACTGACAACATGGACATAGCAGTAATACATAACTTCCTCCTTTCTCCTTAACCTTAGAAAAAAAACCAAAGGAGAATTTCCTACATGTCAAAGATAATTACTCTTATTTCTACCTTATAATCAGTGTATCTCCAGAAGGGAACAATATTAAACACATTTAGAAATAGTATAAATACTTTAGGACTTCCGAGCTATGAAAGTATAAACAGTTCTTATAGTGGAAATAAAAATTGAACTTTCAACATATCCTTGTCATGCAACTTAAAGCAATTATTCTTTCAAATTAATTTAAGCTGTATGCGTGATAGAAGTGAAAGGTAGTTGTTTATGGCAATTTTAAGCCCTATTTATGGGGCAAATTATTTGACTTTAAACAGCAAAATGTTACTAATCAAAGAAACTAAGAATACTTAGTTTGCTTATTTTTCTTGAATAAATTATCATAGTTTATTTCTGTGCATTTATAAAACAATTTTATTTTAAACTTAATTTTATAAAAATGTTAAAAATTAATTAAAAATTAATTTTTAAAATAATATACATTTTAAGCTGACTTATACCTGCGAACCTTTAGAATACACCTTTAGCTTCAGAATCAATGCTAAAAGAAATCGCTAACATTGTCAGATTTAAGATGTACTTTAGATAATGCCACCTTAGCAATATTAACTTCAGTAATAATAGAAAAGCATGATGACATTCATTAAGATTTTATAATTCATTATCTAAAATTCTCTGCTTTGTAAAGGTAAAAATAAATACCTACCTGTTAAAATTTATTATTTGTTTTTCTTAACTTAGATGTTCAAACAAAGGATCTCGGTAAATATAGCTGAGCGTTAAAATAAAAAATAATTACAAGTTAGCTACTACCTGAATTGCGAATAGTCTGGAGATGCCACATACATAGCAATGATTGATTGAGGTCTTTCTATTTCCCCATGGCTTGCTCTCAGTGTTGCTGCAGGTAATACCTAAGTCAGCCTCATGCACTAGGTCTACCTGCAGGGCAATCCTTGAATTTCTGATCCACATTTTCTTCTTACTATGTAATTCTGCTCTTTCTACTTCAGGCAGTCAGCTTTTCACGGCCAAATACAGATATTTAACTCTAGGTTTTGCCCTCTTCATTCTAACTCTTAGTAAAAATAACATGTGTCTTCTCCCCTGTCCATTTTTATTCATTTGCAAATCAAATTTCAACTCTGATTGTTACTAATAACTAGTTGGGTAGACTTAGAAACAAAGCTCCATAAATGTATGTGAAAATAATATGACTCAAATTTAAGAAATAGAAATTAAAAATAACAGCTTTAAGGCAGATACAGAACACTGAGCATTTAAGTCAACTGGAAATTTTACATGGAAATTCTGGAAACAAACTATTTCATGCCTCCTTTCTGTTCAACTGAACATAGTCTTCAGATTCAGAATTTTAACTATGCTAAAAATGATAGATTTATTTCACATTTTGATGCTATATTAAGTAGTATTTAATTTCTATTTCTGCGTTTTCACTGGTTGCATATAGAAATACAATTGATTTTTGTATATTGCCTCTTGTATTCTGCAAACTTGCTAAGCTTACTTATTAGCTCTAGTTGCTTCTTGAAAGTCTCAGAATTTTCTACACAGGGATAGTCATGATCATCTGACAGTAGAGAGGGTTTTGCTTCTTACTTTCCAATCTGGATGAATTATGTATTTTGCTTGCCTGCCTTTTGCTTGCCAGAACAATGTCAATTAGATTCCTTGATAGGAAACTCCTTTATTCATATCCTAATCTTATGTGAAAAGCCATTTTCTTTCACAAGTAAGTATAATGATAATTAAGTTGGTTGTAGAAGCCATTTTGGCAGTGAAGGAAGTCCCTTTCTATTTGTAGTTTGCTGAGAGTTTTTTTTTTTTTTTTTTTAATCAGGAATGGATATTAGGTTTTATCTAATGCTATTTCTGAATTTCTTGAGATTATCACATAATTTTACTTTTTTATTTTTTAATATGGTATGTAACTTTGATTTTCAGAATTTAAATTACACTTAGATTTCTGTTAAGAATTTGTGTAGTTTCAATTTTTATCTGCATTTGCATAATAATTATTGCTCTCTGTCATTTTAAGATTTCAATTTTGTAAAACTATCAAAAAAGCAATTTGGGATGTTATAGTATCTTTTATTTAGAACTCATTTCTTAACGGGAAATCATATCCAGAGCAAGATGAAGATAGAATAATAATTGACAGCTTCATTTTTCTCCAGATAGACACGTTTATATTTTAAACAACATATTATTTTTATAATATATGTAAATAACAACATATTGTTATAATATATTTTAAACAAATGGAAATTTCAGGAAGGTGACAAATCTCATAATATGAAATTTAAAATAGGTAACTTCTAATTCTAAGTAGAGGATAAAGTAAACAGAGCATATCCCTAGTCTACTAGTTAATTCAGAAATAGTATTAAACATGTCCCAGACACTGTTTTTGGTGCCTGGGATATGGTATCAACTGGAACCCCAGCCCTAGATTTATATTCTGTGTCAAGGTCAGGCAGTAGACAACTGTATAGTGAATGTAATATTAAGTAATAATCACATTTATCAAACTTAACACAAGGACAAGCAATAGGCAGTAGAAAGTGATAGCAGCAAGGGGAAAGGCTACTTTAGAGAAGATGGTCAGAGAAGGCTTCTCAAAGAAAGTAGAGTTTCACTCTGTTCATGAATGAAATGCAAGTCACACAAGGATGTGAGTGAACAGTCTTCCAGGCAAGGGAAGAGCAAGACCCAAGTTCTGGGGAGAGACTGAGTTTGGCAATTTCTTATGTGAAGAAAACCAGGAAGAAGGTGAGGCTAGAGTTGATATCATGTAAGGTCTAACTTAGAAATAAGTGGAGATTTAATTTCTAAATAAAATAAAAGGACAGGAAAGTTTTGAATGGAATAATGACCTATGCCTGCTTTTGAGGCCTCTGTATTATTTTATGGTTTTCTAACTCTGGAGTCTCCATGCTCACCTCAGTACAGGGATAGTCAGAGGAAGAGTCAGATTGCTTTGGGTGGGCTGGACTCAGCGCACAACTCATGGTTGTTCCATACATTTTGACCAGTTGAATAATTGGTTGCAAGAAACTACCTATAGGGTCCTGGGCAAGATGACCGTACAGGAACAGCTCCCATGTGCAGCTCCCAGCAAGATCGGTGCAGAAGGCAGGTGATTACAACTGAGGTACCTAGTTTGTCTCATTGGGACTGGTTGGACAGTGGCTGCAGCCCAAGGAGAGTGAGCCGAAGCAGGCTGGGACGTCCTCTCACCCAGGAAGCAAAAGGGATGGGGGAATTCCTTCTCCTAGCCAAGGCAAACCATTAGAGACTGTTCCCTGCACTCTGGCCCAGAAATTGTGCTCTTCCCACGATCTTCACAATACACAGACCAGGAGATTCCCTTCAGTACCTACCCAACCATCAGGTCCCTGGGTTTCCAGCACAAAACTGGGTGGCCCTTTGGGCAGAAATCGAGCTAATGAGAGCAGTTTTTTTTTTTTTTTTTATACCCCATTGGCACCTGGAATGCCAGTGAGACAGAACTGTTCACTCCCCTGGAAAGGGGGCTGAAGCCAAAGAGCCAAGTGGTCTGGCTCAGAGGGTCCCAATCTCTGGCCCAGAGGGTCCCATGGAGACCCGCAAGGTAAGATCCCTTGGCTTGAAATTCTCGCAGCCAGAACAGCAGTCAGAGCTTCACCTGGGACACTTGACCTCCGTGGGAGGAGGGGCGTCCACCATTGCTGAGGCTCCAGTAGGCGGTTTCAACCCCACGGTGTAAGCAAAGCTGCTGGCAAGTTCAGACTGGGCAGAGCCGGACACAGCTCAGCAGCTGCAGGCAGACTGCCTCACTAGATGTCATTGCTGGACAGGGCATCTCTGAAAAAAAAGACAGCAGCCGGTCAGGGACTTTTAAATAAAGCCCCTACCTTCCTGGGACAGAGCACCTGGGAAGAGGGGTGGTAGTGGGCAGAGCTTCAACAGTCCTAAATGTCACTGCCTGACAGCTCTGAAGAGACCAGTAGATTTCCCAACACAGCATTTCAGCTCTAATAAGGGACAGATATATAAAGCAAATATTATTAGAGCTAAAGGGGGAGATAGACACCACTACAATAATAGCTGAAGACTTCAATAGCCCACTTTCAGCACTGGACAGATCTTCCAAACAGAAAATCAGCAAAGAAATATCAGACTTAATCTGCACTATAGAAAAAAATGGATCTAACAAATATTTACAAAACATTTCATCCAACTGCTGCACAATACATGTTCTTTTTCTCAATACATAGGTTATTCTCAGAGATAGACCATATGTTAGGTCACTAATGAGACAGAAATAACATGTTTAAAGATGTAGAGAAAAAGTAACTCACATGTGTATAACAATACTATTCATAGACATGAAGATATGGAATCAAAGTGCCCATCAAGAGATAAATAAAGAATATGTGGCATATACACACAAGAGACTACTATTGGGCCATAAAAAGAATGAAATCATGTTATTTATAGCAACATGTGTACATTGGAGGTCATTATGTTAAGTGAAATATGCCAGGCACGGAAAGACAAATAAGTGTTCTCACTCATATGTGAGAGCTAAAAATCTTGATCTCATGGATATATACAATCAAATGATAAATACTAGAGAATGTGAAGGGTGGATATGGGAAAGGAGAAAATGAAGAGAGTTCGGTTATAGGTACAAATGGACACAGAGAAACATTCAATTTCTTTTTTTGAAGTTAATCTTTATTTTTTAAACTTTATTTTAAGTTCAGGGGTACATGTACAGGTTTATTACATAGGAAAATGTGTGTCACGGGGGTTTGCTGTGCATATTATTTCATCACCCAGGTATTAAGCCTAGAAACCATTAGCTATATTTTTCTGATCCTCACCCTCCTCCCCGCTTAAACCTTTTGATAGGTCCCAGTGTGTATTTTTCCCCTCTATGTGTCCATGTGTTCTCATTATTTAGCTCCCGCTTCTGAGTGTGAAGATGTGGTTTTTGGTTTTCTGCTCCTGCGTTACTTTGCTAAGGATAATGGCCTCCAGCTCCATCCATGCCCTTGTAAAGGACACAATCTTATATATTTTTAAATGGCTGCCTAGTATTCCATGGTGTATATGTAGCACATTTTCTTTATCCAATGTATTACTGACAGGCATTTAGGTTGATTCCATGTCTTTGCTATTGTGAATAGAGCTGCAATGAATGTATGTGTGTCTACAGTACACATATATAGCATATATATATAGCACATACACATATATATATATAGTAACAATATTATGCATATTTCAAAGTAACCAGAAAAGAGGTCCTGAAATGATATCAACACATTAAAATGATAAACACTAAGTTGATGAATACCTTAAACATCCTGACTTGATCATTACTCTTTCTATACTTGTAATATATACTCACAGGTACCCCAAAATACATAAATATGTATATACCAATAAAAGGGCAAATATTAAACACAACTATATTAGCACTCTAGTATTTAACTTGTGCATTGTTTTGAACAACCTTAAGTCTGAAAATGCCCCAAAAGCATGGAACATAAGGATGCAGAAATATGGATGAGATAATTTACAGAGACAGTTCTTGATTGCAGGCTGATCAAATTAAATTACTGAGTTTAATTTATAACTCAGTATAAATTAAAAGTACTTTGGATTGATATACCTAAACTAGACTTCAAAAAGAGGGCAGCTATGTTGTTTGATTAGAGTCTGATTCCTGGCTTTAGACAGCTGCCATCTAGCTATATCAGAGAGGGAGGGTAAGCAAGAGAGTGTGTTATTTTTCATGTCTTGTCTCTTCTTATAAGAGCTCTAATTCTATCATGAGGTCTTAAAACTTGTTACCTAATTACTTCTCCAAGGACCATATCTAAATATCATTTTATTGGAGATTAGGGTTTAAAATATGAATTTGGGAGGGATCATAAATAGTGTATAACACTTGATTATTTGGATACCATTTTATCTTATTTTATATAATTTGTCCTAAACCTGGCTAAGTCTAAAATAGTATAGCTTCACTAAGTAATTTGTTTTTGATTCACTCCTTTTATGTGTTTTTTGTTTGTTTGTTTGTTTGTTTGTTTGTTTTATTGTACCTTAGGTTCCGGGGTACATGTGCAGATCATGCAGGATTGTTAAAATTACCTCCTAATTTCCCAATTTGAGAAGAAAAAATCAACCTTGTCATTAGTTACCTTGACTTTCTACAAAAAAAGATTTATCTTTCGGTACTTATTTCCTCATTAAAATGGACAGAATAGTCCTTCTTAATGTAAGCTAATTAATCTTGTACACTATTTTAAAAATTACTTAGCAGTGTGATTTACTATCCAATAAAATATTTACCAACATATTCCCATCAGAAAATAATTTTAGAGATATGTGGTAGCAAGCGCATTTCTGCACATCCTCTGTTGGTTATGCTTAGTGATGGTGAACACAGTAAAATTTTGAGTCCTTTGTCTTTGTATAAAAAAGGTAAAACTAAATTTTTCAATTCTTAATATAACTCAGTGTAAATTAAAACTACATAAGACAAACTAGTTAGGCACTCATTGTAATGTACTGTGCTTTAGAATTAGGCCTAAGACAAAATGGCATATTTTACTTTTTTTTTTTTTAATAAATAAATAATGATTGTACATATTCCTGGGATACCTGTGATGTTTTAATATGTGCATACAACATATGATGAGAAAATCATATTAATTAGGATATCCATATCCCAGATATTTGTCATTCTTTGTGCTGGGAACATTCTACATCTTCTTTTTACCAGTATTTATTTATGTATTTATTTTTTTAGTATTTTTGTCAAGCATCAATTTACAGAACATTTATTTCTACAGTGCCAGTATCAGATAAGGTATTTTATTACCTAATTATTAGTAGCTTTTTTTGAATATTATTTCAAACACTCAGATAATACAAATTTTATAACGAACCTAAGCACTACATAACTATGGAGAAATACAATGTGTTGCAATTGCTTCAAAATTAATGCTGCAAACATAATAGAATAGCAGAACCATGATAAGCATTGAAGAAACTATGGAATAAGAATCACTGATATCTCTATAAAGTGTTCAGAAAATGGTATATGGACTAGAAAGAACTTCCTATATTTTATATGTCCAGGTTTGCAAGAACCCTGTGCAACATTGAAACATGAAAAGTTTATATATTAAGTAGATTACAAGTTACAAGTGTTCCAAATTATCTTAATGGTTTCACTGAATTAACTTGTTAATAATAATAATATTTAAGTCTTCAATTAACAATTCTTTTAGCTTTGATATAGTCTGCTTGGTGAAACTTACAGTTAAGTTAGTAATAGTACACACATTTTAAAAGCTCCTGAGACACATTTTTAGCTGATTAAAAATAAATGGATTGGTAAAAGATTGATAAGAACTTTTGGCTCACAAATGTAACAATTTCCCCTATGTGTACTATTCCACCAACTCATGAAAAGCTTTCCAGTATTTTCAGAATTCCTCAGAGGAAATAGCTTTGAGAAAGAGAAAATATTGAGAATGCTTTTAACCCACACATATTTTTCACTATTGAAATTGATCATCGAAGTCTTTGTAGTGTTTCTTAAACTTAATAAAATTTTTCTGTGTAGGAGTATGGCATTAAAAATCCTACAAATGCTTCAGGATTTTTTCCAAATATAAGATTGTATTATCTGCAAAAAAGGATAATTTGACTTCTTCCTTTCCAATTTGGATGCACTTTATTTCTCTTGTCTGACTGTTCTAGTTAGGATTTCCAGTATTATGTTGAATAATAGTGGTGAAAGTGGGCATCCTTGTCATGTTTCATATCTTAAAGGAAAGGTTTTCAATTTTTATTCATTTGGTTTAATACTAGCTGTGAGTCTGTCATATGCAGCTTTCATTGTATCAAGGTATCTTCCTTCTATAACTAGTTTTTTGAGGGTTTAAATAATGAAGGGACATTGAATTTTATCAGATGCATCTTCAGCATCAATTGATATAATCATATGGTTTTTGTCTTTTATTCGGTTGATACGATGTATCACATTGATTAATTTGCATATGTTAAACCATCCTAAGATCCATGGGATAAATCTCACTTTGTCATGACAAATGATCTGTTTAACATATTGTTGGGTTCAGTTTGCTAGTATTTTATTGAAAACTTTTGCATCAATGTTCATCGGAACCTGTAATTTTCTTTTTCTTTCTTTCCTTTTTTTTTTGGTGTCTGATTTTGGCATAAAGATGATAATGGCTTTGTAGAATGAGTTTGGAAGTATTTCCTCCTCCTCTATTTTTTGGAATAGAGCAGGATTGCTATTAGTTCATCTTTGAGTATTTGGTAAAATTCAGCAGTGAAGCCATCTCTCAGAATTTACTGGAGTTGTTACTTATGAGAGTAACATTGCTAATGCTCCCACCTGGTCATTTTCTCCAGCTGTGTGTTGATTTTTCCTCTGAGAACTATGAGGGATCTTGTATAGAACAATGAATATCAAATATGGCTTCAAACTTTCTTTTCTTAACTGAGGAATTGTTCTTCCTACTCACTTTAACTGTTGCTGTTAAACTTTGATCTACTAGTTGAACTAGGCTTCCAAATATTTCATACCAAAATGTTTGAAAACTAAAGTTTAGGATGCATATTGTTATATGACTTGCCTGCTAACTTTTTAGAATACAAGCAGTAGGAACTGTTATCGCTGTTATTATGTAATTAATTTGAGAAATATATTTTATTAATAATTCATATCGATTAAAAATATCAATGTGTAGATATCAGTATATGCTTAATTTTAGATTAATATGAGAATCTTATTTCACAGTTTTTATATTCATAATATATCTTGCAAATACTAATTATGAGCCAAGTGTGTAATAAGGGCTATGAAACGTGCTATATAATGTGGCTAGGACATTTTCTAATATATAGCACTGTCAATATTGAATTGTTAAAGATAATATATGTTAGTTATCTACTTAGCTTAAGTTAGTATATAATGTAGGCTATTTAGAATTTGTATAAAATAAAAAAAATAAAAAATAAAAAAAAGAATTTATATAAAATATTAGTGTAACACTTATCTATACATTTTAACATAAGTATATTGAATTAGTGTCAAATCACTTGTTCCTTTATCATTTCTTCTCTCTTCTCCCTTCAATCATTTAGCAGACATTTATCAAGTGTCTTTTATTTCTTTACAAAGCAAGTATCTAACATACAGTGAAAATTAAACTATGCTAGATGCTAATTGTCTGAATTTAAAACGCAAATTGCTTGCAACATGTGCATAGACTGGTTAACATATGAACTGACAAAAACAATTTTGGGAGTGGTTCTTATCTTAAAATCATGCTACTTATATTCTAGAAAATAAGATGACTAGGAGTTCCAAAAGTGTTATCTTCAAATAAAAGACGTATAATCATCATCACATCTAAGTTATATTGATTGCTTACTATTTAATAGAAAGTGAGTTAAATTGAGCTAAATCATCAATATGGATATTATTATTAAATGCTCATGACAACTCTGGGAGGCACTTGCTATAATACTCCTTGTTTTACCAGTGAAGAAATGGATGGTGTCTTAGTCTTCTTGAAATTGCTATAAATACCTGTGGCCGGATTTTTTTTTAATTGCATTTTAGGTTTTGGGGTACATGTGAAGAACATGCAGGAATGTTGCATAGGTACACATGTGGCAGTGTGATTTGCTGGCTTCCTCTCCTTCACCTATATCTGGCATTTCTCCCCATGCTATCTCTCCCCAACTCCCCACTCCACCGTCCCTCCCCTGTTTCTCCCCAACAGACCCCAGTGTGTAGTGCTCCCCTCCCTGTGACCATGTGTTCTCATTGTTCAAGACACACCTGTGAGTGAGAACATGCAGTATTTGATTTTCTGCTCTTGTGTCAGTTTGCTGAGAATGATAGTTTCCAGGTTCATCCATGTCCCTACAAAGGACATGAACTCATCATTTTTGATAGCTGCATAATATTCCATGGTGTATATGTACCACATTTTCCCAGTCCAGTCTATCATCGATGGGCATTTGGGTTGGTTCCAGGTCTTTACTATTGTAAACAGCACTGCAATGAACATTTGTGTGCACGCGTCCTTAGAGTAGAATGATTTATAATCCTTCGGATATATACCCAGCAATGGGATTGCTGGGTCAAGTGGAATTTCTATTTCTAGGTCCTTAAGGAATCGCCACACTGTCTTCCACAATGGTTGAACTAATTTACACTCCCACCAACA
>NW_016107389.1:1916377-1927717 GCF_001604975.1 Cebus imitator | reverse complement strand
TAATTCACCACATAAACAGAACCAAAGACAAAAACCACATGATTATCTCAATTGATGCACAGAAGGCCTTTGACAAAATTCAACAGCCATTTATGCTAAAAGCCCTCAATAAACTAGGTATTGACGGAATATATCTCAAAATAATAAAAGCTATTTATGACAAACCAACAGACAATATCATACTGAATGGGCAATAACTGAAAGCATTCCCTTTGAAATCTGGCACTAGACAAGGATGCCCTCTCTCACCACTCCTATTCAATATAGTACTGGAAATTCTAGTCAGAGCAACCAGGCAAGGAAAAGAAATAAAGGGTATTCAAATGGGAAAGGAGGAAGTCAAATTGTCTCTATTTGCAGAAAACATGATTGTATATCTAGAAGACCCCATCGTCTCAGCCCAAAATCTCCTGAAACTCATAAGCAACTTCAGCAAAGTCTCAAGATACAAAATCAATGTGCAAAAATCACATGCATTCCTATACACCAATAACAGACTTAAAGAGAACCACATCAAGAACGACTTGCCATTCACAATTGCTACAAAGAGAATAAAATATCTAGGAATACAACTAACAAGGAATGTAAAGGACTTCTTCAAGGTGGCTGGATAATTTATAAAGGAAAGAGATTTATTTTGTGCACAGGTCTACAGACTGCACAAGAAGTATGATGCTAGCATCTGCTTCTGATAAAAGACTCAGGCTGCTTTCACTCATAGCAAAAGGAGAAAGAGAGTTGTCCTGTGCAGATAACATGACAAGAGAGAAAGCAAGAGGGAGGGAGGTGATGTCAGGATCTTTTAACAACCAATTCTCAATGGAACTAAGTGTTAGAAGTCAGTCTTGTGAGAATGGCACCAAGCCATTTATGAGGGATCTGCCCTCACAATCCAAACACTTCCCACAAGGCCCCACCTGCAAAACTGGGGATCTAATTTCAACATGATACTTGGCTGAGCCAAATAAGCCATATCCAAACCATAGCAGAGAGAAAGATAGGAATGCCTTCCTTTATAAAGCTGAAAAATATTCTCTTATATGTATGTACATGTTTTATTTTCATAGGAAGTATCTAACATATAGTAAAAATTTATACTATGCTAGATGGTAATTGTCTGAATTTAAAACACAAATTGTGTACAATACATGCATAGACAAGACAGATTTTCTTTTAGCTTCTAGATTTTATACGGAAAATCTCTTTTATCTCACCCCTCTGTTTTCATCCATTTACAGACATTTAGGTTGTTTTCATATCTTTGCTAACATTGCCTTAAACTTAGGAGTACAGATATCTCCTTCAGATTCTTATTTCTATTTTTTTGGATATATATACCTAGAGGTGTGATCGCTGGCTTATATGATAACACAATTTTTAACTTTTCAAAAAAAATTCATGTTTTCATAGCAGTTGTACCATTTTATGTTCCCACCAATAGTGTGCAATGTTCCAACTTTTCCACATCCTTGCTAACATTTGCTTTTTTGATAATAACCATTTTAACAAGTGTGAGGTAATGTTCATTGTGGTTTCAATTTGCATCTCCTCAATAACTAATGATGTTATGTATCTTTTCATACACATGTTGGCAATTTGTGTCCTCCCATATAGGATAGCCTGGTTGAAATTGGAAGACATTATGCTAAGTGGAATAAGCCAGTCACAGAAGGACAAATATTGTACAATTCCACTTGCACTAAGTATCTAAAATAGAAACTCATAGAAAAATAATATAGAATATAGCCGCCAGAAGATAAGGAGAGGAGAAAATGGGAAGTTGCTGTTCCGAGGTTATAATGTTTCAGTTATACAGGATGAGTAATTTCTAGAGATTCGTTGTACAACCTGTCGCTAATATTACTGTATTGTACACTTAGGATTTTCTTTCTTTCTTTTACTGCAGTAGCGTGATCTTGGCTCACTGCTACCTCTGCCACCCAGGTTCAAGCAATTTTCCTGCCTCGGTCTTCCGAGTAGCTGGGATTACAGGGACCTGCCACCATGCCCAACTAGTTGTTTTTTCTTTTTTGTAATTTTAGTAGAGATGGGATTTCACTGTCTTGACCAAGGTGGTCTTCAACTCCTGACCTCGTGACTCACCCGCCTCAGCCTCCCAAAGTGCTGGGATTACAGGCATGAGCTCCTGTGTCCAGCCATACACTTAAGATTTTCTAAAAAGTTAAATCTAATGTTCAATGTTCTTTTCACCAAAAAAATTAGAAACTAAAGATATATAGTTGAGTATCTTGCCTTGTTTTCCACATCATGTAAGGGAGGAGACATAGTGACTATTTAGTCAGTCTGAGACCAGAGTGTGTGTTTTAGAGACTGCATTGTATTGCTTCATGTTTGGGTTCATGAAAAAAAGTATACTTTCTCATCCATTTATTTAAGTGCAGTCTGTCTGAATTGTTTCTTTGATGTTGTGCTGCTTATACTTTTAAAGGAAACGTTTTGCCTGCCTTTAGGAGAAACATGTGTTTAACATTAAAACTACTTACTGCTTGCTAGTTTTATCATAAAATTTCTTCAAATACGTCTGCCACTGCCCCTATAAGATTTGAAATTAAACATTGAGCTTCTACAAAATTTGACATTACTATACAATTTTTAAAGGTGATATTTTCCAAATTATTTTGGTAATCCCTGTTTTCTTTATGATCAGAACACATCATCTTGGCTGGAGATCAGCTTTTTCTTTTCAACAAAGATAAATTTTTATCAAAAATATCACAAATTGTATTTTGTTTTTCTAAAGTATGTGTGGTTTTGACTTTTTAAAATTTGATTGATTCTTTTTAGCTTCTAGATTTTATATTGAAAATCTCTTCTATCTTACCCCTCTCTTTTCTACGTTCTCATATACTCTCACTTTTTCTTTACTTTCAGAAAATAATTCTTAAAGTGGCAGCCATATTGTTTCCCATTATTTGCTGCTGTTTAACCCCAGATACCAAAGAGTGCTGAGTTGCCACTTTGAACTCTCTAGGACATGTTTTTCTGATTTATTTCTCTGTACTTAATGTCAAATATTATGTCCTTTTATAACTCTGGGACATTCACTTTCAATGCATTTTACTCTTCAGTCCTAAAATATAGCCTCAAGTATGTCTTTACAGTAAGATTTATTGAATTTGGTTCTAATAATTACACTGTAATTTTAAATGAATAGCAAACACATTCACTAAGGTGAGAATATGATATTGTTTGGCTGTATTCCCATTTCCCATCGAAATCTCATCTTCAATTCCCATGTGTCATGTGAGGGTCCTGGTAGGAGGTAATTGAACCATTGGGGCAGGTCTTTCCTGTGCTGTTCTCATGATAGTGAATACATCTCATGAGATCTGATGGTTTTATAAAGCAGAATTTCCCTGCATAAGTTATCATCTCTTGTCTGCTGACATGTGAGATGTGTCATGATTGTGAGGCCTCCCCAGCCATGTGGAACTGTAAGTCCATTAAACCTCTCTTTCCTTTGTAAATTGCCTGGTCTTGGGTAAGTCTTTATCAGCAGGGCGAAAGCAGACTAATATAGTAAATTGATACCAGTAGAGTGGGGAACTGCTGAAAAGATACCCAAAAGTGTGGAATCAACTTTGGATCAGGGTAACAGGCAGAGGTTGGAACAGTTTGGAGGGCTCAGAAGAAGACAGAAACATGTATGAAAGTTTGGAACTCCCTGGAGACTTGTTGAATAGCTTTGACAAAAGTGCTAATACTGATATGGAGAATGAAATCCAGGCTGAGGTGGTCTCAAATGAAAATGAGGAAGTCTTTGGGAACTGGAGCAAAAGTGACTCTTGCTATGTTTGAACAGAGACTGGTGGCATTTTGCCACTGTCCTAGAGGTTTATGGAATTTGAACTTGAGAGAGATGATGTTGGGTATCTGGCAGAAGAAATTTCTGAGTAACAAAGCATTTGAGAGGTTATTTGAGTGCCATTAATGGCATCCACTTTTAAAAAGGAAACAGAGCATTCAAGTTTGGAAAATTTGCTGCCTTACAATGTGATACAAAAGATAATCTATTTTCTGAGGAGAAATTCAAGTGGGCTGCAGAAATTTTCATAAGTAATGATCAGCCAAATGATAATCATCAAGACAATGGGGGAAGTGTCTTCAGGGGATATCAGAAGCCTCTTAGCCCTCCCATCAAAAGCCCAGAGGCCTAGAAGGAAATTATGGATTTGTGGGCTGTGCCCAGGGTTCCCATGCAGACTAGGTACTTGGTGCCCAGCATCCCAGCCACTCCAGCCATGACTAAAAGGGGCCAATATATAGCTTAAGTCATGGACTCAGAGGGTACAAGCCACAAGTCTTGGCAGCTTTCACTGGTGTTGAGCTTATGGGTACATGAAAATCAAGAATTTATGTTTGGGAATGTATGCCTAAATTTCAGAAGATGTATGGAAATGCCTGAATGTCCAGGCAGAAGTTTGCTGCAGGGGCAGGGCCCTCATGAAAAATTCTTGCTAGGTCAACATGGAAGAGAAATGTGGGGTCAGGGCCTCCACACAGAGTCCCTACTAGGACACTGCCTAGTGGATTTATGAGAAGGGTGCCACCATGCTACAGACCCCGTAATGGTAGATCCACCAGCAGCTTGCACCCTGCACCTGAAAAAGTCACAGACATTTAATAGCACCCTGTGAAAGCAACCAGGAGGGAGACTATACCCCACAAAGCCACAGGGGCAGAGCTGCCCCAAAACATGGGAAACCACCTCTTGCATCAGTGTGGCCTATATATGACACATGGAGTCAGAGAAAATCATTTTGCAGCTTTAAGATTTGACTGCCCTGCTGTATTTTGGACTTGCACGGGGCCTCTAGTCCTTCATTCTGGCCAATTTCCCCCATTTGGAATGGGTGTATTTACCCAATGCCTGTGCCCACATTGTATCTAGGAAGTAATCAACTCGCTTTGATTTTACAGGCTCATAGGTGTAAGGGACTTGCCTTGTCTCAAAGGAGACTTTGGACTCTGGACTTTTGAATTAATGCTGAAATGCATTAAGACTTTAGGGGACTGTTGGGAAGGGATGATTGGTTTTGAAATGTAAGGACATGATATTTGGAAGGGGCTACCTGTGGAATGATGTTGTTTGGCTGTGTCCCCACTCAAATCTCACCTTGAATTCCCACATGTTGTGGGAGGGACCTGAAGAGAGGTAACTGAATCATGGGTACAGGCCTTTCCCATGCTGTTCTTGTGATAGTGAATAAGTCTCATGAGATATAATAGTTTTATAAAAGGGAGTTTCCCTGCATACATTGTCTTCTCCTGTCTGCTGCCATGTGAGATATGCCTTTTGCTTTCTGCCATAATTATGAGTCCTCCCCAACCACGTGAAACTGTAAGTCCGCTAAACCCCTTTCTTTGGTAAATTGCCCTGTCTTGAGTAAGTCTTTATCAGTAGCATGGAAATGGACTAATACAGTATCTATTGAAAAAGTTACATTAAATTTTAATTAAGCCTGGTACTTTAATCTGATTATTTAGGTAACTTAGGCTCTACTTGCCTGACTCATATAAATTCCTTCACAGGCTTCCACCTCCCCATGTACATTTTTCTACTGGGTGTGTATAAATAAGATGTCTAATATTACCTTTGTGGTAGAGGCATTCTCTGATTCATGAGGAGAGGACTGTTCCCTTGCTTATGAATAGATAAGTTGACCTTCTAATTGGACTGATGGCCACTAAGCTGTGACTGGTGCTACCCTGGGCAGTGTTTGCAGAATGTGAGCGTTGCAGAATGCTAAGACTAGAGAAACTTTCTTTTTTCAGTGAACACTCTCCCGTGTCCCCTGATGAGTTGGCCCCATCTTAGCCATTTCATTTCTACAACATTTATGCCCTCAGGCAAGCATGCCAGCCTATAGTCTTCCCCTCAGGGCCGTTTGGATAGTATTGGAGGCTAGTGTCTAATGAGAGCCTAATCCCTGGCATGTGAAATATGAAGCAGGCAATCCTTGAACTTTTACATTTGTTTTTCTAAAAAGTATGTGCATTTTAAAAAGTAAGTTTTATGAAAAAATATATTTCATCAACCTTAAGATGTATGAATGTTCCTGAAGGACCATTATTTCAAACTGGTAAAGTTTTTCAGATTTAGTATTAAATGTGCCTACAACAATAACATGAATTAGAGAGTAAGGAAATTACATTATTTGTACAATCAAATTTAAAAACATGTTGAGAACATCTAGTTCTTTTTTAAAATTAAGATCATAATTTTTTCCACTTTGCATTGGAAAGCACTAGAATGTAATAATTTAAAGCACTCATTCTTCCTCGATTAAAATCCCATGATTTCATTTTGTAGCTGTGTGATCTTGAGAATGTTACCTAAACTCTCCAATCTCAGCTTCCTGGACAAAATAAAGAGCGTAATGACAGTTCATATCTCATAGGGTAATTTAAAAGAAAGAAAAAGTAATTTCTTACAACATTTATTAGTGCTTAATAACATTCAATAAATGTAACTATAGGTATTAAAATTATAATATTCACGCCCATATTACTGACACTGTATTGAATCTAGTTTCTAATCTTCAAAATTAACCTTTCTTAATAAATTACATTGATTATTTTATAATAAATTGTTACTAATATTTTTATTTATATGAATGGTTTTATGTACCATTTATCTCATCAGGCAAAAAATAATTACTGAAAATAAGTCAATGTAAAATAATATAAATCTCTGAAAGTATTTTATCTCAATCTATACTTCCTATTTCATGATATATCTGTAAAAATATAAGGTTCTAATTCAGTTAATGCCTTGCCAAAAGCCTGAAAGCACAAAAATAGAAAATGAGAGGTACAGATTAAATATGCCATTTTCCATCTATCTTCATCACCACCCCAACTATCCTAGTCAAGTACTAGACTCTCTTGCTAGTGCAGCTGCCATAATTTTCTAAGTGTTGACCTTTACCCATGCTAACCTCTCCTACAAACTGTCCTGAACATTTCAGTCACAGTGATTGATTTAAAACAGAAATTTTGGTCTTGTTTGTTCTCTGCTTTAAATCCTTACAGGGATCTCTATTATCTTGTATGTAGACAAAACTTCTTAATATGAATGAATGAGTCCTACATGATTTGGTCTCTCTCAAGTCTATCAGTCCTTCATTATTTCAGTACCCTTTCTAGGTGTTGATATTTTATAGTAGCTGTTCTATTTTTCCTTCTTTCCTCTTTCCCTTTTTAACTACTTTTGAGTGCTATTACTGTGTGTGTGTGTGTGTGTGTGTGTGTGTGCGCGCAGTATACATTATTTGGTAACGGAATTATATAACACTCAAATATATATGTAGTATATATTTATATAGTAATTGTACTCATATATGTATGTGTGTATGTATATATGTATGTGTATATACATATGTGTATATACATATATATGTACAATTATATGTATATATGTGTATATATTTACACATATATACATGTATGTAGAGAGAAAGAGAGAACTTAAATGTATATCCCTAATCCCTAGCTCCAAACTCAAAGCTGAGTCTGAGTGTCACCCACTGCCTATGCAATATTTCCTCTTGAACAACTCATACCATTTTAAAATTTACAAACCAAAACTAAAGCCACAGTCTTCCAAAAATAGACACACCTTAGTTTCCTATGACATCATTCTTAGAATATTTCAAATAAATATTCGGAAATTCACTTCGAGATCTCCCTTTCTCTCAAGCTCACTTCCAATCCATTCTTAACTTCAACTAGGATGCTTTAACTTGTAAGGATAAGCCAAATCTAACCATTTTACCCACTTCCACTAGTACCATCCTTGTGTAAGTCAACATATGATCTTGTTTGGTATATTAGAACAGTATCCTAAGGACTCTTCCTATATCTTATTTTGCCTCTTTCAGTCTGTCATCAACAAAACAGTTAAGGAAATCTTTTTTGAAACATTAAGCCACATTATATCACTTTCTAATGGCTTCTCCTCGTAGTTAGAATAAAATGCCATGTTACTGCTGTGACCTGAAAGTTCCTACATGCTCTGTCTCCTAAATCTATCTAGGCTCATTTCCTAAATCTCTATTTTTATCACCCTTAATAATTTTGTTCTAGCACATTGAACTTTTTTCTGATCTCAAGAAAAAAAAGCAGGCTCCTTTTCGGTTTTTGCACTTTCTCTTTTCTCTAAATATTATCTTTCCTCAAATAGTTCAGTGCCTGTCTTTGTTCAGGTTGCTCTTACATATTACCTCCACGAAGAGAAACTTATAACCATTCTGTCTAAATGTACTCCCTTTTATTACCCATTACCATGTCCTTTTTTACTTTTAATTACTCAGTGTTATCTACCTACAAAATAATATGATATGTGTGTAATTTGGGTTGTTTTGGTTCACACACCCATACTAAAATGTAAATTTTATGAGGACAGGGTCAGTCTTTATTTAACTGAGGGATCATTAGTACCTAGAAGAGTAGCAGACATTTAGTAAGTTCTCAATAAATTAATATTGAATAGATAAATAGTAAGTGTTCAAAAGACACTTGGTGAATAAATAAATATATTTTAAAATGCATACCTTTTGTTTTCAGATATGTAGGCATAGTTTGTGTCAGTTTTTATAGTCTATAACTGAAAAATCTAGATATAATTTTATAAATAGCACATGAAAATATAAGAGATATACCAAAGCACTGAGAACAGAGGCCAAGATCTAGGAAAGAGTTTAAGTTTAGAATTGAGTACAATATTCTGAGATTTTTACCCTGAAGTGAAATAATTTCTAAGCTGAAACAGCCAGGTCTAGAAGCCAAGTAGCTTAAATTATGTGAGATTAAAAAAATATATAGAAGCACAGAGGAAATGAATATGGAAGCAGAGAAGCTGAGTGAAAAATGGTGACTAAGACATTGATTGGCTGAGTAGAACTGTAGACAATTTCACGAACCCAGGAGTGAAGAGCATCCAAGGAAGATTAGCCCAGACAAACACCCCAGACTGTCCATTGTGATTCACAAAGGGCTATTCATATGGGTTAATATTATCCAATAATAGGCCAGCTTATCAAATGTAAAATATTTGCATCAAATTAACAAATGCTGTACTGAATCAAAACAATCTGCTTCTAATTTATATTTACACAGTAAAAGAATAATGCTCTCTGGAATCAAACATTATTATCTTGAGTTTCAAATGATCTCTACAATTTTAATAATGTCTGACATTCAATAAAAACTTGACATTCTCGAACTTGAGTAAGTAACTGAAAAGCAATAGCAAAAAAAGAAACAATAAAAACAGACCCATACAGAAATGTCCTTAAATGTACTCATAAAAAATATTAGACAAGTTGGAGAATTCCAAACAGGTCTATAACCTATAAAACTTATCAAATAAATGTATTGGATAAAAACACAATAAATAAAAATTTAGAATACAAAAGGGATTTTGCAGAAGATTAAATAAAGCTGAAGACAAAGAATTACACTGGAAGACCATCCAGTATAAAATTTCTGGACTGTATTACAGAGGTCAGATAATGTAAAGTATAGCTTTAAGTAATATACATGACACAGTTAAAGGGTTTAGAAGGTGTAGAATTGGTATACTAAAGGGAGATGACATAATGAGACAGACACAATAAATAAAGGTAGAGTAACTAAGATTATTTCAAAACTGCTGAAATATATCAACCCATAAATTCAGGAAATGTTATGAATCCCAAGTAGGATAAACACAAAGTAATCACACAGAACCACATTATTGTAAAACAGCTGACAACCACACACAATGAGTAAAAATAAAAATGTCAGCTGAACTCTGAAATAATGAATGTCTACTTAGAATTCTATGCCTATCAAAATATAATTTCCAAAAATAAAGATAAAATAAGGATAACTTTAGACAAAATCTGAGAACATTTATCACTAAATTATCTAACTTGGGAAAATTCTAAATAAGTCTTTTAGCAGAATGAAAATATCATCTTTCCATTTTAAAATCCAAATGCTAGAAAAAAATAAGAAGTAAAAGGAGGGTCATCTAATTGAACATTGTTCAGAGCAATACTAGTGTCTTAGTTTAAAATTTGGTATTATTAAAATGCATAGGAACAACAATAAAACAGGCAATAGGGAGATAAGTAGAGTTAACATGTTAAAGCTGCAAAACATTTCAATTATTTTATATCTATTAAATTATGAATATAAATTTTAGGATAAGCCTTCTGTAAATAGTTAAAAGTATATAAAAGAAGCCTACATGGGGAAAATGTAATGGTGAAAAGTACTTAATTTGAAAGGAGGCAAAAAAAAAAAAATAGAAACAAAGAAATATAGAGAAACTGGATAAATAGAACATGATTAGTTGGCAGATTTAATCTACAAAGTATAGTAAAGATGATAAATCCTAACAGACAATTCCAGGCAAAAGATAAAGACTTTCATGGGATAAAACCACAAAAATCAAAAGTTACATGAAACTCACAAGACCCATTTTACATATAAAGTAAAAATAGATTTTTGAGACCAGATACATACACTGCTAGAGATAGAGAGGAAAATTTCATGTAACAAATGCTTTGGTCTGGCTAGGAATCAAAACAATTCAAATTTCATTTATCTAATAACATAGCTTGACAATATATAAAGCAAAAGTTGACATAGCTAAAACTGAAATTAGCTAATTCAAAACAATAGTGTAAAGATTTTACCAAATTGTTCTCAGTGAATATAGAAAAGCAGACTAAAAGTTGTAGCGGACAATGAAAAATTCAAAGACTACAACTGACGTATAGCCATAAGTGTCATACACAGAACACGCAATGCTGCAGAATTCTTGTTTTGACATATACATGGACATTTGTCAAAATGGATCATGTGCTTGGTGAGATAGCATGTCACACAATGGTCACAAGGTGAAATTATACAGTCATGTCTATGACAACAGTAGAAAAATGCTAGAAATCAAGAATAAAGGATAACTATAATATTCTGAGTGTGGAAAATAGTTGTGGCCAAATTATTTTAATGTGTTTTCTAATTTTTCTAGGAGATAGAGAATATCACACATTCATATAACTTGAAAGCAGAGAAAAAGTGTTCCTACAAAGTTTTTGTGTTCACCACATAATGTCCCGGTTGTTTTCAAGTGTGGAGGGAGAACAATGGGAGCTAAAACTCAAAACAATTGAACTCACAAACATTGAGAGTAGAGTGATTGTTACCAGGTGCTGGGAAGGGTAGTCGGGGACATGGCAATGGTTAAAGGAATACAGAAAAACAGAAAGAATTAATAAGTCCTGCTATTTGATAGCACAATAGGGTGACTATAGTCAATAATAG
>NW_016107389.1:1908670-1916302 GCF_001604975.1 Cebus imitator | reverse complement strand
TAGTGCAATCTGGTCTCACTGCAACCTCTGCCTCCTGGGTTCAAGCAGTTCTCTGCCTTAGCCTCCTGAGTAGCTGCAACTACAGGGGCATGCCACCATGCCTGGCTAACTTTTGTATTTTTAGTAAAGATGGGGTTTCACCATGTTGGTCACGCTGGCCTTGAACTCCTGACCTCAAATGACGTACCCACCTCAGCCTCCCAAGGCGCTGGGAATACAGGTGCTCGTCACCCTGTGCCCAGCCATTATTTTACATTTTAAAATAACTTGAAGAGTGTAATTGGATTGTTTGTACCTTCAAGGATAAATGCTTGAGAAGATGGATGCCCCATTCTCATGATGTGCTTATTTCACATTCTATGGGTATAAAATAAAAATCGAATGTACCCCATAAATATATACACTGAAATGATTTGGCTATGTGCCCACCAAGAATCTCATCTTGAATTGTAGCTCCCACAATTCCCACATGTCATGGGAGGGAACTGGTTGGAGGCAATTAAATCTTAGGAGCGGGTCTTTTCTGTGCTGTTCTCCTGATAGTGAATAAGTCTCATGAGATCAGTGGGTTTTATAAATGGGAGTTCCCTGAACAAGTTTTGTTATTCTCTCTTGTCTGCTGCCATGTAAGATACACCTTTTGCCTTCTGTCATGATCGTGAGGCCTCCACAGCCATGTGGACCTGTGAGTCCATTAGACCTCTTTTCCTTTATAAATTACACAGCTCAGGTATGTCTTTATCAGGAGCCTGAAAACAGAGTAATACAAACACCTACTATGTATCCACGAAAACTAAAAAATTTAAAAAAAGATTTACCAAATGAAACAAAAGACCATATTTGCAAAAGCATCTACAAAATTACCAGAACAAAGAGAAAGAGAAACAGTAAGTGTTAGACTGTTGAATACTTGTGAGGACTTGTAAGCCACAGCACTGGCAACAAAGAAGAGGCTAGAAAATCTGCAGGACCTCACACATATCAGTTGAAACTGAATTGAATATTCTCAAATATAAACTTACAAAAATGGAAAATATCATCTATCAAAATGATTAAAACCAAGAAAAGAATATTCCCCAATCAGGAAGAAATAAACTAAAATTTGACTGAACTCAGGAATGGAATCATGGAGAAAGAGGAGCTGAAAAAAAACCTGTGAAGAGCGTCCTGGACTCACCCTGAGCTTTGCATGCATAAAAATGGCCCAGAGCAGTCTAGAAAAAGCTTTATGAACAAAGGTGAAGTCTCACCTAGACCAATAATGCCCTTTGGGTAGCAAATACATAGAACACACCTGAATAGCACAGCAAAAACTTTTAAAATTAAACTGACATTAGAACCAAAGCCCACAGAAGACTGGACTGAACCGTGTTTATTCCCTGAAACAGCGTTCTCCAGAGGACCTCAAAAGGACTAAACTGTGAACATCATATTCACAGTGTCCAAGTTGTAATCCTAATATATAATAAAATAAAACAGGAAATATAATAAAACATTTGTAATATAATAAAACAGGAAAATCTCAATAACTTTAAAGGGAAAAGACAATCAGCAGATTTCAGACCTAAGTTGACTCTGATATTGTTAGAATTGCCAGACTTTTGAAGCAGATATCTTAAACATAATGCATGAAGTAAGGGAAATCATGATAGGAAAATTTTGACTTCTTAAAAGAAAAATAGGTATTACAAAAATAATTAGAAAATTTCAAACTGGAAAACATCTGGGTTTTTTTTTTTTTTTTTAATGTCATTGAATGGGCTGAAGAGTAGAATGGAGATGACTGAGAAAAGTTAATCCTAACGTCAGTTTTGAGCTGCACATCTCTTAATGATTTTGACTGATGATTTTGCCAATTGGATTATCTGGCAAAGAGATGCAGATGCTACCTGGGAATTCCCTTTAGAATTTTTTACTCCTTGCTTCTTTGACTTACATACAAAGTCTAATTCTTCTGAGCAATTATAGCTTGCTCTTGGCTTTTTAAGACTGAACACCTGACTCAGAGATGCCTTTTTCTCTCAGGCCTGATGATTAACAAGGAGGAAAGAACCTCACTTGACAAATGGAAGTAGTGTACTAAGAAACTCATTGGTCTGGCCCAGAAACATCTCATTAGTATGTGGAAAAGGGGCACCTGTTTCTCGGCACAAATATTATTGTTCATTCTACTGTGTTAAGCAAGGTTAGGGCTCAGTAGGTCCATGATTCACAAAGATTTCTCTTAATGCCTATGCTGGTTCACTGACGGTTTAGCTAAGCAGAAACAAAATGGTAACTACTAAACTACTGTGCCTCTTCAGCCTCTGCATCAGCTATGTAAGAACCAAAAATAGATGTGGTCATGGCTTCCCATTAAGCGGAACTCAAGGTCATTCTGATAACTATGACGAATGCTCCCATGTAAGAAACTTGTTATATGTCTATTATCTCTCGGGCTGTTGTCAATAGCCTAGAGATTGACCTGCCATTGGAAAACTATAGCCTAGCATATTAAATATCTCTTTCTTTGAAATCACAAACTGGGGAAGCAAATCACAGTTAGTGGAGGAGACTTACGTAGATGTTCACTCCAGAGCATAGCCAGTATACAACAGATTAGACCTAGAAAATTTAACACTTACCTATACTCAAATGATAATTCTGTGAAGGATTTTACTTCCCAATCTCAATAAAATGGAGGATGAGGAAAGAGAAAGAGAAGTCTATAAGGTAAACCCACAGTTAACAATGTGTAAGTCTTGAAAATATAAATTAGACACTCTTTATCTGCATTTTTCAGTGGAAATGAAATTGATACTATTATTGTGTTACATCTCTAGGAAATTGTCTTTATTTCAAAATCCAAATGATTCCTGTGGTAACAAAAGCAGTTAAGTAGTTGTTTGTTCTGTACGATTTCAAATTGTGCATGTTTTTATTTCACTATGAATTATTTTGATGATTTTAATTTATTTAAGTTTTTTTTTTTAATTTTTGATGTAATGTTTTCTTTTTGAAACTGGGAAAATAGATATTTGCTTTGCAACACTCAAATATTTTTGACTAAAGAGAAAATAATCAACTATTAACTAAACATATTCAACATAGAATGCAGAGTTTTAGTAAAATAAAAGTAAGACTTTTCCCAGCAAAAGTGTTTATTCACAATGAAAATGATATTAAAATAGTGTGCTATATGTATTAAGAATATTATATCAGAACATTGGTGACATTATATTTTTATGAAAGGTCACAGATTCTATAATTTATTTTCATAACAGCCATTATTAGTATTTAGTTAGAGCTTTAATAATACTATTTATTGGATTTAAAAGTGGATTTTATTTGATAAGATATACCAATACCCATCAAGTGACAAATGGATGGAGATAGAGATTACTGTAAATCAGGCTCTTGAGTACATCCCTTAAATAATAAGAAATGGAAAAAGAGAAGTAACACAGAAGAATCTTTAATGCAACCTCCTCCCCAAAGACATGGACTGCTATAGGTGTTAAGTGCAAGATCCACAACTGGCAAAGGAAGTGTAAGCTAGGTCTTGTGGTCTTGTATGCTGACCCCAAATTTGACTTGACTCAGCAATCTTAACTATCCTATAGACACACTCTTACACCTACTCTGTTAAATTCTAGAATACAGGCAGGTTTCCTGACCTTCCCCAGAAGTTAATCTTTGCTTTGAATTGGTGGAAGGTTTTGGACATGTGCAGGTCGCTTCCCCTTTCCCTAGTGACAGATAGCTTTCGCCTAGTATATATACTGTACCTAGTATATATGCTGTAGCATATTTTACATTTATGAGTGCAGAAACCTTGTGGCCAGTAGGTCTCCTTACCTGTCCCTAGTGACAGATAGCTTTTGCCTAGTGTCAAGCAGCATGTTGGACAGGTGGGCCTGGACTCCTCAGCTTTACCCTTTCCCTGGAATCAGTCAATCTCTGCTTATGCAGGTCAAGGCCATAGACAAATTTCCTACCCTTACCCAAGGGGCAGTAAATATTTTCTTGGGTTCAGATCAGAGTCCTGGTGTGGGAGACTTCTTGTTTTTTTCCCTAGCAGTATGCTGGTTTTGTCTCATATCATACCAAGGTACAGTGTAGGTTTTTCACCTGTCCCCAGGGGCAGATGACAACAACCTTATACTCATGTCAGGCTTATAAAGTGGTTGGAATCCTCAACAATCTACTAATCCAACCTCAAACCTAAAAGGTCCTGCACACCTGCACCACTGAAAAAAGTTCTCTCAAGTCTTCTGCCCCAGTCCCAATCTTTATTGCTTAGAAATTGCTCATGGAAAAGATCTGGCAAATGAGGCAAACTCCCTTGTGTCCACCACTAACTGAAATTGTGCACTGTCATGTTAGCTAGCATTGTTCTTTAAGCAAACCCCTCCCTTTTTTCCACAGTTAGCTGAGATTGTACACTGTCATGTTAGCTAGCATTGTTCTTTAAGATGTGTTTGAAACTATTACTATTTTCCTATTTATTTTAAAGATGACTACTTCTTTTTCTGCCATGTTATGCCTAAAATAAAATGGTTGAGTGTCCCATCTTTCTTCTGAGAGGGTCATCACTCCTTGGTATGCCTCATTACTTTTTGACATCATCTACAGGGTGCCTTTTAAAGAAAAAGTTAATTTTCGTATATTATCAGTTCTCATTGCTATAGTGGGAGCAATATTCTTTGTGACTATTTATATTCTATACAGACGTGGAACTTGTTCCATAATAGATTTACATGTAAAAATTTAAACATTATGCATATCAAGGATATAGAAGGAGGTGCTATAGTGTTTTAGATGTTCTCTTAATAGGATGTAAAGCTCAGATTATTTTAATATATGTGCAATACCGTCATCATCTTTCTATATTTTTAAGTAAAACAAAAGTTTCAAAGAAGTACAAAAGTTTGTAAACAAAGCATGAAAGCCTTCAAGTCCTATAAAAGCCACTGATTAGAAGAAAAAATTTAAAGTAATAAAGCATATTGAGAGTTGTTAATACCTATAAGAGGTAAGTTTGGCCATGCATATAACTTTCAAGCATATATTTTTCTCTTCTTGAGAAATTAAATAAAATAACATCATTGTCCGTTGAAAGCTTGAGTTTCTAGCATGGTATAATTATAATAATAATTATTATTATTATTTTATTCTTCTCGATTTAGGCTAGTAGCATTGCATTTTTCCAGGAATTTATCCATCTCTTTTTTTAATTGCATTTTAGGTTTTAGGGTATGTGTGAAGAACATGCAAGATTGTTGCATAGGTACACACGTGGCAGTGTGATTTGCTGCCTTGCTCCCTATCACCTATATCTGGCATTTCTCCCCATGCAATCTCTCCCCAACTCCCCACCCCCCACTGTCCCTTCCATATTTCCCCCCAACAGACCCCATTGTGTGATGCTCCCCTCCCTGTGTCCATGTGCTCTCATTGTTCAACACCCACCTATAAGTGAGAACATGCAGTGTTTGATTTTCTGTTCTTGTGTCAGTTTGCTGAGAATGATGGTTTCCAGGTTCATCTATGTCCCTATAAAGGACACGAACTCATCCTTTTTTATGGCTGCATAGTATTCCATGGTGTATATGTGCCACATTTTATTATTTTTATAAAACTAGAGAACCATCATGTACAGTGCATTGATAGCCATTGTTGAATGATTTCATGTATTACCATGTTGATATAGCAGTAACACTGGACACTTGAACATTTGAAAGTGATACCTAGTGAGATAAATATTTTGCTCAGGAAGTTTAAGTTTCAAAGAAAGTATTAGATGATTTGAGAGAAATAATACATGGAAAATTCTGCATACTTGGCAAAAGCAGCTTCTGTTGTAGAGGAACCACACACTCTAGACACTGAATCTTTGGTAAAAGAAATTATGGCATGCACCCTATTGATAACTACAAGTGTCATGACTATGATTTAAATACAAGTATCATGTTTTAAAACTTAATTACAAGTATAGCCTCACATTGTCAGGGATTACATAATCCTATGTAAATATACCCACATTAGGTATTTGAATATGTGCATACATATTTATTTTTCCTTCTGATTGTCTATCTCTAATAGTTTTGAGAATGTGGTTGATCTACCTATTATTCTGGAATCTTAATTGAAAAGATAATTCTTCCCACAACATCTTTATATTGGACATAATGAACTCTCATGCATGTATTGTTTTACTTATTACTTTAACAGTTTTCTCTTGCTCACCTCAACTTAAAACCAAACAGCAATGAGCTGGATCCTTTTGCTTACAAAAAAACTTCTCCTTAAACAATTCTTTAATAATAAATGTTGATTAATAACCTCATTTGTTAGTTCATTTTGACCAAAAATAATTGATATTTTTTATGTACCTTTGACACCTTTTCACCATTTCTTTATTCTAAAATAAATTGTTCAATATTATTTTTGTGCAAAGAAACCTATCTACTGATCAGCTCATTAAATAGTAAATAATTAGGTAGCTAATGTTACAAATATTTTAAATTATGTAAACATCAAAAGTGCATTGTTATATAGGTGTTTAAATGTTTCTTAGTGATAGTTGGGAAAATTGGATATAGTTGTTTAATAGGCTAGAAATGAATTTTATATTTTAACAGTTAAAAATAAAATATAGATCCATGCTGTTTCAAAAAGCATAATTCAAAATGTTTTTAGGAGCTCATCATATTTGTATGCATATTTGTATGTATATATTTGTATGTATAATACATGCAAATACATATATATTTTATAAATACAAATATATAATGTACATACAAATACATCATATGTGTATGTATAATACATATACATATGTATAATGCACATACAAATGTACATAAAAATACATATGTATAATATATGAGAACAATAATGTGCTTTATTACAGTCTCTTAAAAATAAGTCTGATTATGTGTCATCAAAAGACACATTAAAGAGAATGAAAAATAAGAAACACATAGGAGGAGAATGCTTCTATACAGACTAAATAAAGACTATCTTAAGAGAAAAACAACAGTAGACTAATCAGATAGCTTGGAAAAGAGAATAACAAATGGAAAAGACATATGAAATGATCTACAATTTTATTAATAATTAGGAAAACGTACAGTAAAACTAAATGAGATACCATTATGTGCCCAGCAGATTCATATGTTTTTTACTTCAGTAAATATGATAAAGCAGCTATGTTGAGGATTCGGAAGAGTAGAGTTTTCCAGGAGCTTTTATCTGAACGTAATTTTGTTAAATTTCTTTGGAAACCAGTTTCACATTATATAGTGTACTTAGACATTTGCACATCCTGATATTCAACAACTCCGCATCTTAAAATGTACTCTGAGTAAACTCTTGTACATGAGCACTGAGACTTATACAAGAAAATTTTTATCAGTAATTATGCTTAGCAGTAAAATACTCAAAGCAACAAAAATAGGTATCGACAATAAATTAGATAAATAATTAGTGGTGTTTTCAAACAATACCATTTAAAACAATATTATCTGTTCAGTTTTCAGCTTATTGAGTTGAATGTTTTCTTTAACTCAAACTTCAAAAGCTCAGATCATAAGCTTCTGGTTTTGCTCTTATCTCATAGTAACTATGACTCTTTTTTTTTTTTTTTTT